>NC_090929.1:668890053-669193083 GCF_040938575.1 Ambystoma mexicanum
GCTCCTGATTCTATAATTGCCAGAACGAACCCCTTCAGTTTACCCTCATAATACAAGGATACATTGATTGTGATGTGTGGCACCGCAGTCTGAAAAATGTTTGAGACCAGTTGTGTTCTGTGGCCTGCAGACTGAGATTTCTTGGGGGTATACGGGCAATTACCCAAAACGTGTCTCCTTCTTCCACAGTACAAACATAAGTTATTAGCTCTTTGCCTTTCCTTTTCTTCTTTAGACAAGCGGCACAGCCCCTTCCCACCTTGCTTAACAACCTTCCCTCTCTCCTCTTTACTGGGTGGATCCCCCTTAGGTCTATCTACTCGCTCAGGTAACTTAGCTTCCCCATCCTCTCCTTCTCCTATTCTTCCTTTCCCCTAGCCGAAAGTCCACCTGCATAACTAGATCAATCAGAGCATTACAAGACTTTGGTCGCTCTACAATGACGGCTACAGCATCTTTGAGATCATCCCGTAAGCCTTGATAAAATAAAGAGGTTCTTTTCTTCTCTGGCCACAGGCTCTCCAAAACCAAAGACTTGAATTGAGTGATGTAACTCACCAGATCTCTACTCCCCTGCCTCAGTTCCAACAATTCCCTGTCAACCTGGAATCAGCTTTTGGTCTTGACAAAACGGCCTGATGTGTTAAGAAGAAATTACTGTACAAATGTGGTCTATGTAATCGAGCTTTAAAGCCACTAATGTTTGGTGACATGAAAGCTAATTGTATTAAATCAAGAGATGCATAAGGAAAAAAAATGTCAGTGCCTTGGTATGAAGTGCTTAATAAATCAATAAACAAATGAAATCAAGCCTCCAGAGAAATGTGCCTGTTACCAAACATCTTCTTGAATTCTTCTTGAAACAGAGCAAAGTTCCTCAAAGCCGGACTCCCCTGACCAACTAACAAGACCTACTATGCCGCTGCCTCCCCAGTAAGATAAGATAACACAAAAGCTGCCCTAGCTGCTTCTGTGGGAAAACCCTCTGGCCTACAAAGAAAGTGCAACTCACCTTGAGTCATAAAAGTTTGAAACCTCTTTGGCTCCCCACCATAACATTGCAGAGGTGTTAGTGGAACCGGTACTGGAGAGACCCTTATTCCCCCTACTGTGACCCTGCCAACGTCTGAATCCTCTCTTACCAAAACCGGCGGCTGCTCACCCTGATCACCAACCTCAGAAATGGGCTGCCCAAGAAAGACTTGCATCTGCAACATTTTTTACCCCAACTCCTCTACCCTCCTACTTAACCTGACATTTTCCTGATGGGTCACCCTAAACTCATCCCTTAGTATCAATCAAATCCCCTATCTCAGCCATTGTTTTCAAAAGGAAAAAGGTTCAGCAGCTCAGGCGGATTTCACAATTGGGCTTTCATTCTGTCCAGTCCTGATGTTCTGCTCTGCGCAAGTGGCTGAACCCCACAGACCCTCCAAAATGTGTGCTCAACTACTGAAACAAAAACAGCAGAAGTTCCTACACTTCAGAGGGAAAGGGGAATGTAACGCTCACCTGAACTCTGCGGGAACCTTCTGGAACTCCAACTGACTTCTACCTTCCTGAGAGCTAGACACAGAATTTCTGTGAAGAAAATAACAATTTTCCCTTCCTTAGTTTTCTTTTTAAATAGGAGGAACAGACTTGTAACTATAGGACCAGCAATAGCTCACCTTGGTATTTAATTTGTTGAGCTCTCCATCCTGTTCAATACAGGGGCGCAAGTCCTGAAGAAGGGACACAGGAGAATGTTTCTTTTTTCTTTTATAGGGGAAGGGGCTAAATAGGCTCTGTGATGGAGAGCAATTATCACTGGGAAGAGGAATGATCAAAAAATGAAGCTTAGCCCTATCCTACTTGACCTAAGAGGGGGCAATATGCTGTGGTGAGATGCGTGTGAAAAAATACAGACAAAAGAGCAGTGAAGAACTATTACAACTTGCCAACTTCCTCACAACAATGCGTGACTGAATAGTAAACTCCTGAAGCTAAGTAGAAGGGTCATAGAACTACTCAGCCGGATACATGGAAGCACTTAATGACTTTGTGTAATATGAACATGAGTGTGACCAAAATATCTGACTAGAAACAAACTTCCAAGGCAAATTCCACAGCCAGGCAAGAACCCGCTAATGACAGCGTAATACCATAGAATGTGTAAGGAAGCCTAATAACATTTATACACCATTCGAAGTACCTGATTAGACAGCAAACGAAGCAAATACATTTGCATATCACTAGGAGTACTTGCGTGAGAGAAACTGCAACGGACTGTGAGGTGAGGAGACCGCTATGACAAGACTCCGGACTACGGACTGTGACTGGAGTGGGAGCGACTGCAAACTGGAAAAAACAGGAAGGGAACTGATATCTAGTTTTAGTTACTAATGGAACGAACGGTAATTGTAAGTGGACAAGGAATATTTGAGCTGTGACAGAAAAACGGAGGTACGCGGTGAGCGTTCCATCTGAACTCAGACGAACGACGCGAAGCGCGAGCCTCCTGATGGGCGGGGCTTAAATAGCCGGCACATGAAAACAACTAGACCCGCTAGCTACCTGACTAAGAGGCACCACCTAGCGGCCATTAAGGAAACTCCAACCAACCATTAACATGGGGGAATTAGAATCAATAACCCGCTAGGGCAACATGAGTTCCATATGAACCTGTATCTCTTAGGACTAGTATGGGAAACCTAACCTGTGGTCATGACAGGGAAGTGGTTGCAATAAGAAATGGAACAGACTTCTATCATCACTTAGTAGGAAAATCTGTAGAGGTGAGAAAACAAGATGTTAGTTGAATATGAGGCTACTGCAAATAAATGAAGACACACCAGTCACGAGAAACAAATATATAACAACATTACTATGGCACCACATGCTGGAGCGCTCTGCATCATCTCTCAGACAATGGAGCAGAGTGGGGTGTGGGAGTATATCTTGTTCTTAACACAAGGTAACATTCCTCGCGCTGCATTACCTGTGTTATTTCTGGACCAAAAGGTCAATTTGCATTTCGACTTAGTAGCTCGGCTTTTAGGAATACACATGGCATGAATTGTGCTTCTTTTAATCATCTAGATGCACATTCACAATTAGCTGCGGAAAGGCAAGAGAGTCAGGAAGACAGGAAGTCACCTACTTTACAGATTAGCTACATTCGTGCCAGTTCTTCAAGGCTCTATGTGAGAGACAAACAATGTACTCAGCAGATTTCACATTCCTGTGCAAAGGCATGTTTGAAGAGCTTTCAGAGTGGTGACTTTATGAATCTTTAACGGTTTCAGAATGAAAACCCGGAAAAGTGAGCAAAATGACCAACATGGAGTTTGAGAGGCGTGTTTGAATGTGTGTGTGCGGTTCACATTGTGCAGTTCAATGTGTCTGTGCTTGGGGCAATATAATACAAAATTGATGTATTTTTACAAATGCTCCTTTTGGCTTAAGCCAACACATTGCTTTTATAATACAAAATTGATGTATTTTTACAAATGCTCCTTTTGGCTTAAGCCAACACATTGCTTTTATCATGGGACCATGTGTCATCGTTGTCAGAACAACCTGAGTCACCACTGTCATATACATTGATAGCCATAAACTGTTTGATAGCGATGTCTTGCATGATCAAGGCATTAGTCATATTTACAAGAAGATGAGGACCAGGTAGTCTCATCAGAGATCTAGAACAGCAATTACCCACTGCAGAACCTAGAACAGTCAAGCATTGTATGCAGCAGTAGCAGATCAAAATTACCCCAGTGACAATAGCGAGTACTGAGAATATTTTCCTCCCAATCCCCTTCAGTGGCGTGAATTTAAGGGCTCAGTTTATGTAACCTTTTGATCACTTGAAACATAGTAGGGCAGGAGTCAGGTACGTACAGGCAACTCGCGGACCCAACCATTTTGCATACACCACCATGATCAGCTAGCATGACGTCTAAAACGATCCTATTCTGAGGAGCTAACCTAATTGCTCTTTGTTCCAATGTCATGTTGAACAGTATGTCAGTCGTTTCATTGATAGTGTTTTCTAACACTCTAGCCAATTTCTTATTATCTCGTGAGTTTATGATTTGACCCCAAAAAGGAACCATGGCTTTTGCAACATCTCCCAATACCTGTAGAGGGGTATCATCATCTATTCCCCTCCTAGGGCAATGCTTCAGTATGCCTGTAGTGGATGTGACATAAACTCCTGGCAAAACTATCCCCAGATAACAAGTACCTTTCCAATCTTTAGGCAACCATGGATAAGCTTCCTTTCCACAGACAAAGTAAATGGATCCCCGAATGTAAAAGGGCCTATTCTCTCGTTCACCAGACCTGCAGTGTTTACACATTTATCATATGTGCCCATTTACCAGGAACCTTCTTTCTGCAGACAGAATGGAAGTATGTCAGGATCATGATTAATGGTGTAGGATGAAGGAATTGCTTCCCTGTTTCCTACTGGTGACATCCTGAATGAGATCATTGATTGATAAGGTCTAGCATTCTTATCAGATATTTTAGTGGAGGCAGTATTGGTTGTACTTTTATTCGCAAAGACAGAACACCCCAGAGGTAACAAAACTATTTGGTTGAATTCATTGATGTTTTTTCCATCAAATTTACCAGTAGCACCATCTTTCTGTTTCTCAAAAAACAGAGCTCTAAACGATGCATAACAAGAAGCTGATAGTGGGAGTGGATAGATGTAGCATCCCAGACCTCTCTCACCGTGTTGTAGTAGGTGAGAAAATACCCAGCAGTTAGTTTTGTTCAGGATTGCATGAGTGGCATTCTTTATCTGTATGAGTGTATTATTATGATATCCTTCTCTGTGTTTGAGATCAAGTGGATGAAGAATATGAGAGTGTACATAGAGAGGAGACAAAGTGGTGCTGACAGTAGGCAGTAGTATACTAAGCGGATGTGAACTCTCCATGTACCATAATACAGGTATCAGTGTCACTACAAAACATGCTACAATTGCTATTATTATTAATTTCTCCTACGTGGACAATAGCCCTCTTGATATGGGCTTTCCAGTGGCAAGGCCTTCCATGACCTCGATTCTACGTGCCCCCAATACAGGCATAGTTTTTAGTGTCCGTTAAGAAGCCTCACTGAAACAGGCTTTATAAGTTCATCCATAGATGGTACCTGACCACATGGCGATCCTGCTTGTAGTCTTCTCCTTACCCTGCCCCCCTCTGGAACTCCTTGAACCATCTTTAGAGGGATTGGGGGAAAGCCGTTGGTTTCTTGTGGGTGCCGTATACATACTACATTTTCCTAGTCTACAAAAATGTAATTCCCTAACTATTTCCGTGGTCGAAGATTGTACCTCGTTGCTCCAGGTACAGAGTGGTCCATAAACAAGGGATCAGAATCTGACGAAAGTGATGAATCTTCAAGTTTTTTGGGTTCAGGATCAGAATGAGTGCCCTCAAAGGCACACACTTGGTTTCAGGATCTACAACCCCCTCCTTAACCCACTTGTCATAGGGTAAATCCAAGGGCACTCATTTCAGGTGTGCCGCATGGATCCAGTGTTTCTTGCCCCCGACTCGAATAGCCGTCTGAGTAGCCAGCAGCACCTGATAGGATCCTTTCCAACGAGATGCAAAGCAGGACTTCCTTTCGAAGTCCTTAATTAGCACGAAGTCCCCAGGTCGAATGTGATGACCAGGTCCTTCGTATTTCTCGGGCAAAGCTGCTCGAACCAGTTGGCGAATGAAATGCAGGTTTTGAGCCAATTGGTCACAATAATCAGTTAATAATGGGTACTCTATCTCCAACAGTTTTCTAGGTCTAGGTGCATTCCATATATTAGCAGGTCTCCCCATAACAATGTCATAGGGAGAAAGTCCTGTTCTTGTCTGAGCCGCTGTTCTCATAGACAGCAATGCTAACAGTAAGGCGTCAGGCCATTTTAGTTTACTACGTGCACACACCTTTGCTAGTTTGTTTTTAAGGATACCGTTATGACATTCCGCCAAACCGGCACTCTGAGGATGTCTCGCAGAATGATATTGTTTATAAATTTGTAGCGCTTCGTATTCCTGTAGTATTATAGCCGCCATAAAATGTGGTCCATTATCGGACCAAATTACTCTGGGTAATCCAAATCTAGGGAAAAACTCTTTCAGCATTACTTTTGCAATGGATATGGCAGTGTTATCCTTCAAAGGTAAAGCCTCAACTCATTTACTGAAGGATCATATTACTACTAATACATACTTGTAGTTTTGGCATCGCTCCATCTCGAAGTCAATATGAATCATTTCAAATGGCATAGAGAGAGGTCCAAAACTACCCTTAGGTGCTGGTGTTCCCTTACCAATGTTGTATGCAGACAAATCATACAGTTCTGAACTAATTGTTCTGCAATTTTTGGAACGTTGTCATTATACCTTACTGGGTCTAAATGCTTACAAATACTCAGCGCACTGATGTGGGCTGGCCGATGTGCCACAGTAACTGCAGCTGTTAAATATGCATTGGACAGCATCCACCTCTGTTTCTCACAGTCCACCCAACAACCCTCATTATCCAATCCTGGAGGTCCAGATGCCCAAAACTCAATCTCTTCCTTTGTGGCTTCAGCCTGAATCTCCTATACGTTACTAACGCCCTCCTCCATTATCCCAGTTTCCTCATCCCACCTAGCAGAGTCTAACACATACATTCTTGAGTGTCGGTTGGTGGCAGTTTGTTTTACTATCTTGTCTGCAAATGCATTCCCTTTTCCAATGTCGTCAGTCACCCTCTGGTGTGCTGCGCATTTCATTATTGCTAGCTGTTTGGGAAGGGCTAATGCGGAAAATAATTGCATCATCAAGGGACCATGCTGAATCTTGATGCCATGAGATGTTAAAAATCCCCTTTCAGCCCATAATCTTCCAAAGTTGTGAGCTACACCAAAGTCATACTGACTATCAGTATAAACATTTACACTAAGCCCTTGGGATATCTCACAAGCTCTAGTGAAGGCAACTATCTCCAAAGCCTGGGCGGAGTTGTGTGGAATTCTCTTGCTTTCGATAATATTGTCTAAAGTGGTGATTGCATAGGCAGCAGTGGAAGTTCCATCAGGCAGTTTAAAACAAGAACCATCACAGAATAGCTCTCCATCAGAAGATGTCAATGGTATATCGTTCAGATCGATCCTGCCTTTGGTATCCTGTTCAGTAACATACAGGCAGTCATGGGATGCATTATTAGTGCAGTGCTCATTCAGAGGAGGCAAAAGTTTGTCCGGATTCAAAGAACAGCATCTCATATATTTGATGTGAGGTGCAAATAGGATTAACTCATACCTCGTGAGTCGAGCAGATGTGAGATGCTGAGTTTGTGTTCTATTCAACAGAACATCTACTGAGTGAGGTACCATCACGGTTAAGGAGTGAGCCAAAACCACACCGTCACTTTGTTTCATTGAGGCAGCAGCAGCAGCCCTGAGACATTTCAGTAAAGCGCACGCAACAGGGTTTAACGTGGGGGGAAAATAACCGCATGGTCTGCTTCTTCCTCCATGTTCCTGTGTCAAAACAGCCAAAACACATCCATTCCTTTGATGTACAAATAAAACAAACTCTTTTTTATAATTTGGGGTTCCCAATACTGGCGCTAGACATAACGCTGTTTTGAGCAGATTAAAAGCTTCCTGACAATCATTATCCCAAGATAATGGTAAAGCTACATCCTTCTGAAGAGGAAGTGTCGAGTATCGTCCCCACTTCAGTTGCCCCCCTCCCATTATTGAGTTCACACCAAAGTATGTGACGTATGATGAGCAGTTAAATCAGCAGAGAGCAGCACATGGGCTCTGCCCAGTACATATCTGGATAACAGCACCTATTAATATACCGACACCTAAGAAAACCTGAACAGTAAGGTATCCTTTAATAAAACCATACCTACATTCTAAACAAAATGACGGTTGTTTGAATAAAATAACCGAAGAAGCAAAGAAGATAATGAAGGAAGATGAATGGTGACGTCATAATAAATCAGACTGACGCACATATAGAAGATATAATGACCTGAGAACACTGACAAGAGACGAAATATAGAGAAGATACCATGGATAAGTGACATTTTGAGCCCAAGGTGAAGAAGTTGATGTCAAGATGAAGAAACTTATGCCACATACATGATGAAGATATTTAGTTAGTTTAAATGTGTACAGATGTAAGTGACTGCAAGAGGCAAAGAAATCGTGAAGCTTGCTTATGCTAAATAGTCGATAGATTGCAGCAAGCAGCAACATTTACAAGTGTATACCTCAAAAAGCACTTTAAGTATGAATGAAAGCCCACTACGCATATGAGCAGAATTGAACAAAGGTTACTAAAGGCCTCAGATGGAGTGTGTCGCAGCAAGAAAATAGAGAATCAAGACAGAGTAAAACTCAGCCAAAGGATGACCATGCCTAGAAACATAGGTTGTACCTGGCTGGAATAGGCCGACATTGGATACAATTGTTAAGAAAGGAAGAAGGCAATGAATATGGCAAGGGAAATGTGCACGGAATCACACAGTGAACAACTTTGAATCTAACAACGTGCATACAATACCCAAGACTCGTGTATACTAAAACCCAGGAGTGCAAATAGAGTCAAACAATAATACCAATATATGAAAAGGGATGTGGGGTAAGCACTTAGAACCTCCTTATGACTGAAAGGAAAGTCGGCAAACTCCTTACCCACTATGCTATTACAGATACTGACAGCGCTAAGCCCACATAGAGGGCAGGCAAGGACAGGATCTGTGAGCTGACACTCTGGATGATACTGAATAAGGAACTTAGAAACAGTACTCACGAGGACCGGAAAGACCACTTGAATGTCAGTAAACCCACAAACCCAGTTGATGAAACAGGGACCCTGAAGGCTATAAGAGCAATGGGTGGAGGAAACTAAATACATAAGACCCTAGTCAAGGGGCAAGTAGGAAAAGTGATTATAGAATAGAGAGGAAAACAAAAGGCATTCACACAGGGACTAGTTACAACAGCACCCCACACCTAATAATCAAATGGAAATAAATGTAGAAGTGCAATGTAAAACATGGAATGGATCCCAATAGAAAGTAAGGATCAGGAGCAGGGAAAATGATATCACAAAAGGAAGCCTTTCCCACCCATCCAAGGAGAAAAGGCAGGAAGCTAAATCTATAAAGGGAAAGACTAATGCATCAAGTTTTTCAGTAGCAAAGGACAGCTTCAAAGAAACAGAGAACACAGGCAAATTGGGCAGCATCAAAGGGTAAAGCACAGAGAAAGGCTGCCTGCAGACAGAGGAAGACAGAAAGGGAAATCCAGAAAGCAGAAATCAATTAAGCACATAAATTCAAAATCCAGGGCAGAGGAACAAGAAATAGGAACTAGGAACCAGGCACAAAAACTAGGAACCATGAACAAGGGACCAGTCACAACAGGAACACTGGAACAATGACCAGCGCTGGACTGAAGTAAACTGAGGCTTTTAAAGCTCCTTAACGAGCACACCCCTCAGGTGTGCCGCCTGCTGCACCTGCAGCCACAGGTGTTGCCTATCCTCCACCCAACCTTGTCCTGCAAGGGAGGAGGTGAGGCAGTGAGCCAGGCATTCTGGGAAGTATAGTCATTAGATTAATGTAGCAAGCTGGCTGCCAAAAACCTGGAATGGATCCGGAAGGAAAGTAACTTGGAAAATAAGGTTTTAGCGCTCCCAATGCGTCACAGCACTGTAGCATAAGGTTCGGAGGAAATGTCCAGTAGGGAAAAAAACCCAAAACATGCCCCCAAGTGATGGGAACGGGAGCGAAGGGAGCGAGCCGTGACACTATACCCCCTCCCACGGCCGACTCCAGGCGGCCATAACCCGCACAAAACATCTTCCTTCCATGACAGGAGCGCTTTGTCTTCGGAGGTGGCACTGACGGAAACGATGACCCGCGGGCAGAAGCAGAGGGACTGGAATGAATAGAATCAGGCCGCATTCTAGAAGAGCCATAGGCAGGTTTTCGGTGAGGAAGAGACTCATGGGTCGAAGAAAGGCATGAAGGACTTGCAGGACCCGAAGCAGAGTTGGAAGGTCCAGGAAGCTCAGTCTCTGGGAGCGAACACTCATACATCATTGAGGAGGGAGGCAGGCTGGTGCAACACGCTTTAGACAATGGTAGATGCACTGGTAGCCTCCCTGCCGAGAGCGGACACAGAGGAGGTGAGAAAATAGCAGGTTTCAGGAAATGTTAATTTTCAGAAAAAGAAGGTGACGGCCGAGGTAGAGGTTCGGATCTTCTCCCATCATCCATCAGGTTAAAGGCCTGTGGTTGAGGGTGACCAAGGTTCGACTGCATCTGTTCCACGCCTTGGGGGCCTGGAAGTCCAATGGGTTGTACGAGGCTGGCACTCCTGGTGTCAGTCATGTAGCCACCTTGTTGCACGTGGGATACAACCGCAGGGACGTTTGGCATACCAATAGGAGTGATAGACGCAGTACTTGGTACATCAGGCACACTCGCAGCAGGAGAAATAACAGGCACATCCTGAACTGCAGCAGTCATACCCTTCCTTTGGCTACTAGCACCCGGATGGTGCAGCAGCTGGGGGGCCATGCCCGTCCCCTCCCTCAGGCTCATGTGGGATCCGGCAACAAAAAGGCTGTCAAGCGGCTGATCCAAACCGGCCCCCAAATGCGAACCATCCAGCCTGTTATCCTGGTCGGCTACTTGTTCGGTGTCTGGGCCATGGCGGATGGTATCCGTCTCCCTCTCGTAACACTCCAGGCAAGTCCAACGGCCTTGCATGTAAGGCCCTCCCGAGTCGTGATCCAGCTTGATGTTTCTGAAGAGAGAGCTGGCAGAAGTCTCAGACTCAGATGTTGCATATTCGGGAGGCGCTGATTCTACAGTCAAGCAGTTGGGAGAATCAACTTGTGTAAAAGGCAGGCCTTCTGGTGATCCTCCTGAAGCATAAGAAGGGCAGGATGGACGTTCATCCGTAATAAATGGTTGGGATTCAGGAGGTAACTCTGAAGTAGAAGAATATGCAACATGATCAGACAGAGTAGACAGGTGCACCTCCGATATTGGCAGCAAGGCTGAGCAGGATACAGGTCTCTCATGAACTGAAGCCAAACTAGCAGTAGGCTCTGGGACCGAAGACAGACACTCAGTATGTACTACCGGAGCTCCGTGGCTGAAGGATAATCTGCTGGATGAGTCACTGTAGCCGAAAACAGGCATGCCAGAGGAAATTCTGAGGCTGAGGGCATGCAAGCTGGAGCCGTCCCGTTAGCTGAAGACAAACTTGTCAAGGTCTTTGGCTCTGACCACGTACATGGTGAAGGCTCTTGAGTGACTGGCAGACATAGCAATTGTTCATTGATTGAAGACACGTTTGACAACGATGACTGCAGAGCCGTGGACTGGATAATCGAAGAGTCAATAGTTGTAGGCGGACAGACTGAAGTCCCAGAAGTCGACAGACACATTTGTGGCTCAGGAATGGAAAGCACCTTTACGGCTGCTGACTCCTTGGCACCAGTAACCAAAGACTGAGCTGTACCCCTGCCGTCCCTCTCCTAAGTGGTTGACACAGAGTCTCTTCCTTTGTAGAAGTTAAAATCAACCAGAGGAATCACCATAGTAAAGTCTCTGTTAATCAGGATTTCGTCAAATGTCCATTCCTCTGTCTTAGCTTCTGAAAGTGGCATATTTACAATCAACAGTTCAGGAATTGCCTGCCGGGTCTTTGGTTCAGTATACTGTGGAATAAGTCCATCAAAACATGAATTCTGTACTGTCTTTGACTGTTCGTTGTGACAACAATCGGCAGAAGGAGGAGCGAACACAGAGGTAGCATCGTTTTCCACATCAGCTTGAATGTCTACTTCAGTCTCAGCAGCTAGATCAAGGGCAGAACCTAAGCCTACAGTAGTGACTGATTCTGTGTATGCCACCATTGTGGATTGTGTTTGGAAATCAGAAGCATGTATGTGTTCAAGCTCAGAATTATGGCAAACTGCTACACAGGAAATCTTAGGTAAAGGAGTGGCTTGTAAATCCTCATCTAACAGCAATTCCTGACAAACGGTAGAACAATTGTCAGAATCTGTGCCCTGAATAAGTGCGGTGCTAGAAAAAGGACTTTCACTCCCAATAGATTTTACATATTGACAAGTATCACGACCTACAAAAACCTCCGCACTCAGGGACTGAACAGTATTCACTTCATCAACGGATAAAGTTTGAGGTGTATTCAGAAAAGACTGTAAGGTTTTATTCTCCTCTTGTAAAGTAATGTATTCTTGTTTTAACTCCTCAAGTTCAACTTTTAGCATGCCCCGCCTTAATTGTACTTCCCTGTCAGTAGGCACAGGGGAAGTCATGGTGGCATCAGGGCTGGATCCTGCCCTAGTCATCCGTATGTGCACTGATTGTACATTGTCATTTACTGCTTGCAGGTTTTGTGATCTATACTCTCTCTTACCGACTTGGTCTGTGTTTCCCTTAAGCAGACTACTGACATCAGACCTCATGGCATTAGGGACTACAGTAAGTACTTGTGCAGAGGAGTAAGCAGTAGACTGAGGGCTGAAAACAGAAGATATGCAATGAACCCCTCCATTCTTTATGTTTGAATCATGAAACTGTTCAATCTGAGGTAAAGCACAACCGGAATCATGGGGTTCAACAACAGACGTACTCGTGTGTAGTAAATCTTGCAGTGTGTTGTTTTCCGCTGCTAAGCCTTGTGCGGACATAGAATCTGGATCAAAATTAAAGACAGAACAAGGATCAGGCAATGTACAATGGGCCATCCTGTGGGAAAAATACTTTGCACGTAAATACCCATTTGTAACAAGGAGTTCATTTAAGTCAGGATCAGTGACTTGATTGTCACAGGTAAACTTAAGGGAAGCTTCCTGTACAAACTTGTTAGTGGCCTTGCTGCCTTTCTTTCTTAAACTGGCCATATTCAAACGGGAATAACGGCTGGTCATTCTGTTAAGAAAGGAAGAAGGCAATGAATATGGCAAGGGAAATGTGCACGGAATCACACAGTGACCAACTTTGAATCTAACAACGTGCATACAATACCCAAGACTCGTGTATACTAAAACCCAGGAGTGCAAATAGAGTGAAACAATAATACCAATATATGAAAAGGGATATGGGGTAAGCACTTAGAACCTCCTTATGACTGAAAGGAAAGTCAGCAAACTCCTTACCCACTATGCTATTACAGATACTGACAGCGCTAAGCCCACGTAGAGGCAAGCAAGGACAGGATCTGTGAGCTGACACTCTGGATGATACTGAATAAGGAACTTAGAAACAGTACTCACGAGGACCGGAAAGACCACTTGAATGTCAGTAAAGCCACAAACCCAGTTGTTGAAACAGGGACCCTGAAGGCTATAACAGCAATGGGTGGAGGAAACTAAATACATAAGACCCTAGTCAAGGGTCAAGTAGGAAAAGTGATTATAGAATAGAGAGGAAAACAAAAGGCATTCACACAGGGACTAGTTACAACAGCACCCCACACCTAATAATCAAATGGAAATAAATGTAGAAGTGCAATGTAAAACATGGAATGGATCCCAATAGAAAGTAAGGATCAGGAGCAGGGAAAATGATATCACAAAAGGAAACCTTTCCCACCCATCCAAGGAGAAAAGGCAGGAAGCTAAATCTATAAAGGGAAAGACTAATGCATCAAGTTTTTCAGTAGCAAAGGACAGCTTCAAAGAAATATAGAACACAGGCAAATTGGGCAGCATCAAAGAGTAAAGCACAGAGAAAGGCTGCCTGCAGACAGAGGAAGACAGAAAGGGAAATCCAGAAAGCAGAAATCAATTAAGCACATAAATTCGAAATCCAGGGCAGAGGAACAAGAAATAGGAACTAGGAACCAGGCACAAAAACTAGGAACCATGAACAAGGGACCAGTCACAACAGGAACACTGGAACAATGACCAGCGCTGGACTGAAGTAAACTGAGGCTTTTAAAGCTCCTTAACGAGCACACCCCTCAGGTGTGCCGCCTGCTGCACCTGCAGCCACAGGTGTTGCCTATCCTCCACCCAACCTTGTCCTGCAAGGGAGGAGGTGAGGCAGTGAGCCAGGCATTCTGGGAAGTATAGTCATTAGATTAACGTAGCATGCTGGCTGCCAAAAACCTGGAATGGATCCGGAAGGAAAGTAACTTGGAAAATAAGGTTTTAGCGCTCCCAATTCGTCACAGCACTGTAGCATAAGGTTCGGAGAAAATGTCCAGTAGGGAAAAAAAAAAAAAAACATGCCCCCAAGTGATGGGAACGGGAGCGAAGGGAGCGAGCCGTGACAACAATTAAGGAGAAAAGAGAACAGAGGATCCTGTTCAGAAAGGTCAAGACAAGCCACAGACGTCAGAGAACTGGTAGAATTAAATCAAATATACGAAAAGACACAGAGAAAAGCCTATTTCATGGTATCCATGTCACGTGACAAAGTCAGGCTGGAAGGGTGAAACTATCACACCTACGCATGGATCGCCGCCATGCCCATACTCCTTGAAAGTTCTCAGAGCACAGAGCAGACTCAAGGCCAAACTACAAAGCAGTAATTGACACATATCTACTGAGAGGAGGATTGATTGTAGCATAATTGGTGGGAAGCTGGGGTGCCGACAAGCTTCTCTGCACCTGGATGTTTTTTCTGCATGCTGCTAGATAGACGTAGGTGTAAAAGTATGAGTGGGGTTGTTGCCAACCCAATCATAGTGGACCATGTAATCTAAGGTCCTATAGAGAGTAGAGCCAATGGGATTACGTACTTTTAGTGCAGTTCATAGTGGCCATTTTGAAGGTAGGGCTTAGCTGCCCCACCTGACATTGATTATCCAATCCCCGTCTCCCTGTTACGATATACAGATATAGTACCTATGTTAAGTAACCTTCCTATAACCAATCACATTGCATGATAGGTTTTTAAGATTCCATGTAGGATGACGTTAGTACGTGTGCAGGTTGGACGTCAGCAATGACGAGTTTTTGCTATAAATATTGTGTTTTTTCTAAAAGTAAAGAGAGCTAGAAGATCGAGTGATTGCTGATGTTTGTTGTACTCCCTGTTTTATGAACTTGTCATTAAACGGACTCACTTTGACAAACTATTGAGTTGTCCTAATTATTTGATACATGAGTATGAATTTGCCTCCCCATCTATCTCGAGGGTACTGCTACTCATCTTAAAGGGCTGTTTGGAGATCATCCAGTTCACTTGGTAGCAGAGTGAGATAGTTAGATTAGATAAAGATACCCATCGACCGTCGACATAAGTAACTCCGGGTCCTCGGAAATATCACGCGTCCTTTGCCATCTGGCTGATAGAACCAAGAAGCTCCCTGTAGATAGTGGATAGATTAATTAAAAAACCCTGCAGGTTAGGTGTGACGGGTGCCTCGCTTTCCCCCCAAAAAACCCTCCCACTTCTACGAATAGCGGATCGGTCGAGTGGAACGGAGAGGTGGTAACAAAGGCAGTGATCCTGAGCATCTGTAGTTGAAAGACATGCTAACGGTGAGTAAAAAAGACTGAATGTTTTGGCAAAGCATGCATGGCTTAAAAACAAGTAAAGGGAAGGTAACGGAAGGAGGCGAGATAAAGAATAACATCAGAATAATAGTGTAATAAATAGAAGGGGAAAGAAATTGACCAGAGTGTGTCCGAGCAATATAAAGAGTTATCGTGAGAGTGGCCACGATAAGAGTATACGCTCAGTTCCTACATTTTAAGGAATGCTAGCAGAAGCCTTTATCTAAAGTCCTGATTAATAGGATGATGTAGGAGACCGGATTGATTAAAGACAATCCGAAAGAGATAGGCTTAACTTCCATGTCGGAATAAACATAGGGGTAAGATGCGTTTGAGAGAGCAGACGGCATAAAATATATGAGGCTGGCCAGATTTTGTCTGTATGTGTTATGTGGTTGAATAAAATCGTGGCATCATAGTCAAAACTAGTTTTTATATGAAAAAAAGTATAAAAATTGCACGGTTATAGAAGGAAATTATTGCATAACATGGATTGCGACGATTGGTGCTCACTCATATTGTTGATTGTTGAGATGCAATTGTAATAAAGTGTGAAGTGAAAAAATAAACAAGTGTTATGCGAATAAGGTATAAACGAGTTACGCATGGAAGACATCACTCCGTAAATACACAAGTGCAAACAGTTGCCAAAACACGCACTTAAGCTTAAACAGTACAGTGCGGAACGGGTTAAAGGGACCACAGACAAAATGTCTATGCCATGGCCCTGAGGTGGATCGCTATTTAAAAACAGCCCTGCAGCCCATGACGACATATTTACATGCCACATACACTGGCAAAAAGTTAGACAAGCACCCGACTAGTTTAGAACTTTGGAAGATGTACCAGGAAGAAAGGGAGGAGGAGCCGCCTTTAGATTTGATACTGAATATATGAAAAAAGGGGGTAAAGAGCCTTCTGCGCCACCCGCCCAGTCTGAAATAAAAAACGAAGCTAGTAAAGACGAAGGATTGTACCCACTAAGAGAACTTAAAGCAGCAACGGGATATAGCAACCCGTCATATGATTCACCTACGCAGAGTAGTGACAAAACCCCAGAGAAAGACAGAGAAAGCAATATTACCTCCAAAGTCCTGATGGACAAGGAGAGACGTGAAAAGGACAAAGGTGATCAAACACAAGCAAGTACATATCTAGGTACAGGAAGAGAGGTAAAGAGATGGAAAGGAGATAAGGATAGAACTGATGAGATGGCATTCACACAGAACAAATGTATGGGAGGTCAGATTTTATTGAAACTCGATGGTAAAGGCATTGAGGACATGAGACAAAGGGGAGAGCGAGATGAACAAGAGAGAAAGGATAAGGAGAAAGGAAGATTGAGAGATGAAGGGGCTAGAAAAAAGGATAGGCAGAAACAAGAGCATTTATACCATGATGAACAGGAAAACAGGAAAAGGCAGAAGAACAAAGAAAACGCGTTAATAAGCAGAGAACAGCTGATGATCAGGAAAGAATAGAACAAAGGAAAATAGAAGAAGAGCAAAAGATACGAGAGAAGAGAATAAAAAGATGGAAAGATGAGGAAATACAAAGGGCAAATGAACAAAGAGGTACGAGGAAAAAGGAGGAAGACAGGGTTACAGAGGAAGCGAGGAAGCGTAGAGAATTTGATGATGACATAGAACGCAAGCGAAGACAGAGAAGGCGTGATCTTGAGTATCTGGAAAGGGAGGTTAGAAAACCAGATCCAGTGGTAGAATGGGAAGATATAGAAGAAGTCTTTACTGAGTACGATTCAGTACCAAGCATGTCTAGAGTAATTGCAGGAGATGACTTTGACACCAGAAGCATCAAAGAGACAATCGATAGAATATATGATGAGATGGGACTAGAAAAATACCCCAAGGAAAGGGAAAGGATGAGCGCCTTGAAAGTACTCAGTTGTACGATACTGATGACGCTTCACGCAGCAGCAGACATAGAGAGCTATCGTTAGATAGACTGACTCTAAATAGAAATGAGGAAGATCAGAGAAGCTGCACAAGTTGGGCACAGGCAATATCAGACGAAGAAAGGAAAGCCTGTGAAAGAGAAGAAAGAGAAGAACGAGACACAGAGCGAGGTCGCAAGAAATGCTTCTTTAGGGGTAAGGGAATAAGATGGTCGGATTCAGCGTCCGCATCTAAAGCACCAGATTCAGTGAGACCGTTATATCGGCATGAAGGACTGCCACACGGTCAGAGGGGGGTGTCTACCCCGCCATATGTAAGCAGGTTAAGGACATTGCCAGGCAGATGGCGATGTGGGAATATTACCACTGCGGTAGACAGACAAATGATGAGAGAAGAAAAGGAGTTTAGTGTGTCGCAGTTTCCCTTATTAGAGAAGGGAGGGACAAGGCCACAATATATACCATGGCCACAAATGGGTAGAGAGAATCTAAAAAAACAAGCTTTCAATGTTGACATCCGGAGCTGGGAAATGGATACACGAGTTAGAAAAAATGACGGGAGGTAATACGTTGCCTATAGGCGATATCAAGGGACTTTTGATCGCAATACTTGGTGACAGAGCTGACGATGTTTGGACTCATACAAGTTACCCTATTGTGACTACAGTCAATACTGCACATCACAGAGCGCCGTTTAACAATTGCAGAACCGCAGTATGGAAAGTGCTTTGAGTGCTTTACCCAGACACTTCTGACATGGGAGCTATAATGATGCGTAAGATGAAAGAGGGAGATGATCTGTTGCTTTACATTCAGACGTTTCAAGATGCATGGGTACTGGAAACTCGTGAATCTTGGGGGAAATCTACACCTGTGTTTTACCATATATTATGTCAAGGGCTGCCAGAACAGGTACAGAAGCAGCTCAAGAAGTTGGTAGGAATTGAAGCTAAGCCACGGTCAGAAATACAACTGACCATTGCGCACTATTGCAGGCTGCTGCAAGAGAAAAATTGCAAAAAAGAATGATGCAAGGAAAGGCGAAGAGTCCATATTAGTGCAGATTTTATTTTTCGAAATATGCCATTGAAGGGGCAATGTTAACTAGCATAGATGGATCCAATGTGCAGCAGGTCAATAACCAAAGACAGTTTGATCAAAGCAATAATGGGTTCAGCCCAAGAGGAAGAGGCTACAGAGGAAGGGGCTGGCAAAATAATCAGGGAGGCTTTCAGAATATGCAAAATGGGCAAATGATCAGAACGCAGCCAACGTGTTGAACGTGTGGGATGACAGGGCATCTAGCGCATATGTGCAGAAGTCAAGGGATGGTGCAAAATGACCAATTTACAAGAGGGCGGATGATGAATCCACCTGCGTTTCCGCAGCAGGGTGGAGATGGATATGTTCAGAATCAAACTGTACAGCAGCAAGCGCCGAGAGTGCAGCAAAACTTGCAACCACATCAGACTGTGACCAATTTCCACAAGGGCAGTCTCAACAGTCCCCAATGCAACTTCTACAGACTACAGGCACAGGACAGTTATTGAACTCTAGAGCAGGAAATGCCACTGGTGATGGAGGAAATCCATTCTGTGGGACGAAATTGTACATGGACTAGGACAGTTCACTGGGAGACCTGATGTGTTCCATCCTATCAGTGACACCAGACCCTCACAAGGAACCAAGGGTGGATGTCACTATAGGGGATAAAGAATATTTGTTCCTAGTGGACATGGGTGCAACACGCTTATGTATGCATGAAGTCAAGTTTTCTTTATCTGGCGATGCCATGAATACCCAAGGTTTTACAGGAGCCACAAGCCGTGTTCCTTTCACAAAAGAACTTCCAGTTTCTATAGGAGAATGTAACATGAAAGTGCCACTATTGTATTAGAGACAGACGCCTGTCAATATATTGGGACGAGATTTGATGACAAAGTTAAATATGACAATCTCGTTCACTGAGGAAGGCATAGTGTGTTCAACTCCAGGAATGCATTATTTAAACGTGTGGAAATGATCAGAGCATAAGCAGGATGAATGGCTATGAGAGGCATTCGATTAGAACCTGAGATATTAGCATATTGAGTGCGCATATTAATGTCGTGGCTACCAGGCCTGGCAGACAGAACAATGAGAACCCCAGATGAGTTTCTGTTCAGACCAAGAATACTTATGCATGAGGAAAAGGGATGAGAGTTTCTCTTAACAATACAAGCAGCCATATTGCGAGGAGAGATGGCTTTGCTTGATGGCTGTGATGATGAAGGCAGACAATGGTGCGCAATAATCGCCATTGGAGAAGGTTACAGATTGACTGACGTCACTGATGATTATCTGTTTCAAGAACAAATAGGTGAGGATGAGATGACATTTGAGGTAAACCTCATTTATTGGGTGAAAATGATTAAAAGAGAGGTGGCCCAAAGGATGATGCTGGCACAAAAACGTCCAGAATATTTTGATGACAACATGGCAAAGGTGCCTGTCTCAGTATGGACTACAGGCCCTTATGACGTAGGCTTACTGAAAGGAGTCAGAGAAGTGAAGATTAAATTGAAACCAGGAGCAATTTTACCACAAGCACGACAGTACCCCATGTATAGGGAGGCAAATGAATGGATTTTCAAGACAATTTCTGCCATGATGGATCAAGGTATCTTAGTGACGTCAGAGAGGGTCTTGGCGTTTAATACAAGATTTAATACCGATAAACCAGAGAGTAGAGGCTGAGTTCCCTCTAGTCCCTAACCCGTCTACAATTCTATGTAACATTCCTGTTGAGGCACATATTTCACGGTGATTGACTTGAAAAATGCATTTTTCTCAATCCCATTGCACAAAGACTCACAAGATTTGACATCTTTCACGTTCAGACAAGTTCATCTGAAAAGCACAAAGCTGCCTCATGGGTATTATGAGTCTCCTTTTATTTTTAGCAGAGTCCTGCAGATGGACTTGAGCAACATTGCATTAGAGAGTGTTGTTTTGCAATACGTGGATGACATTTTAGTCTGCAGCACAACAGAGGAAGAGTGCAGACGAGATTCCATTCAGTTATTGACTACACTTGCTGAAAAAGGATATAAAGTTGACAAGGAATAGTTACAGTATTGTCAACAAGAGGTGTTGTACATAGGCCAATTGATTTCACATGAAGGAAAAAAGGTCACTCCTGAAAGAGCTGAACCTATTTTGAAAACGGCTAATCCACACATGATAAAGCAAATGCAAAGTTTTCTAGGATTATGTAATTCCGTCAGGGCATGGGTCTTTGACTACAGCTCTAATACCAGGCCCTTATTACAAGCCTTAAAGAAAGGACAGGCAACGAAAGAAAAAATTGTGTGGACTAAGGCCATGGAGGAAGGGTTTGATGAACTAAAAAAGGCCATTTACATGGCACCAGTTTTAGTGATTCGCAATTATGCAGAGGAATTCTACCTGTTTTCACACACAGATGGTACTGTTATGACAGCAGTCCTTACCCAGAAAACCACGCTGCAGTACAAGTCCTTGGCATACTACAGTGGGATTTTATACCCAGTAACGAGAGGTCATTTCCTGTGCGAACAATGTTCGGCTGCTGCCGTGTTCGCCATAGAGAAAGCTACAACCATTGTAATGGAGTTCCCAATGACATTATTCGTTGAGCACACATTATTTGCCATCTTAGAGAAACCAAAAGGTACATTGACATCACAAAGACCTTCTGCTTATGAAGTGGTCATATCAAATCCAGCGATTAAAATAGTTCGATGCAGAATAGTGAACTCAGCTATGTTTATAGCAGAGCCAGTTACTGAAGGAGAGCCAATACATGATTGCGCGAACTATGAAGAATTCTATGATGAGATCACCAGAGTAAAACAAAATGCATTGGCAGAAGCAGAAATTGTCTTCATTGACGGTTCTTCAAGGATTGATCAAAATGACGTACAAAGATATACAGGTGCCACTGTGGTGAAGCACACAGCAAATGGGGAATTTTGAGTACTTATTAGTGCACGTTTACCCTCTCATTATTCAGCACAGGCTGCAGAATTATTGGCATTGATACTCGCGCCGGAGAATCACGCAGACCAGGAAGTATCGGCATACAGTGACTCTGGCTATGTGCCGTCAACAGTGCACGGTGGCTTAGCATGCTGGAAAAGGAGGGGCTACCTCCAAGCGAACGGCACGCCAATGCAGCACCCTGCCTTATTGGACAAGCTCATTAAGGCACTACAACTCCCAGTGGGCATAGCAGTTGTGAAATGCGCAGCCCACACACAAGGGACAGATTTTATCTCACACAGAAATCAAGCAGCAGACACTGAAGCCAAGTGTGTGGCAACTGAACATGAAAAAATGATGGATGTGGGAATGCCTGATGATCATGAGAAAATGATTGTTGTAAGGAGTGAGCCGGATGGCTAGAGTAACATGTCAAATACACAGTTAATGGAGCTCCAAGGAGAGGCACCACAGGAAGAAAACAACCTTTGGAAGTGAAGCTGGTGTTCTTTAAACCCCTCTGAGGATTTATGGGGACAGGACAACACTTGTAAACCAGTAATGCCTATAGCTCTACTGAAAATAGCACTGGAACAGTTACACTATCCAGTGCATATAACAAGAGAGAATCTAGCAACAACCATTGCTGAAGGCTGGTTTGTACCAAACCTAGCAGAGCATGTTGCATTTTCTATGATAAATTGCATAGTCTGTCAGAAATTCATGGCTGGGCATACACTAAGTGTGATGATCAGAGGAGTCATCCCAAGGCCTAATGGTCTTTTTCAGCACTTGCACATCGACTATGTCGATATGATTCAAGTATGTAATGGGTACAGGTATCTAAATGTTGTGGTGTGTCAATTCTCTAGATTGATAGAGGCAGGTCCATGTACATACCCAGACTCTACCTTGGCGAGGGAAGTGTTTCCCTCATGTGCAGTTAGTGAAGTGACGAGGTCAGATAATGGTCCTCATTTTGTTAACACAGCATTTGAACAGATCAGCTTTTTGCTTGGAATGAAGCACAAGTTTTCGTCGATGTATCATCTGCAAGGGAATGGCGTATGCAAGAAGCTCAAAGGTTTTTTAAAGGAAAGGATAACCAAGTTGAAGCTTACTCTGCATATAACAAGAGAGAATCTAGCAACAACCATTGCTGAAGGCTGGTTTGTACCAAACCTAGCAGAGCATGTTGCATTTTCTATGATAAATTGCATAGTCTGTCAGAAATTCATGGCTGGGCATACACTAAGTGTGATGATCAGAGGAGTCATCCCAAGGCCTAATGGTCTTTTTCAGCACTTGCACATTGACTATGTCGATATGATTCAAGTATGTAATGGGTACAGGTATCTAAATGTTGTGGTGTGTCAATTCTCTAGATTGATAGAGGCAGGTCCATGTACATACCCAGACTCTACCTTGGCGAGGGAAGTGTTTCCCTCATGTGCAGTTAGTGAAGTGACGAGGTCAGATAATGGTCCTCATTTTGTTAACACAGCATTTGAACAGATCAGCTTTTTGCTTGGAATGAAGCACAAGTTTTCGTCGATGTATCATCTGCAAGGGAATGGCGTATGCAAGAAGCTCAAAGGTTTTTTAAAGGAAAGGATAACCAAGTTGAAGCTTACTCTGGAGAAAGGATGGTTGCACTGCCTTCCACTGGCATTGTATGCACTCAGAAACCAGCCTGGTTCTGACCACCATCTTACGCCACATGAAATTGTGATGGGCAGAAGAATGCGGACGCCGTTAATGACTCGAACTAGAGCTAGATGTGATGCTCGGCCAAAAGGAGAAGTGCTAGGATTGGAAATGCAAAAATAGCTGAACTGTATGGCTTCCAGTTTTTCTGTAATTTCAGGACAGCTGCAGCGATGACAAGGAGGGTGCTAGGCAGTACAGAACACAGAAGGAGATACTACAACAGACAACGTTCGGGAGTTACATGTACCTCAACTGTACCCTGGGGATACCGTCTTAGTTTGGAATCACACAAGGAAAAGGTGGGACAAGCCAAGGTTCCACAGCCCTTTCATTGTAGAGGACATTACACCATCTGCAGTCAAGTTACAGGGAAGAAGTGCTTGGATCTTCCTTGGTGGCATCAAGCCGTATATCGGAGAGACCCCTCTGCCCGCACCCCAACCCGGACAAAATACAGACAATCGGGAAGAACCACAGCATTTGCAGACGAGATCTATGACGAGGAAGAAGGACGTGTGATCAGTCAAGGAAAAAAAGCAAGGAACCTTTGTAATAAGGTTGTGGCTCATATAAGACATTTCCTTTGAGCAAAATAAAGGAAAAAGGACACAAATACGAACACTATGTGCATCCTAGTTGCAGGGTGAGAGAAGAGATTTGCATTAATTGAGCCACAAACAGCTTGTTGACTTTGGACTTAGGCACACTGAAGCCTTGATAATAAAGGCTGTGTCAAATTGTGATGGAGGATATATAAATTGGAAGACAAAACAGTAGCCTGAGTAATTCAATACAGAGTCTTTGTTTGGACTTACTTATGGTGTCACACAATAGTGACCTCACCAGGAATATACTGACCTATTTCGAATTGGTATTGCGGTCCTACCCGTCGTTGGTGGAGAGACTTACAAGCATAACAGAGTTTTTGCAAGACCCTGACAATGAAAAGACAATAGGAAGACTGCTCATAGTGATCGCAGAACAGTTTCTTTTACTTCCAGAGGACAGCGAGGACAAGAAAAATTTCCCTATCACCAGAGAATCATAGACTGGCAAATGCAGTGTTTTTTCGTTTGATTGAAGACTTTCCAGACCTTGTTGGGAGACAGGCTAATGTTGACATCCTCACATTTATCCATGATCCAGCAAACACTACAAACTTGAGTATGCTTCTACATAGCATAATAATACAGGTTGCACTTTCATCTCATCAAAATCACAGAACAGTGTAGGGACTTTCATTCGAGGGACAGATTGTGGAAGTATTGACAAGAAATACACTTTTGCTGACAGGGAAGCAACATGTCATCTGGAGTGAAGCAGATTCGAGATATAGGGCCTCATTACAACCCAGGCGTTAAGGGTTTAACGGCGCCGTCGGCGCCGTTAACCCTTAACGCCTGATTACCATTTTTACGCCTGCTTTTACCAGGCATTAAAATGCAAGGCGCTAACCCGCCTTGGTGCTAATTACGGCACCGGAATTTACGGTGCCGTAATTAGCGCCTTCCCAACTCCCATTATGCCCTATGGGGCAAAAATGGGAATGGGGAAGGGTAAATGGGGAATGGGGATTTACCGCCCCACTCACCTTGGAATGGGGCGGTAAATCCGCCATCCACCATGGTGTAAACAGGGTTTACACCATGGTGGTAAAGTAGGGAACTTACCGCCTGGATTGTAATGAGGCCCATAGACTAGTTATGGGCCTCATTACAACCCAGGCGGTAAGTTCCCTACTTTACCACCATGGTGGAAACTCCGTTTACACCATGGTGGATGGCGGATTTACCGCCCCATTCCAAGGTGAGTGGGCCGGTAAATCCCCATTTCCCTATGGGCCTCATTACAACCCAGGCGGTAAGTTCCCTACTTTACCACCATGGTGTAAACTCCGTTTACACCATGGTGGATGGCGGATTTACCGCCCCATTCCAAGGTGAGTGGGGCGTTAAATCCCCATTCCCCATTTACCCTTCCCCATTCCCATTTTTGCCCCATAGGGCATAATGGGAGTGGGGAAGGCGCTAATTACGGCACCGTAAATTACAGTGCCGTAATTAGCACCAAAGCGGGTTAGCGCCTTGCATTTTAACGCCTGCTAAAAGCAGGCGGTAAAATGGTAATCAGGCGTTAAGGGTTTAACGGCGCTGATGGCGCCGTTAAACCCTTAACGCCTGGGTTGTAATAAGGGCCTATATCGAACACATATTATAGACTTGCCGAGGTCCTTTTTCAGTGTTGGACATTACATTGAAAAGCAGAACTGTTTCCAGAGATAAGAGACAGTCCATTATCCAGATTCAGATGACAACTGGCCCAGAACTATTGATCCGTGAAGCAGAGGCAGCAGAACCTAGAAGGAAGTGATAATAATGAAAATGTATTAAAAACACAGTTTTTGCTCCCTTAGATGATTGAGATGAGAAGCCAAAGCAGTAGCATTGTTCTCCCTCAGGAGGAGAGACATTCATATTGCCCAAAAAACAAATGCTGTAAAATGAACTACAAATGCATTATTTATGCATGCATTATATTCATAATCATATTACTGTCATTAACAATCAGAACTGCATTTTTTATAGGTGCCCAAAGTGTTGTTCCCATGCACCCACCTGAGGATGTACGCCTGATACCCACAAGAGCGTGCAGACCTTAAATAGTCATTGCTGTTCCAAGAGAGAATGATAGAGTGACTGAGCTTGAAATGGATGTGGTGAGCAATGACACACACACAACACTTGTTTTAGCAAATTAGTTGAAACGCCGGAGACAGGGTCGGGCAGACAAGGGATTGATGAAAGTTACACCTACACAGATAATGAGTACAAACACACCTGGTCTAGTGTCACTGATTTCAGAATCACATTCCAGAGAATGGGGAAGTTTGGACAAACAACAATGAAAAGTTTCACACCAAAGAGAAGTTGAGAGACAAATGAAGAAAGCTGAACTTTTAAGGAGACAAAAGGCTTTAGAGAATAGGCAAAGAGAGACAAGACCTGGAAGCACACCTGCTCCTGCGAGACATGATATCAGGGCAGTGCCTGGAGGGAAGACACAGATAGAAATTATAAGAGACATTTTCATGCCTAATTGATATATTGAAAGGATGAAGCAAATTACACTTTCTCCTACTCAAACAGTAGAAATGGAAACGCCCGGATCATTGATGGAGATGCCTGAGAATCCTCCAGCAAGAAGGAGTTATACCGAAGTGTTACGTGACATGCTTGTGAAAGCTCATATCAAAAGAGTAAGAGCCAGGAGAAGCACACAAGAAGACAATAATGAATTGAATGATTACCTGGATAGCACAGCACATTTTGGAAACAACATATGGTACCAACATATGAAGGAAGTTGGAAGACGAACATCGGATGAGGAATTCTTTGTATGTGCACTTCTGCCTTACAGCATGGGAAAGTCAAAAATCTTTGTAGCTATCGGGATAGATGTGCAGACAGCACCCTGTCTGTCACATTTAGCAATGTGCAAGACCAGAGGTCAGTAAATGGGAAGTGATGTTTCTCTCAAATGGGCGACTGAGGAAACAGATCCAGATGAAGATGATTATGTTCAAGACATAAAGACAAGAAACAATGCCAAAACAAAGAATATTGTGATCAGATATGAAAAACCTGGAGTAAAAGGAGCAGAGATCAGAAGAGAAGTGAACAAGAAATTGGAGACTACAGGAAAGACTTCAGAAGAATCTCGCAGATGGAAGAACAGGAGTCAAATGCAAATCTGGGGAACACTGCTTTCACCAGACGGATGGGAGAGAGGAGTAGTGATCTGGAGAGCATGGGTAGTGATCGGTTGTTAACAGGCTACCATTGACATAGTGCAAAATGTATGCAAGCAATTATGGCCAACGCTTGCTAAACTATTGACATGGGTCGAGGACAAAGCAGGACCCTTGCAGATAATACCATTGGAGAGCCCAAAAATCAGTTTCAGAAATAATGGCACAAGAAAAATGGGAGAGAAACGCAATTGTAGTCAAGTCTTTGACGTTCCAGGAATGGTGGATGGTACTGCAGTAATCATGGATCACTATTGGGCATGTGGATCCCAGGCATACATGAGATTGCCGAAGAATTTGGAAGGTATATGTACATTAGTGAATGTCCATGTTCCAGCGTTGGTGATTCCAAAAAGTGATGTGAACATTGACAATTTCCCAAAAGCAGATGCTCACCTGAGAAAGATGGGATCTGTGGAAATTATGAAGAGAAAGAAGAGGGAAAATTATTTCTCTGCAAAATCCATAAAAGCTTTTGATGCTATCCCATACGAACACAGGTTGTTCAGCCTGACCGCTTCAGTGTTTACGATGATCCAGATGCCAAGAATTCAGGTTGGAGCAAATATTAAATGGTTGCAGATAACCAGATGGGAGTTGCTGCAGACTCTCAACACAACCATAAAAGGATTCAATGCAATCAGAGAAGAGTTTAGAGCAATCAGACTGATGATACGTCGGAACAGACATGTCTTAGACATGTTCACAGCTATGGATGGAGGTGTTTGTGCAAAAACTCGAAGAATCCTGTTGCGCATTTATACCTTCACACGACGACAAGAATGAAACCTTAACAGAGGCCATAGATATGTTGAAAAAACTACAGAATCAGTTGATAGATGAAGCTGATGAAGTTGATGATGACAGTTGGTTTGAAGCACTGTTTACCTCGATTCCACAATGGTTGGCCGATGCATTCAAGTTCCTAGGAGCCCTGTTGGTGATGATATTACTTGAATTCTGTGTGATCAAATTAATAATCTCACAATGCCAGAAGACTGCAAAGAAAGTCATAGGGATGAAGATCATGATTGATGTCGAGTCAGAATGGAAGCCCAAAGACCCAACTGATGAAGAAATAAGAGACTTTGTGAAGGCCAGCATTTATGCACCAGAGGGAACCAAGATGGATCTATTGCAGTTCAAGTGGAGAATGTCAACTGATGACATGGAACAAGGATGAGCATGTAAGAACAGCAGGATGCTTGAAAGGAGTAATAAAGATATGGACACCAAGGAAGTCTCTCTTCAGACCAAAATGTCTGGATCCAGAGGACGAAATAAAAGTTAAGGATGAAGAAAAAGTGGATGCAAAGAAAGAAGTGAGAGTGGTCGATGAATCACCCAGAGGGGGGGAGTGAAGAGAAAGTATCGAGTATCATCCCCACTCCAGTTGCCCCCCTCCCATTACCTATTGAGTTCACACCAAAGTATGTGAGGTATGACGAGCAGTTAAATCAGCAGAGAGCAGCACATGGGCTCTGCCCAGTACCTATCAGGATAACAGCACCTATTAATATACCGACACCTAAGAAAACCTGGACAGTAAGGTATCCTTTAAAAAAGCCATGCCTACATTCTAAACAAAACGACGGTTGTTTGAATAAAATACCTGAAGAAGCAAAGAAGATAATGAAGGAAAATGAATGGTGATGTCATAATAAATCGGATTGATGCATATATAGAAGATATAATGACCTGAGAACATTGACAAGAGACGAAGTATAGAGAAGAAACCATGGATATGTGACATCTTGAGCCCAAGGTAAAGAAGTTGATGTCAAGATGAAGAAACTTATGCCACATACATGATGAAGATATTTAGTTAGTTTAAACGTGTACAGCTACAAGTAACTGCAAGAGGCAAAGAAATCCTGAAGCTTGCTTATGCTAAATAGTCGATAGATTGCGGTAAGCGCCAACGTTTACAAGTATATACCTCAAAAAGCACTTTAAGTATGAATGAAAGTCTACTACGCATATGAGCAGAATTGAACAAAGGTTACAAAAGGCCCCAGATGGAGTGTGTCGCAGCAAGAAAATCGAAAATCAAAACAGAGTAAAACTCAGCCAAAGGATGACCATGCCAAGAAACCAAAGTCTTATCTGGCTGGAATAGGCAGACATTGGATACAATTAAGGAGAGAAGAGAACAGAGGATCCTGTTCAGAAAGGTCAAGATAAGCCACAGACGTCAGAGAACTCGTAGAATTAAATCAAATATACCAAAAGACACAGAGAAAAGCCGATTTCACGGTGTCCAGTCACGTGACAAAGGCGGGCTGGAAGGGTGAAACTATCACATCTACGCATGGATCCCTGCCATGCCCATACTCCTTGAAAGACTCAAGGCCAAACTACAAAGCAGTAATTGACACATTCAACAAAGGTAGCAGGCGCCCCTCTCTCGGAAGAACAAGGCATGATAACCTGTTCAGTGGTTGTCACATGACTACGGAGGTGATGATTGATTGTAGCATAATTGGTGGGAAGCTGGGGTGCCGACGAGCTCCTCTGCACCTGGATGTTCTTTCTGCATCCTGCTAGACATAGGTGGAAAAGTATGAGTGGGGTTGATGCCAACCCAATCATAGTAGACCATGTAATCTAGGGTCCTATAGTGAGTAGAGCCAATGGGACGTCGTACTTTTAGTGACGTTCATAGTGGCCATTTTGAAGGGAGGCCTTAGTTGCCCCACCTGACATTGATTATCCAATCCCCTCTCCCTGTTACCATATACAGATATAGTACCTATGTTAAGTTACCTTCCTATAACCAATCCCATTGCATGATAGGTTTTTAAGATTGCCACGTAGGATGATGTTAGTACGTGCACAGGTTGTACGTCAGCAATGATGAGTCTTTTCTATAAATATTGTGTTTTTAGCAGAGATAGCTAGAGATAGCTAGAAGATCAAGCGATTGCTGATGTTGGTTGTACTCCCCGTTTTATTAAACGGACTCACTCTGCCAAACTATTGAGTTGTCCTAATTATTTGATGCATGAGTATGAATCTGCATCCCCATCTATCTCGAGGGTACTGCTACTCATCTTAAAGGACTGTTTGGAGATCATCCAGTTCACATCCTTGTCAATGCCAACATTGGCTTAATCAAAAGTGAAAAATTCGGAATCCATTGTCTACAATATGAAGCCATGCCGATAAGGGCCCTAACTTCTTTCTGCGTATTTGCAACAGTCATGCCAGAGATGCTTTGTATGCGTTCAGGCGCAAGGCGCCAACCCTCCTTCGACAGGAGATAGCCTAAATAGGCGACCTGTTGACACTACTGAAACTTTGTCAAAGATGTTTTATGGCCATGCTCAGCTAGATGCATCAATAATAAAACAGTGCCCTCCTTGCAAGCGCTTTCTGAATCTGCAGCAATAAGCAGGTCATCAATGTACTGTATCAGTGTGCAAGTAGGAGGCAAGTCAAGCATATTGAGTTGTTCCTTAAGTGCTCTGCTGTAAATGCTGGAACTCTCAGTATATCCTTGTGGTATGCGTGTGAAAGTAAAAGAGCGTCCGCCAAGGGAAAATGCAAACAAGCATCTACTGTCCGGCTGAATGGGTATGCTAAAAAATGTGTTCTTCAAGTCGATGACAGAAAAATGCATAGCTGCTACAGGATTCATAGTCAAGATAGTGGTGATGTCCAGGACAAGGGAAAACTGGGGTGCTACTACCTTGTTAATCACACAAAGATCAATAACAAAACGGTAGGGTAATGCTTTGTTACCTTTCTTATAAACAGGCAAACCGTGCTATTTCATGTGCTAGCAGAAACTTTGTGGATACCACCTGGATGCATTAAATCAGAAACAATACTTTTAAGTGATTGTTCACCCTCAACAGATACTTTATACTGTGGGATACGTGATAACATAATACCGGATTTTCATAGTATGCGTACAGGTTCAACATTCAGTATCCCTACATCATTATCTTTTAATGCCCATAAATGCGTAGGCACTTGTTGTAATTTGCTCAGTAAAGGCAATGTCATAAATTGTGACGTGGAATTTAACTGGAGTTAAATGGCCAAATACACTCCGTCTGGTGAGCAGTAAATCACTGCATTCAATTTCTTTAACAAATGTAATCCCAGCAGGTTTTCACCACAATTCGTAGTCAGTTAAAATGGACATGAGTCAGTAAATGGACCCAAAGCTATTGGCACCGGTCGAGAAACTTACCACTAGAGTACCAGAAAACCCTACAGAAACATTATTCTTCCCTGACAGTGGGATAGCTGGAACTCGCAGATGGTCAATGGAACACTTCTGTGCTCCTGTGTCGACTAGAAAAATGTGCGCCCTATTCCCTACTTTCATTTCTAGGTACGGCCCTTTCTGATCAACAGGAATAGGAATAGTTTCCAGACTCTGCTTCAGACTATCCTAGCGAAATAACACCTTGTCAGATGTAAAATCTTCAGAAAAATAAGAATGTGTAGTATTGTCAAAAGTGTTCGTATTCCCAGTGTTTGGTTGCTGCTCCCCCCACGATTACCCTATTGTTATCGTGTGTTTGTTGATTCTGAGCAAACTGATTCCTATTCGGTCCTGGCATGCAATTCCGTGCTCTCCATCTCCTACCGATCGTACCATCCGTACCATTTGCTCTCTGTTGGAGGGTCGGACACTATGCCCTCCATTGACCTTCTTGCTTACAATATGCACATTGGTTCATATGAACAGGTCCTGTTTGTGGTAAGAATTGTTCTCTTGATTGCGCATTCACTCGCAATCTGCTGCAAAAGAACCCTAGTTTTTAAGTCCACCTTTTTCTTCTCAATTTTCTCTTTCTCATTGTTAATTCTGTTCTCGTAAAACTGAGCCATATGGAGAACCTCAGATTGCGCCTTAGCCTGCCATGTACTTTCAGAAGCAGTGATCTGCGACTGAATGTCAGGCAATAACCCTTGCACAAATTTGTCAACACACAATCTTTTTCCTGGTTCTGTACTCAAATCTTGACCACTGAAGTCTGAAAATACTTGCTCAAACCTGTTGAAAAACTCGGTTCACTGACTGTTTTTTAAGGAGGCAAAAATGTTTTCTGCACGTATGATGGTAGTCGTGTACCTTGATCCAATTCTATTTGGTGTAAGTGATCAAGTTCATGTTTAAAGAAAAATAATTTCGGTAAGTGTTCGTGCACTTTCAGTGTGATATCTCAAGTACAAGACAAGAAATTTAAATCCAGCAATCCCTGCGGAACGGCTGAATCAGTTTAATCGCTCCAGACCTCGGCTAGGTATAATCCCATTTGTTCTATCAATACTTTCTGTTCAGGGATACCCCATGGTCTGATAGACAACCCGAAGTGGTTGCTTCGTCACCCCCTTCTATATACCTTTCTGCCCAATCCCGCAACTCCCTCTTACGTGCTGGGGGTATCGTTCTACGTGTTACAACTCTCTGATCGTTAGCGATATTGTCAGGTGTCAAAAGTGGAGTAGCAGATGTAGTTGGTAACGAAAGTAGGAGTAAGTCATGTGCACTAGGGGGCAAAGGAAAATCATCAGAGCGTGGGACTGGTGCAGGTAATGGTAGCTGTGCTTGCTGTGCTTGTGTCTGTGGCGGTACATATGGAGGCGGTGCAGTAGGGGATGTTCGTCTTTCATTCAATTACTTATTTATCAATTCATCAGATGCATGCAAATATTTTGACGGGTATATTTTCTGCATTTCTAATTGAAACCCCCTATCCATACTCCTAATAGCTTCTTCTTGTTTTTGTTGGTCATGAGCTAAAGCTTTTCCAGCTTTTGTAATGTGTCTACATGTGTGCTTCTCTCTGCTTTTGAGGCGTTGGGTGGCTTCCTTTCGCCAATCCCTAACAGCGTCAAACGGAGCAGGTCTCGCTTTCTTGCGCATCAATACAGAATCTAAATGCCCAATTCTAGCCATCTCAAAACTTCCCAATTCTGGCCATTGAAGTTCTGCTATATGTCTGGTTTGACAATGCCAAATACTATTGAACAGTATAGCTCCTAAACCAAACTTTACGTACATGTCATATGTTGGCGCCCCTGCGAGTGGCGCCGGTTGACTATGTTCCAAACCATTTGGTTGTCTTCTCCTGCAACAAAGCGTTGCCCAATAAGATGGCAACTTACTGAAACCAGCCATTCTGAAAAAGACAGTTTTACCTGGCCAATATGCTACGCGTAGGATATTATCAAAACCAAACAAATATCACAGACTCACCTGAATCCAAATATCAAAGTTCCCCCATCAAATCGAACGTCGTGGCTGGCGTTCTTCCCAAAGCATGAAACATAAGCTGCCTCTGGTTCGGGAATCTTGCCGTGACGACCTCTGAGCGAAGCACAGCGGACGTAGATCGCAAGTAGCAGTCTGCGAGGAAATGCGTCTCTAGGTGCAGGGGCCCCCGATACTCACTGATCTTGGGTTCGTTAACTCTGTCCTCACAAATCGTGATGGGTCATCAACGGAAGAGCCCAAGTTCTGGGCATCATCTGTTAGTTGCAAATATGAGGCTACTGCAAATAAATGAAGACACACCAGTCACGAGAAACACATATATAACAACAGTTTATTATCACTTAAGAGGACCCAAATTCATCAATGCATGTGTTCAGGCATAGAGAAGGTGAGCACAAGCATGGGGGGAGCGAACGTACTTTATACAATACAGAATAGTCCGAATTTGTTCTCGTCCATCATGTGATGAGGGTTCATGACCTACATACGTGGGCATTTTACTATGGCATGCTGGAGCGCTCTGCGTCATCTCTCAGACAATTTACTGTCTGGGAACAGAGCAGAGTGGGGTGTAGGAGTATTTCTTGTTCCTAACACAAGGTAACATTCCTCACGCTACATTGTCTATGTTATTTCTGGACTAAAAGGGCAGTCTAAATTTTGACTCAGTAGCTCACCTTTTAGGAATACACATGGCATGAATTGTGCTTCTTTTAATCATCTAGATGCACATTCACAATTAGCTGCGGAAAGGTAAGAGAGTCAGGAAGACAGGAAGGCACCTAATTTACAGATTAGCTATGTTTGTGCCAGTTCTTCAAGACTCTAAGTGAGAGACAATGTACTCAGCAGATTTAGCATTTCAGTGCACAGGCATGTTTGAAGAGCTATTTTCTATACTACTTCCTTGTTAAAAGACTTAACCTATTTAAAACCTATTAACATAGTTCTTCTCAGAAAGTTCCTTATTTTATAAAAAGAGCGCTGCGCTCCCACCAAGTCTCTGGATGTCTTGTCCCACGTAGGATTATACTGGTCCTCTGTTCCATGTAGGCCTCAGAAACTGGAGCTTCAAGCACACAGGACCTTCCAGTTCAGGAAGGACAATGAAAGGCAGTTTAGAATGCCATTTCAATTCCCAAGAACCCACAACCTCCAATCAGCTTCGGTCCTCTTCTTTCCCAATCAAATTCCTGGTTCATCACTGACACTCTACTTCTACAAACAGAATGGTTAGAGCCAAACCAACTGAGACAAAGACTCAGTGAATGAATGTAACAGTGTATGTAACTGTCAGTTAAAGCCAAGAGTGTGTGTGAGCTCCCAGAAAACCTAACATTACTCTGAATACAGACCTGACAGTTGGAGACTACCCAGAAGTTATTAGTTCCCTTTCAAAACAATCGTTTATTTGGGCCTCAGATGGAAAAACTCATGAAATAATCGGAATATGACCGGTGCATCGTTGGCCACATGAGACCATCCTGGTGCAGGTTTTTTCCATACAAATGGGTTGTGAGTGCTGCAGCTGATCCTCAAGCAAGCGTCCCTTTCGAGGCAGGGGCTGTGGTTAGCAGGGAGCCCCTACCGGTGACAAGTCTGACCGTCAACATAGACCGTAGGCCTCAAAAACTGGAGCTTCAAGCACACAGGACCTTCCAGTTCAGGAAGGACAATGACAGGCAGTTTAGAATGCCATTTCAATTCCCAAGAACCCACAACCTCCAATCAGCTTCAGTCCTCTTCTTTCCCAATCAAATTCCTGGTTCATCACTGCCATGTTGGATTGGGACACTCTACTTCTACAAACAGAATGGTTAGAGCCAAACCAACTGAGATCACAACAAAGACTCAGTGAATGAATGAAACAGTGTATGTAACTGTCAATTAAAGCCAAGAGTGTGTGTGAGTTCCCAGAAAACCTAACATTACTCTGAATACAGACCTGACAATTGGAGACTACCCAGAAGTTGTTTCTGTAATTAGTGCCCTTTCAAAACAATCGGTTATTTGGGCCCCAGATGGAAAAACTCATGAAATAATCGGAATATGACCGGTGCATCGTTGGCCACATGAGACCATCCTGGTGCAGGTTTTTTCCATACAAATGGGTTGGGAGGGTGCGTGAAGGCTTTCCTCTCAATCTGGCAGTATAGGATCACGGACAAGTGGGTCATCATTGTCGTGAAGACAGGATATGCCATCAAGTTTTCATCCCCTCGTCCCTCCACTGGGACAGTGATTGCTCCAGGTCTATGCAATCACCTCAGGGCCCAGAAAGGATCGACAGTCCATTGTAGAAGAAGGCAATTACATCTATGCCAGAAACACAACAAGGACTGGTTACATTCTCAACCTTGTTTCTGGTTCAGAAATTGTCTGGGGAGTTCCGTTCCGTTGTTGAATCTGAAGCCCTCAAATTGATTTTTCCGTTACGTCAAGTCCAAGGTAGTTACTTTGGAGGCCATCATTCCCTGAATAATTCCAAAGGACTGGTTGGTGTCCCTGGACATCAGGGATGCACATCTGCATGTACCAATCCAGATCCAGGACCAGGCTTTTTTGCGGTTTGCCTACAAGGGACTATCAGTTCAGAGTACTACCGTTTCGTCTGGCCCTTGTGTTAGGTCTGTTACACAAGCTAAGTATTACTGTATTTCTTACCTTGATGACTAGTTAATTGTTGCTCCTTCTTTTTCAGGTCCATGATGGATGTGCAACTGGTGTGCAAAAACCCTGCAAGAGTTCAGCTGTTTGATCCATTGGGAAAAGTGCAAGCTACAGCTGGGAAAGACTTTACAGTTCATCGGCACACTTTTTGACATCAAGGATGACAAGGGTGTTTCTCCTTTATGACAGAGTGATCAGACTGCAATCATGGCTGAGGGGTCTCATTGCAAAGGGGTCTCTGTCAACAAGAGAATGGGTGAGAGTCCAGGGGAACTCTCAGGAACAATGCAAGTGGTTCCGTGGCCCACTGTGGCATGTGAAGCCCGTGGTGGGGCATCTCTTGCTCCACTGGTCCCAGAGTTAATTCCAGTTCAACTGTTCTATTCCTTGGTCGGCAGTTCTAAAGGAAAAGATGGAGTGGTGGTTACTGCAGGATAATTTGCTCAAGGGGGTTCCCCAAAGCTCCTTAGCCACCATGCATTCTGATGACGGATGCCTGCCTTTTCAGTTGGGGTGTGACTCTGGGCTCCCATGTAGTACAGGCACACTGGGGGAGGAAAGAGTCAGGCCGATGCTCCAATTGGAGGGGGCATGTGGCAGGCCTCAGTGCCTTGGAACATTTCTCTCTGCAAATGCAGCGAAAGAGAGTTTCGGTTTGGACCGACAATCGGGTCTCAAAATCATACCTGACCTGTCGGGAGGACTCAATGTAATGCCAGGAGCTGGGTAGTGCAACAGATTTTCCAAATGGCAGATGAGAACCTGGAAACTCTGTCCGGTGCTATGTGATTTTGATGAATATTAAAGGCTGCATTCAAATAAAGACAGATTTCTTTCTGGCCGAAATATCATTTTGAACAATGCCGGCCCCCTAACCTCCCTCACCTCTTAAATCGAGGGTTTCACCCCTTTCCCCCCATAACCGTCCCTTCGACCCCACTAACAAAAACACAAATACACACACCCCTTCTCCCCAACGCCTTACCCACACACTCCACACACCATCCTACAGCATACACACAGACAAGCAAACAGTCACACACTTACCTCTCATCCCACTTCCATCTTCCGATGCTCGTCTCGGGTGCGCCTGTCAGCCCCTGTGCGCACTCGTGTGTGACAGGTGCTTGAGAATTAGATTTCGAAACATTGCTCTGTGCAGTCACAGAGCGGTCTTTCTAAATCAGGCTTTAGAAATCTTTTTTTTAAACAAAATGTTCACTCTGTCTGCAGCACACCTTCTGAGGAAGGAGAATACGCTTGCAGATTGGCTGAGCAGGTAGTTCCCTTTCTCAGTCCAGTACACTCTCAGCCCGGCAACTTTTCTCCTTATATGTCAAAGGTTCCCTTTGTCAGTCCAGTACACTCTCAGCCTGGCAATTTTTCTCCTCATATGTCAAAGGTTTGGGACCCCTATAGTAAAACTGGTTGTATCCGATCTTGATTACCAAGTCCCGATGTTCGTAGTAGCAATCCACTCCCCTCTGGCTTGACAGGTGGACGCCTTCTTGTTTCCCCAATTCCGTTGATCTCTTAAGTCCTGACAAAGATCAGGCAGGACAGGGCTTCTGTTTTAGCAGTGATCCCAGTTTCGCCTCACCATCCATGGTTCCCCTTGCTTTGGCAGTTCACAAGGGATAACGTGCACACGCTGGAGAATCTCCACTTAGCAGTATGGTAGTTGAGAATTTGGAGTTGCAACATCTGGGTTTTCAAAAGAAATGGCCCTGTGTATGAAGGAAGAAAGGAAGCCGGGCACAAGGAAGGCTTATCAGCGCCACAGGTGTGGTGCTGAACCTTTAAAGGATGTGGCACGTGGCGTAGTGACGTTGCACTCCGCCGCGTGCGCAAAAATAAAGGGGGCGTGCCCGGCCACATCAGTGCGATCGGGGAGCCCGAACACTATGGACGTCTGACGGCTGAGTCTGTGGGTGTACTGAGGGGCTCACAGATATCATGAGGGGGCGCAGACCAACCCCGAACAGTGGCAACGAGTCTGGTATGTCGCCCGGGCCCGGCGGTGATTATCAATATAATTTTTGAAGCAGAACGAACAAGGGATTCTGTTTGTTCCATGCCGCGAGCTGGGTGTCTAACACGCGGCAGGCGGCCATTTTGTCATTCAGGCAGTGGATGATCACAGCGCTCCGGAAGGGCTCGTGAATGCCATCCATACCTATTTATTTGATACATTAATAGCGGGCAGCTATCTCTGCCCACACATGCCTACATTTTGAATTTTTTTCCATTTTTGGGCGAATTACACTGAGTGAAGGCAAGGTGCTGGGGAAGACTGCTGATTCCTGCTTTGTCCATGGACCTCCCTGGCTCAATTTCTGGGACCACCCTGTTGGCCCATCTATGCATTGATGCAGCTGGCAGTCATGATCATCATCATCATATCTAGCTGCTGTGCTCAGGTCAGAATTCTGGACTGGTGTACTTCGTGGCCTGGAAGACCTGTCTGGCTGGGTGAGTTGTGGCCCCTGCTCCTTCTAGCTGGGGTGCTTGTGCACTTAACCCATGAGTGCACCTGGTGACCAAGACGGTGGACAACCTGCGGACCAGCAACTACCTCAAGGTCAGCCTCCACCTGTGGCCAAACCAGGCATTCAACCTGCGCCTCAAATCATGGCACAAATGCGGGCCCCAGCGGCGCTTCAGCTAATCCCTGAATTCGATGTCTCGGCCCTCCATCCAGCCTGGGGCCTAGATGAAGCGGTGGGTTGACCGCCTTGACATGTATTTCAGGGCTACTATGGAGAACAAGGAGGACAGTAAGTTGGCAACACTGCTATATGCTGCGGGGCCTGTCGTGCAAGAAATATTTGAGTCCCTCCAGCCCGCTGATACCTCTTATGTTGCAGCCAAGACAGCTCTCCGCAACCACTTCATTCCCTTAGCCAACGCAGACTATGAGCGCTTTCTGATGTTGTCGACTCGCCAGAAGGAGGATGAGACTCTGTACACGTTTTACGGTCATCTCAGACGCCTGTCACTGTTGTGTTCATGGGGTGACCCTGATGACATGATCAGGACCCTGCTGATCAAGGCGTGCTTGTCGGGGAAGCTGCGAGACAAGTGCTGCAGGAACCCAGGACCACCCTGGCTCACATCTTGGAGTTGGGTCACTGCCAGGAGGTCTCGGAGGTGGGCACACGTCCGGTGAAAGCGGAGGAGGTGTGTGCAGTGGTGCATGGCAGCAGAGGTGCCAGGAGACCCAGCAGCAACTTCCGCGACAGGGGCGGTAGAGCTGGAGAAGCGTGTCAGAAGTGTGGCTATGACCTGCCCCACCCTGCAGAGTGTTCAGCGGTAGGAAACACCTGTGGGCGGTGCGGCCTGGCTGACCACTACACATGGGTGTGCAAAGCATCTCTGCCAGTGATGGTGCCCAGAGGCCCTGTGCGGTCTGGTTTCCTTCGGCAGTCTCGCCCGACCAATGTGGCCCAGGTCGACCAGGGAGAGGAAGGTGCACAACTGGACGAGGAAGAGGAAGAAGATCTTCTTTGTGCCGAGTGTCGAGGCTATCAGGTCGAGAAGTAGGCGACAACCACGATGCATCGTTGCTGTGAATAAGTCTCCGGTCCCTGTGCTGGTGGACACGGGTGCGTCTGTCAATGTGATGGCCCGAGGACATTATGATGCCATGTAAAGCCCACCAAATCTGGCCACCCCCAGAGCTTGTACAGTTACATTTCGAGGGTCCGAGCCAATTCCCCTGGATGGGGAATTTGTGGCCAAGGTAGAGTTTGCTGGGTCAAGGATTACAGCACGATTCTACGTGACACCGGTCAGCACCAACAAGCTGCTGAGCTGCGCCGCAGCGGAGGCCCTGGGCATCGTGAGTTTTGCTTATTCTGTGTACCTGGAGGACATTCACGACCTCCTAGACAAGTACTCTCGCCTGTTCCAGGGGATAAGACAGATGGCTCCCGATCCGGTGAGGTTACACATCGATGAGTCAGTGCAGCCCATCGCTCTGATACTCCGCAGAGTGCTCTTTCACCTGAGACCTAGTGGATAAGGAATTGGACAATTTAGTCAACCTGGACATCATCGAAAAGGCGGAAGATCCCACACCATGGGTGTCCCCTATCGTGGTGGCAAGAAAGCCCAAACAACCCAACTCAGTGAGAATCTGTGTCGACCTGAGGCTCCCCAACCCAACAAGGCCATACGGAGGGAGCGACACCTAACACCGACCATTGATGACATTATCACTGAGCTGCAAGGGGCTTGCTTCTTCTCAAAGCTCGATCTCAGGGCCGGATACCACCAGGTCGTGTTACACCCGAGTCGAGATACATCACGACATTCACGACCCACAGAGGCCTGTACAGGTACAAAAGACTCAGTTTCGGGGTATCATTGGCGGCCGAGGTATTTCAAAATATGATCAGAGGCGCCTTGGCAGATCTTGAGGGGGTATTGAACATCAGCAATGATATCCTCATATTTGCAAAGACTGAGGTAGACCATCTACGCAAGCTGGCCAAGACTTTTGAGTGGCTGCAGTCGCTGGGCCTGACCCTCCATCGGGAGAAATGCGAATTTCTAAGGCCAACTATCAAATTCTTTGGGTTCACGTTCAATGAGGGTGACGTGTCCCCGGATCCCAGGAAAGTGAAGGACATTAATGAGGCCCGACCCACGCAGGGTACACACTTCCTGGTGGTGGTAGACGAATACTCCAGATATCCAGAGGTTGAATTTGTCGAGTCAGTGGCATTTGAGTATGTGGTGGTGGCCCTAGAGAAAGTCTCCGCCTTCCACGGTTTCCCCCATACCCTGTGCTCGGACAATGGGGCGCCCTTCCAGAGTGAGCGATTCGCTGAGTTGATGGACAGTTATGGGGTTCAACATCGGAAGATCACCCCGCTCTGGCCAAGAGCCAATGGGGAGGTGGAAAGACTAATGCTGACTCTGAACAAGACATTCCGTATAGAGCAAGGCCAAGGCTGGTGCCTGAGAAGAGCACTATACCAATTTCTGCGGGTCTACCGGTCCACTCCCCATACATCCATGGGGGTGGCCCCGGCGGAAGTGCTGTTCCAGCGGTGCCCAAGGGGACTACTGCCAGAGGTCAGGGAGAAAGAACCAGGGGTCATTGAAGACCAGCAAGTGGAGCGAGATCGCCGGCTGAGGACCGAGCAAGAGAACGCCAGGAGAGGACTACGGCCCCAACACCTGGTACCCGGGGACGAGGTGCTGATTCTAAACAGGCACCCCCACGGGAAGCTGTCCCTGCCCTATGCACCCGTGCCGCTGGACGTCGTAGCCGTGAAAGGATCGATGGTGACAGTCTCAGATGGCAGGTTATCGGTCACAAGGAACATGAACTTTTTCAAGAGACTAGGGGAAACGGGAACTGACATACCCCCGGACCAGGACAATGTGGAGGTACCCGACGAGGGTGGGGGTGCTGGACCCTTCCCTCCGTCTACAGCCGAGGGGATGACTGCTGATGGATCTCCTATGCCGGAGGCGAGCAGGAGGTACCGCCTGAGGACAGGGCGAGGGAAACCTGTTCGCCTCAGCGACTACATGTTAGGACAGGTATCCTGAACGACCCCGCGGGCCGTGGTAGTCATATGGGGACCCAGGGCGGCTATTATTAAAGGGGTACCGCTGTGTGATGTGTTATGGTTACATTGGTTGACGTGTTAGTTTGTTGTGTGATTTTGACAAAGTAAATTTGTAGTCCTAATGAAAAAGGAGGAGTGTGGTGCTGCCCCTTTAAGGGATGTGGCACGCGGCAGAGTGACGTTGCACTCAGCTGCGTGCGCTATAAATAAAGGGGGCGTGCCAGGCCGCATCGGTGCGACTGGGGAGTCCGAACACTACGGACGTCTGACGGCTGAGTCTGTGGGTGTGCTGGAGGGCTCACGGGTATCGTGAGGGGGTGCAGACCAACCCCCAACAACAGGCAATCATTTTCGGTTGGTATACAAAAAAGGGGTTCCACTCAGCCAAAGCCAATCCCTTTCAAGTTCTGGATTTTTTGAAAGACGGTTTCTTGTTGGGCCTTTCCCTATCCTCTCTATGTCAATGGGCATCTATCAGGGCAGCCGGCTTTAACTCGAGGGTTTACAGCAAAACGCAGTATTGATTCCAATGGTTTTTCAGAGTTTTGAGAACAAACGCCCCCGCATGTCAGATAAATGGTCCCACCCTGGGACTTGCCATTAGTGTTCCAGGCATTCTGGGCTGCTCCATTCGAGCCCTTGGGGGAGTACCAGCTTAAATTCCTTCCGGTTAAGGTTTTATTTTTGGTGGCTGTCGCATCAGGAAGGAGGATAGCAGAGATGGGGTCCCTCATATGTCATGAGCCAAATGTGTATTTCTATGCAGATAGAGTGGTCCTGCATTTTCCATCCTTTTTTCAGCCGAAGGTAACATCCCAGTTCCATGTTTCCAAAGAATTGACCCTCCCATTTGGCAAAACGCGCAAGTGGCTCCAGATGCTTATGTTGCCAGGGCTCTTATGCTGTATCAGTAACGCACGCCTTCTTTACGGCAGGTGCATGCTCTTTTTTGTATCCTTTTCTATGGCTAAACAGGGGCCTATCATACTTAGAAAATGGATCAAGTGGGTCATAATTACGGCAAATGCAGAAGCTGGGGTGGTACTGCTTCCTGGGCTGAGCTTGAGGATGCTTCCATTGAGGAGATTTGTAGAGCATCAACATAGGCAACTCCCAATACGTTTGTGAGACGCTACAAACTTTTGATAGGGCCACCCCTGGACTACAATTTTGGTTCAGCAGTGCTGACAGCAGTTTCACATTGAGGTGGTGCTTTCAAGAAAAATGGTCCTCACTATAGTTGGAGTGTGCCTGGATGTGCGCTTGCTATATCCTGAATGAAGTAAGGATTGTGATGAGGAAGCTGGATGACGGGGTTACGGTCCGGTTACTTACTGGTAATCTTCATTACAATGAGTCTGGATCTTCCTCGTCAACAACCTGATTCCCTCCCGTCCTACCCGTACTTTCTGGATGGCTTGGGGAAAAACAACGGGATAGGGGTGGGAGAGACCTTGTAGGATCTTTAGAGGAAAGCACCAAATCTACATAAACATGGAGGAATGATTTACCCAGTCCACAGGATTCTCCATGTTGATGTGGGAAAGGATGCTTTGGAAGGTCTGTCAGGAGAGGCAGTACCTCAATGAAGTAAGGACTGTGATGACGAAGATCTGGACAGCGCCAAGATACCCTTGGGTCCTCATTGCACTTAAGGAAGTTTTGATAACGCAACTCGGAGTAATGAATATTACCGGTAAGTAATTGGGCCATTAACACTATATTAATTCTTTAGTTGTGAAAAGCAACAACAGTACCTTGGCTTTGAGGGGCAGGTTTAAAGGGGTGGTGTTAGGTAGAGTTACAATATTTTGTTACATATGGTGACTGCAGGACTGTTTTAGGAGAACAAATATGTAAAAAAAGAAAATGACCCCAGTTTCATAAAAGCAATGTTAGTCTTTACTACAAATCGATATTGACAGAAAAAAGGTTTTGTTTGTGTGAAGAAAATCCCACCTTTTTAGATACATTTTCCCTAGGAATGCCACCAGATGAGAGACTTTAATTAACTAGTCACGGGGGAAATTATGTTGTTTGAAGTTCATTTAAGTGTAAGTTATTGTTTTATGTACCCAGGGGGCGAGATAATCGAGATTGTTGATTATATATTTTTTTTCATTTTAGTGAGAGTGATTTTAAAATGAATGAAATGACCACCCCTGTCCATGAACGCGTGGAATCATCAAATACTGCAATTACATCTGTCCATGAATGGTTGAAATCCTCAAATAATGCAAGCACCTCTCTCCAGGAGGACTTGGAAACATGGACTAATTCAACTGCCCTTACTGAGGATCGTTCAGGGACATTGAGTCTAAGGCCTCCCAGAGTCAAGGATAGTCTGGGGACATTGAATGATGAAACAGTAACCATCATTGAGAAGTTGAGGACTTCAAATGAAAGTACCAATGTTCAGAATATGTTGGGACCTTCCCCGGAGTCCATCTGCTCTGTGACACCAGCCAGCTCCTATGAGATACTATTGAGCCAGTGGTTTAATAGCTTACCTCAGAGACTAATTCTCCCATCTCCCAGAGTGCTTTGCCGACCTTCTCCTCTGCGATGGGTCAAGCCTTGCTGTACCCGATCCTGTGAACACTGCTTAGAAAACAACAACATATTCCAGTACCACCTGTGACCTTGCATGTAAGTCAAGTGTTTCTCAGCATAACCTCTGGGTGATCCCTTTCCTGTGCCATACTAGGAGCTCAGATTCCTATCAATAAAGCTTGACTATAAGAGGAGAGAGGGTCCTGGTCTTCTTATTCATACAGTACATTTCTATGATCCCAACACATTTATTTATTTATTTATTTTTGCATTTAAAGAAGCGCTCTAAGCCCACAGGCATCCAGGCGCTGGTTACAGTAGCGGGTGGGGGGAGGCATGGGAAAGCGGGAGAGATAAATCAGTTGAACAGTCATGTTTCAAAGGAATATTGCGCTCAAAAATGTTATTGTGCCGAGCGTTCGGGCATGTGGTTTTAAGCAAACTGTGATCGATCGTAAAGACATTTCCTATGCACCTTACCTTAGTTTTCCTCAATTTCACACATGCGAAATCCACTAGGGGGCGCAGCCATCCTGTGCTAATCTTATCCATTGCTGCATCGCCCAAAATTCAATTGCCCTCGTGGCACTAAATCATATCACCCGCCCCTGAAGCTGACATCACTATTCCCAGCAATATTCTCCACCTATTTTCATGACGTTAGTGGGCAGAGTAGTCAAACGCGCCCAGTCATCACCTACGTCTTAACATAAGTTGACGCAGAACCCGGAATATCAACCAGCACATCCTCTCACAGCACAGCGCGTCCCAAATCGGAATAGAAAACACTATTTTTAAAGGAAACATCAATACTCTGCAATTTAGAATGTGCTTTTATTTTTTAAAAAAACGCTTGGAGAACATCCACTGATTTCAATTTACCACCAATTATTGAACGTCCTTGGATTATAGCATCAAAACTTTATCATGAGGCACACAGTGTTCCTTTCGGGAGAAGATACACAATTGACGCACCTTGAATCGCAAGGCTTCGGCATCAGCTTCTTGCTAGACCACCGTAAACGATGACAGGCTGCTCCTCGTGGCTGGTACCTCCAAAGAGCATATTGGTCCAGGCGATCTTAACACATCAGCGTAATCAAATCCATCTGTTGGAATCTGGAAACTATGGCATTCGCAGATCCATAGCGAATCCTCCCTTTCTTGATATTTTTTTATTTTTAACAGTTTTTTATTGGTTTTTACTACAGACAATTAACAACCAACGCTCACGACAGTTGCGACTTCAAACTTCTCAGTATACATTTGCATATCTTTATTACTGTCATCCTCCTTCCTCCCCCCTTAACTCGAGCTTCCTTCATTGTTCCTCTAAATGACATATCTCTGGAGGCTCTTCCCCTTCGTTGCTCTCAGACGTTTCATGTTTGCTTGGGCTGGTTTGGTTGGATCTGTTGGAATATGGAAACTATGGCATACCAGAACGGCAAAATATAGCTGTGTAGAAAACCTAATAAAAATATATTTTAGCAACCGTTCTTTATTCAAATGTATCCATTTACCCTTTAATTCTGCACCAAGTGAAACCTAATAACGAACATAAACCACAAACAATGGAAGTTGGAGTCTACGATGTGCTTGAGAGGCTAGTGATGTGGAGTATGTTTATCTCCCAATGGGATGCAGAAGATGACAGAAAAAGTTGAACAGCACATAGACAGCTTTATAACGGAATATTAGCAATGAACTTGGGGTTGGTGGAACCTGGGGGAACCCAGACGTGGACTCCATGCTCACTGTGCTCAGAGAGGCCCAGCTCCACCTCACTGATGAGGCACAACAAGGCTGAAAAATGTATGGGGTTGCTGTAGATACTCTAGTTCAGAAGGGAATTGCCATAGCATTTCGGTGCTGGACTGCCATGTGGGCAGGACAATGCCTGATATGCAAACTGATATTTCCCATCTGTAAAAGGTACAGTGAGCTAAAAGCAATGGCAGCGGACTATCAACGTGGGAAAAAACCACTGAACCAGTTATCATGCCATGTTACTTATAGAGAGGGGCGCCTGCTCCCTTTTTTAAAAATATAACGGAACTGGCAACATAAAATTTCGACAAGCGAACCAAGTCCCCTTGGAAAATGTTCTGCACCCGGCTCACCCAATAATACAATGTTGATTGCACACACTGATATGCCATGGGATGAAGTGGTTTAGATATCACTAGCATGCATACAGGTTGTGTTTGCGTGTCCTCCCAATATGCCCCATCCAACAACCCATAACAATGTAAGCAAGCAATACCGGTCAGAAAATGAAACATTTACTTATTCGTCTATAAACTCATCTTCATTCAAACTTACATTATATTTGGTATTTCCATTCTCTTGGCGTAACGCAGTGTCCGCTCAGAACAACGGTTTTCATAGAATGAAAATAATGGCTCAATGTCAACTTTTAAAATAGTGAACCTTATCATTTTTGCAGTTATTCGCCACCTTCCGTCCTTCAATCCATAGCAAATCCTCCCTTTCTTGATATATTTTTTTATTTTTATCTGCTTTTTATTGTTTTTTACAACAAACAATTACAAAGCAACGCTCCTGACAGTTGCGATTTCATACTTCTCAGCATACATTTGCATATCTTTATTACTGTCATCCTCCCTCCTCCCCCCTTAACTCGAGCTTTCTTCATTGTTCCTCTAAATTACATATCTCTGGGAGCTCGCCCCCTTCGTTGCTCTCAGAAGTTTCATGTTCGCTTGTGCTGGATTGGGTGGATCCCGACAATGTGGCCGCTAGTTGTCTCCATGCTATCAGGGGTCCCACTTCGTTTTCCTCCTCTCTGCTGGCTGCCTCATACCATACTACTGTTTTGGCTTCAGCCCATTTCAGAAGTTTATGCCATCATATCTCTGTTCTGGGTCTGTGGCTTGTTTTCCAGCTCATAGCAATTCCCTGTTTAGCCAGAATATAGGCCAGGTCCTTGAGTTTGCTTACGTTTTTCATGTTGCGTGGTCTGGTGAAACCCCCTACCATGCATGCCCACACGGATTCTACATCTAGCTTAATCCCTTTCTCAGTTAGATGTTGGTTAACTTCCCCCCAGAATTTCCCCACCTCTGGGGATGCCCAGAACATATGAATCCCCGCATCCACCTCCCCACACTTGAGGCATGTTTGTACTTCATTGCCACCAAAACTGGCGATCTTCCGTGGGGTCATGTATGCCCTATGGGTTATGTACAGCTGGATCTGTTGCAGCTTCACATTTCTGGAAACCTTTTTGTGGTATCTCTGTGCCCTTTCCCATTGCCCGTCTTGCATGGGTACTCCCGTATCGTCCTCCCAATCCAGTTTCAGCTTGAGCACCTCCTTACCCACTCTAGACATCACCAGTTCGTAAATCCGGGATACCTCATGCCCTCCTTCCTAAATATCATTTACCTTTTCTATAGCCGTGTCAGGTTGTTCTGCTAATACTATTTCGGATCATGTCCCCTTCACCCGGTTAACCACTTTAGTGTAAGTGATGTATTGCCCTGGGTGTAACCCAGTTTCATCAACTATCGTTTGGAAATCCAATGCCTTCCCTTCTTGCCAAATATCTCCCAGAGTTGCTAAGCCTACTGGCTCCCAATGTTTATGGATCCCCTTTCTTAGTTGCTCATCTACCCCGCGTAGCATCACGAGTGGTGCCTGCGGAGAGCATGGGGTCGGGCTACCCATAGCCCGGCATGCCTTGTGCCATATCTTTCAACTTAGTTCAAGCAATCTCGATCGCCCTTTTAACTCTGATTTGGGTAGCCTAGACTCTGAAGTTTAGTAAAGAAACACCTGGCAAACATATGTGGGATGTTTACAAAAAAGTGTAGTAAACTGGGCAAGACCGCCATCTTCAGCAAAACCGCCCTTCCCACCATGGCTAGGGGGAGCTTTGCCCAGAACCCTATGCTGTTTTTGATGTTTTCTACTGCTTTTTCCGTGTTATATTTGTGTTCATCTCCTACCGTATGATATATGTTGATCCCCAGGTATCTGAACGTTCTGGTCTCCCAGGCTATCTGCAAGATTGGTAAGTTTTCCTGTGGGACTCCTTTGTATCTTCTTAAGGGAAACATGCACCATTTCTTGGGGTTAGCCGCAATGCCGTAGAGTGTCACGTACCGCTCCATTACCTCCAGAATATATTGTAGGTTTTCCTCTGGGTAATGCAGGTACAGCAGCACATCGTCTGCGTACAGTGATATCAAGTGCGGTCCTCCCTTAGTGTGAACCCCAATCTCTTCATATTGTTGCCTTAGATCGATCGCTAGAGGTTCTAATGCTAGGATGTACAGCACCGGGGACCATGGGCAGCCCTGTCTGGTGCCTCTGCTGAGTTGCCATTTGTCTGAAATGATCGCTCCCATTTTTACTCTGGCCAATGGGGAGCTGTACACCAGTTTTACCCACCTCAGGTACCCGGTTCCCATCCCATATTCCTTTAAGGCCGCCATCAGCCAGTGCCATCTTACGGAGTTGAAGACTTTCACTGCGTCTAGTGAGACTATTGCTATTTCATCTGGGTCGCATTATGCCTGTTCTATGATGTGGTGGAGCCTTCTATGGTTATCAGATAAACTCCTACCTGGGACATATCCAGTTTGGTCGGGGTGTATGAGTTTATTTATTACCAGTTTTAGTCTATTCGCCAGCACCGCAGTAAGGATTTTACTGTCCTGGTTTAGCATGGATAGCGGTCTATACGACCCACAGTCTGTGCTTGGCTTGTTGGGTTTAAGGAGCGGAATGATTATTGCTTCCCTCAGGGATTCCGGCAGACTCCCTTTCTCAAGGGCCTCATTTAGCATTGCTAGTAGTGGGGGAGCACTTCTTGCTTGTACGTTTTGTAGAATTTGCTTGGGAGTCCGTCTGCCCCAAGGGCTTTGCTGGTGGGCAGGTGTTTGACCACTGTCTCTAATTCCTCTATCGTAATTGGGACATCTAGGTTCTCCCTATCTTCTGTGTCCAATTTAGGTTACCCCATATCCTCTAACGTCTCCTGAATCTCCTGCTCAGCCATCTCCCCATCGTCCACATATAGGTGTTGGTAGAATTTAAGGAACCTCTTGTTTACGCTCTCCTGGGTGTCCCATATTTGGCCTGTTTCTCCCCTTATTTCTCTAATCGCTGGTCTGGGTGTCTCGTTCTTATATAGCCATGCTAGCAGCCTCCCCGGTTTGTGCCCCCCCTGCGTGTTGTCTTTCAATGTATTTTTTATAATTTAAGTTGCATAATCGTTTCCAGAGCCCACCACATTCTTGTTTTAATTGGCTCATAATGTCAGCTTCCTCCTGTGAGGTGTCCCCTTTTTCCATGATTTCTTCTATTTTCTTTTTGATCTCTTGTAATTCTCGCGTTATGCCCCCTTGCAGCCCTTTTGTCATGCCCTCTTGGAAATTATGGGGGAAATGGCGGTGCCACTACTAGTTCCATCACGCTCGGGCCGTACTTCCATTAACGGTCTAGTTGTTTTTTCCATAATGGCCACCGCCGTGTACAAACATACACGCTTCCCACAACCGCGCGCGTTGCACTTGTTTACTACGTGCTCTCGCTGCTCTGTGCTTTGGCACGGTGTCTTTGTATCCTTTAATCCGCTGCCTACTTTTTCATTAATTTCCTTGTTATTTTTTCCATTTTCCTCTGACCGTGTTTACTCCATCTTCCTTACCTGTATGCCGAGCCCTTCCTTCCTGGATTCCTGTTGTCCTGCTACACTTCCTCCAGTAACCAGTTTACCATATCTTGCCTTACCTTGCTTTCTGCTCTGTTCCTCCCATCCGGAATCACTGCCACCGCAGCCCTGACTGTCGTCTTCATTCCTGGGACTGTGCGGCGCTATTCGGCAGCAGTAGAAGTCTGCAACTCCCTCTTTCTACATCAGAGGTCCGACCATTCAGGATTTTTCTGCCGTAAGGCTTTTCCCTGTAATATTTTTGGGCTCACTCCCGGGGAGGTCGCTCTGTTGGGGTCTACCCAGCCGACAGGGTGGCATCCCGAGGAGAGAGACCTTATTTACTACAAAGTAAGGAGAAGAAAGGAAGGCAAGAAATTAAGTACGCCAGAAGACAGAGAAAGAAGCAAGGAGGAGACCAAGAAGGAGACCTACTGGAAGAGACAGTTGAGGAGGAAGGCAGGGAGGAAGAGTCTGGAATTGACAGTGTGCAACGCCAACCCGAATCAATGGCTTCCCTAGAACAGTACTATGAGATGGTATCTGCCATACAGAGTCTCACTAATGAGATGCAGGCACTCCGCTCTGAGAATGCTACTCTGAAACAACAGGTGGCTGAATTAGCCGCAAAGAATGAAGGAGATTGGGGGGACTTAGCTCCCTATCCATTGTCCTTTGGGAAGTATGATGGAAACCCCAAGACCCTAAACGATTTTCTGGATGCCTGCTTTATGTATTTCGCCTTCAGACCTCGAACATTTGAGAAGGAAAGAGCAAAAGTGGGATTCTTAATTTCTAACTTGGTGGGTAATGCCCTGGCTTGGGCTACACCCTTGATTACCCGATCTGACCCAGTTACCAATGACTATGCCCAGTTCATCCAGCACTTTAAGAACCGATTCGAACGACAAGAGGCTCAGTACTCTACCTACGAAGCTTTAGTTGACATCCGACAGGGTATCCAAGATGTCCAAACCTACGCAGTAGGTTTCCAGCGCCTAGAAACCAACGCTGGCTGGCCAGATTCGGCTCAACAGACCTTGTTTCGCAGAGGTCTTAAAGAAGAGTTGAAAGTTTACTAGAACATCTCGCATCAAAACATTTCAAGAGTTAGTTACTCTTACTTTGCAGATGGAATTTCGTCTAGGGGAGCGTAAGATTGAAAAGAAGAGAAGTCGCTCTTACCACTCTTCGCAGTTGAATCCTCCTGCAACTAATGAAAGACTTCTAGCGTCCTCCGGAGAAGAACCGATGCAGATCGGTACGACTAGAGGTCCCTTAACAGCAGAAGAACGCAAGAGAAGAAAGGATCTTGGGTTGTGTATGTATTGCAGTTCTCAGAAACACCTTCTAAGAAATTGTCCTGAAGTGCCTCCTCGGTGGTCGGGAAATGAGAATCCCCGAACCTAGTGAGGGAGAGGTCGGGGGTGTTAGTCATCAGTCCCTGTAGTTCCTCCAAGATGGTTAGAGAAACAGAAGACAGTCGGCTCATGGTGATAAAGGTAAAGCTGTAATTCGAAGAAAAAGAACTGGAAGCCCTGGCCATGTTGGATTGTGGGGCAGCTGGCAACTTTCTGGACATTGGCTGGGCAAAGAAGAATTTCCTTCCTGTTAGACGCAAAGTAAGATCGGTACCAGTGGAAGCAGTTGACGGTTCCTCCTTATCATCAGGACTGATAGAGTGGGAGACTTTCCCCTTGACAACTACCATTTTTTTTCATCAAGAGGAACTGGTCCTTGACCTTATTAAGGCTGCCCACTTCCCCATAATCTTGGGGATGCCCTGGCTGCGGCGTCATAACCCATCTATTGACTGGACAGAAAATACTGTGTTTTTTGCTTCACCCTATTGTAAAGATCACTGTCTAAGCCCATCCCTTGAATCACTTCGGGGAGTACAAAATGCTGTCTTCCCGATTCCAGTAAATTCGGTACCCATCCAGTACAGCGACTTTGCTGAGGTCTTCGAAGACAAGGTTTATCACCTCCTTCCTCCTCATCGAGCAGAAGACTGCGCTATAGAAACCCTTCTTGATGCATCTATACCTTTTAGTAGGATATATCCTCTTTCCATTCCGGAACGGCAAGCTTTGAAGGAATACCTGGAAACCTATCCAGAACATGGTCTCATGCGGGAATCTAAGTCCCCGGCTGGAGCCTCACTCTTCTTCATACCCAAGAAGGGGTCCTCGGAATTACGTCCTTGCATTGACTATCGAGGATTGAATAAACAGACCATCAAGGACCGCTATCCCATGCCCCTAATCAATAGTATCCTAGAAACTGTCCAGGGGGCTACCATTTTCACAAAACTAGACCTTAGGGGAGCCTACCATTTGTTACGCATTCGATCAGGCGACGAATGGAAAACAGCCTTTCGCACATCTCTAGGCCATTATGAGCACACTGTTATGCCCTTTGGCTTGTTAATGCCCCTGTTGTGTTCTATTTAGACGACATTCTGTTGTACTCATTCTCGGTCGGCGAACACCGCAAGCAAGTACGAGAAGTTCTTTCACGTCTTCAAGCCAATCATCTTTACGCCAAACCTGAGAAGTGTGAGTTTGAGGTCTCCACCATAGCTTACCTGGGGTTCATTCTCTCAGCAGAAGGGATTCAGATAGATCCTTCCAAGATACAAGCAATCCTGAAGTGGCCCAGTCCTAAAACGGTTAAAGATGTTCAACGATTCCTTGGACTGGCGAACTTCTATAGAAGATTCATCCCCGAGTTTTCCAGAAAGGTGTTAGCTATTACTGCTTTACTCAAGAAATGGGTTCAATTCACATGGAACGATGAAAGAAGAGGCCTTTCAACATCTAAAACAGGCATTTACTACTGCACCCATTCTCAGACAGCCAGATCAAAACCGCCCATTCATATTTGAATCTGACGCATCTGACAGGGCTATTGGGGCAGTCCTTCTTCAGAAAGGAGAGGACGGGGTGGAACATCCTATTGCTTACCTCTCTAGGACTTTTACCTCCAGCAAACAAAACTACACTGTTATTGAAAAGGAGTTGCTTGCAATTCGTCATGCTTGTTCAGAATGGCGACACCTCTTACAGGGAGCTTTACACCCTTTTCTGGTAAGAACTGATCACTGCAACCTTTGGGTTCTTCAGCAGATGGAGTGTCGGAATGCCCGCCATGCTCGCTGGTCGTATTTCTTTTCCCAGTTCGACTTTACCATCTCTTACATACCTGGCAAGGAGAACACTGTCGCAGATGCTCTTTCTCGCTGCCAAGACGAAGAAAAGGAAGTTCCGTACAAGGGCGAATGACTACTAGCGGGTAAAGAGATCATTGCCACCCTCAACACCTTCCTCCAAGAGATTAGAAAAGGATCTATTCCTGGGGAACTCCCATTGAAACCGAAGCACCATCTTCAAATAAAGGAGGGCCTGTATCTGAAGGGACAAGCCCTGTTTTTACCCACTAAATCTCTCCGGGACCAAGCAATGTCATGGTGTCACGATATTCCTTCGGCTGGTCACAAGGGACAAAAGGCCACCATCGACCTTCTAACCCGATACTTCTGGTCTGGTAGCTTGAACTGCAGAAGGATGTGAAACTGTATGTCTCCACTGTGGAGCAGTCTGCAGCAGTCACTGCCTTTCGACGTCCTTTTGCAGGACCAGATCTTTATCAACCCGAACAAACCCGCGGAGCGGGGAGCGGAGTTCGGGAGCCGAGTTAGTGGAGCAGTCTGCAGCAGTCGCTGCCTTTCAACGTCCTTTTGCGGAAGCAGATCTTTATCAACCCGAACAAACCCGCGGAGCAGGGAGCGGAGTTCGGGAGCCGAGTTAGTGGAGCAGTCTACAGCAGTCCGCTGCAGACCCGGAGCAGGACCGGCATGGAACCGGAGGTCCGTCCGCGGAAGAAACCGGGCAGAGCCTCAAATATGCCCCCCACTAACACCATCATTAACACAATCACCGGAAGAGGTAACAAAGTAACAAAAACAGGCATTGAGGAGAAGTTGCTCGTCGATCCTGAACGCCTATGTACGGAGGAGAAAGTACAGGAGATGAATGTGGCTGTGAAAGACAAAACGCAGCAAAGCAGTATGAAGCCGGGAGTAATCCCACCCCGCAACACAGGGGCTGAGACAGGCCCAAACAAAGCAAACCTTACCGAAACCAGTGCGGCCCAGATGGACAGCACCCTCCCCTCGGACCCAGCAAAATTCCCCGGGGAGAGGGAGCAAGCACCTCCTAGCTCCCGGACCCGGCCACAGTCGCCTAGGGGAGCCATAGAGGCGAGGCCCGCCGACGACGCCGACGACGCGTTCACAGAGTTTCGAGGCAGGCCGCCCGTAGCCAGCAGAGATCGGTGTACCGCCCTAAAGGCGAGTGCCCCGAGCGGGGGAGCGGTCGGAGGACTGCCCACGCTCGAGGCTGGCCAGAGCGCTGGCGGGGCGAGCGACCTCCTAGCCATGGACCGGGAAGGTCCGGAACCGGCAAAAACCATCACAGAAACCGGTGTCGAACAGGACTCTCAAGAGGTAACGCCCAGGACAATCACCATACAAGAAAATGGAGCAAAACCCAGTAAAAAGCCGAGTACGCAGAGTCCTGAAGATTTAGGGCCCACGGAGAAGCTAAACGAAAAAGGCAACGACCAGGCGCCGAGACCAACGGGCACAGACCAGTCCAGAAAGGGACACTTAATAATAGCACAATGCCATGCCCTGGACATAGGCGACCCCAGGCTACCTATAACACTGGAAAACCAAGAGCCCATTACAAAAACGACCCCCCCCCCGAAAACAGCAAAAACGCAGACACCAAAACCAACAAATAACTGCGCAGTCTCGCAAAGCGAGGCGGAAGAAATCGCCACAGAGGGGAAGGAGAAAAACAAATCAGTTCCGACACGAAACCCTGGGGGAAAACTCCAAGTAGTAGCTCGAAAAACCACACAAACAAAGCGCAGAAAACTAAACAAAGAACAGCCGAGAAAAAGAACCATACCAACAAGGAAAGAAGCAAAAAAAGGTCCAGAAACCATAGGGGATGAACAGAAACTCCCCCCAAACGAGCACGAAATTGTAAAGATCATTAAAAGAAGTAGAAAAACAAAGGAAAACTTACCAAATCTGCTCTTCTCACGCCCACTGCAGTCTTTCTTCACTAAACAATACAAAAGAAAGTTAACCGCTGAACTAGAAGTTTCCGACGCTGAAATGTTGGAACTAACTCTTGAACAAACAAAGATCTCCGAACAGAAACATACAGAATCAATCTGGACGTACAATCACCTACAAGCTAGTGTACCCTCGACCGCAAGGGGAAGCGCGGGTGAAACCTCGATCAATGACAAATCGCCAAGCCTACCAATTCAAATTATGCCAGGGCAAGACAAACCAATAGGGCAAGCGCAAGCAGGAAACAGGACGACACCAAAGAGCCCTACAACCGAGCAATCAGTAAACGGGCAAACAGGCCCAATAGAACAACGACACGCAGGGACCTCACCGCATCTACCAATAACGTCTCCAACAAACCCCTCAGAAACAACTAGGGAAACAGAGGCCTTACAACCGAGCCGGGCAGGCGAAAAACAAAAACCGACAAAGAAACAAAACAGAGTTGAACAAGACCAAAACAGATCCACTGAGTGGGGAAACTATCACCACGAGATCCTACAAAAAAGGACGGAGAACACCCCCTTTACGCCAAAAAACCGCTGCCTAAGCGACATCGCTGTAGGTTTGTAAAAAGCTACCACAAATGACAAACCTGACATGATAGCAATCATGTCGGCAATGACAGTGGTTCTAGCTCCGTTCTGCAAGCTTTACGAGGCAATGAAAGAAGACATCAGAGACAACAGAGCGGTTCTGATGAATACAATTGCAAAGATCACACACGTGGAAAGTTACATAACGGCAATCGAAGACCAGGAAAAAGGCGTAAAACATCTTATGACTAAGAAAATCGAAGAACTGGAAAAAAAGATTGTCAACCTAGAAGGACGCATAGTCGACCAAAGGAGGTCGGGAGAAGAGGCAACAAGATCACAGCCGGCGGGAGAAAAAAGGGAAGAAAAAGGCTGGCAGTGCCTACAAACCAAGGGACAAAACAACTCCAAGTAAGCACCTGCCCGGGCTCGAGTATGGTGTCAGGCAGAGTCAGAGAGGAAGTCTTTCACCTTAGACACACTAGCAAAGAACAAACAGTACAGCAGAAAGAAACACAGAAACTGGGCCAGATTACCATAAGCTCACCACGAACAATAGAAGACTTCCTGCTAGATAACGCCCTAATGAATATATCTCAACATGAGAACATCTCAATTAGCTCAGAAGAGGACAATTCCCCCCTAAACACGGGAAAATCACCACCAAATAGAACAAACCGTTACAAAATAACACATGCGACTGATCAAGTTAGATCAAATAGAGCAGAAATGAAAGAACAGTTAAAAGCGACATCGCTGAGAGAACCAAGACCAGTTCAAGGGACTTCCCAAGAAAAACCAAGGACGAAATGGAGAAGCAAGGCGACCTCCCAGATTCAACATAATAAGAACAAAACACGCCTTTTCAAACTGGAGCAAAAAGAAGAGGGAAAAAAGCACCTGATCCTAAACCGTCCGACCGTAATGTATTTGATGAAGAATACGAAATCTCTGAGGAACATGGTAACAGAGGATATAAAGCGGGTGGAACCCTATCACAGAAAAAAGTTAGCTAAAGCATATCTACATGTCAAAAGCGAAGCAGTGGAAAAACCTGACGGTACAGCCTTTGAAGAAATGGAGAAAATGGGTTTTAAAGTAACAGAAGTGGCAAGCGTTGAAAACAAAAAAGAAGAATCTGAAGGCTTTGACCCAAGACAAGGAGAGAAAATAGGTTCGGAAAACACACAAACGAAAATACAGATTCCTGACCCACAGACCACACAAAAGACACGGAAGGGAACAAGCGTTACAAAATGGCGAAGGAGCAATACCAAGCACCTGGCGAAGGGGCAAGAGAGGGAAAAGCAGAGAAAGACATAATAAAAAAGAAATCGGCAGATCAGGCCGACGAAGTCCCGGCAAAAACCAAATGGTATGGCCTATTCAAGCTGGAATGATGCAATGCAGCGAAGGAGAGAGCACCGTCGCCCAGACCTCATTCGCATTGTGTTGTGCCCTATAGTCGCCTAGACATCACCTGCATTGTGTTGTGCCCTATGGTCGCCCAGACCTCATTCGCATTGTGTTGTGCCCTATAGTCGCCTAGACATCACCTGCATTGTGTTGTGCCCTATGGTCGCCCAGACCTCATTCGCATTGTGTTGTGCCCTATAGTCGCCTAGACATCACCTGCATTGTGTTGTGCCCTATGGTCGCCCCAACCTCATTCGCATTGTGTTGTGCCCTATGGTCGCCCCGACCTCATTCGCATTGTGTTGTGCCCTATGGTCGCCCACACCTCATTCGCATTGTGTTGTGCCCTATGGTCGCCCAGACCTCATTCGCATTGTGTTGTGCCCTATAGTCGCCTAGACATCACCTGCATTGTGTTGTACCCTATGGTCGCCCAGACCTCATTCGCATTGTGTTGTGCCCTATAGTCGCCTAGACATCACCTGCATTGTGTTGTGCCCTATGGTCGCCCAGACCTCATTCGCATTGTGTTGTGCCCTATAGTCGCCTAGACATCACCTGCATTGTGTTGTGCCCTATGGTCGCCCAGACCTCATTCGCATTGTGTTGTGCCCTATAGTCGCCTAGACATCACCTGCATTGTGTTGTGCCCTATGGTCGCCCAGACCTCATTCGCATTGTGTTGTGCCCTATAGTCGCCTAGACATCACCTGCATTGTGTTGTGCCCTATGGTCGCCCAGACCTCATTCGCATTGTGTTGTGCCCTATAGTCGCCTAGACATCACCTGCATTGTGTTGTGCCCTATGGTCGCCCCGACCTCATTCGCATTGTGTTGTGCCCCACCTATATCGCCAATGCCCCCTACCCGCCACTCCTCTGTATATCAGCCTAGCCCTAGCATGCTATTTTGCCTGACTGCGATCATGTTCCCCTTCTGTGTCATGCAAAGTAACACACCTTGCACTGGCAACAGTTACCTAGCCTATAACAATGGTCTAGTCAGACCCGCCTCCCCAAGACACCACCCGATCACCTGCCCTACTCCATTCCTGCCCACCACACCAGCCTTCCTCCCGGATACTAATTCTGCCCATCCCACCCATAGCCATGCACACGCTCCACATGTCCCAGCTAATACTCACCCAGCTGTCTATAAGCAGAACCCCATCAACACGAGAGCATCATGCCCCACCATTGACTACAACACCTCTTCAATAGCTAACCCAACTAACTCCCGTAACACCACCCTCATCCCTTCCGATCGGAATACTAGACTTGGCGCCAGAACCTACCACAGACCTAGCAAAAGCCCAGCTAAATCACTTAATAAGACTAACCCTCACACTGTAACACCTATCAACACCATCCATCCCAGTCCTAAAGGAGCTCTTCTAAATGTCCGTTCATTAGTCGCCCATTCCACAGAAGTCGCAGACATTATTCTAACAAACAACCTGGACTTCCTTGCGGTAACCGAAACTTGGCTGCACGATGCTGCAGGTCCATCTCTCGCCCTAGCCATACCTGATAACTACACCATCCTTAGAGCAGATAGACCGAATGCTCGAGGAGGTGGCGTAGCTATTATCTTTAAGTCCACGCTTGACATCAGACTATCCTCTGCTCCCCCACTCAAATCCTGCGAACACATTACAGTCAAATTTCAAACTTCCCCTAAAAGTACCATCACACTGCACTTAATTTACCGACCGCCGGGCCCACTTGGCTCTTTTGAGGAAGACATCACCTCACTAGTTGCTGAAAGTTCCAAACCATCAGCACAAATGATTATACTTGGAGACTTTAACCTTGGGTTTAACGACCCCCTAGACACCCCTGCCACTGCCCTGGCCATGGCACTAGAGGAGCATGGCCTCCAACAACTCTGCTCCAAACCCACCCATTCGAAAGGTAGAATCCTCGACTGGATAACTACCCTTAACTGCAACATTACTATGAAAAATCCCACACAACTTATTTGGACTGACCACTACCTCCTCCCTTTTGACATCCTCACCAGTAATTCAGCTCATAAAAGGCCTATCATGGCACCTGCTTGCCCTACCAGGAAAAAGAGCAATATCACAGCAGAAGCCCTAATACCCCTAGTGATCCCCACTTTGAACGCACTACCTGCTACAACGGACTTGAACCAATTGGTCAACGTTTACAATGAGTCCATGGCCAATGCCATCGACATCATTGCCCCACTGAAACTACGTAAAGGGATACCCAAAGCGCACCTTAACACATGGTACACCCCGGAGCTCAAAACCCTCCATCAACAAAAAAATAAACTCGAAGCACTATGGAAATCAGTGCCCTCTGTAAATAACAGAACTAATCTCACTAACATCTCCACCCTCTACAAAAATGAGATTATACGTGCCAAGAAAGAATCTCTCAATACTAGGATCTCCCAGGCAAGCTCTAGTACTAAGGAGCTCTTTAACATACTAAAGGAACTAGAAAACCCCATTACTCCTACCGACTCCTGCACTAAGGATAAACTTTGGTGCACAGGGATCCAGAATGCCCTAGCTAACAAAATCTCAGGGCTCCAAACTAAAATTAACAACAAACGACAACAACTCACTCTTGATCCTACTTCCACCCCCACTCCCCCTCCACTTACTGCCATTAGTTCAGGCTTCACTTTCAAAAAAGTATCCATATTGGAGGTTCAGAAAATTATAACATCCCTGAAACCATCGAACTGCAGGGGGGACAGCTGCCCCGCACAGATTATAAAAGATGCAGCTAGGGATCTCTCCCCTTTTATCACTAAATTAATAAACCTGTCCTTCGCCAATAACATGGTCCCCAGCAATCTGAAACAGTCATGGGTCCTACCTCTACTAAAAAAAACTACTCTCAACCCTGACATTCCCACGAATTATAGACCTATTACCACCGTCCCATTCCTACTAAAAATTTTGGATAAAGTGGCTTATCTACAAATCCAGGACTACCTCGAGACTAATCATCTACTAGGAACTCGCCAATCCGGCTTTCGACCACAACATGGGACAGAGACAGCCCTTGTTGATCTCAAATGCCAGATAGACGAACTCAAAGACAAAGGCAAGGCTGCCATCCTTCTACTCCTTGACCTCTCCGCCGCCTTTGACCTGGTCGACCATAAAATCCTGTGCAACCATCTGTCTCTGGCAGCACACTTCTCTCACTCTGCGGTCACATGGATCCAATCTTTCCTGGACAATAGAACCATGCGGGTCTTCTCTCCCCTAGCAGCGGCTGACCCTATCCCCATCACCTGTGGTGTCCCACAAGGATCCTGTGTCTCACCTACCCTATACAATATATTCACCAAGCCCCTATTCGATAAGCTGGACAATCTGGGTGTCACCTACACAAACTACGCAGATGACACCCAGATACTCCTCACCTTATCAGGTAACTACAACAAGGACGCCAAATGGATCAATGAAGTCTTTTCCATCATTCAGGCATGGATGGCCACACATGGCCTGTGCCTGAATGATGACAAGACCGAACTGCCTCTTGTCGGCTCACCTAACACTATCCGAAAACTCTGTCCCGGCTACACTAGCTTCACTATTGACGGTAACACCATACCCATCGCCAAGAGCGTAAAAACCCTCGGCTTCCACCTAGACACGAACACTAACCTAGCTAAACAAATCAACATGACCGCCTCGGCCACGGCCTACACTGGCAAACTTATCAGGGCCTGCAGACCATTGATCTCCCCTAGCAATTGCCTCATCCTAGCCAGAGCTCTCATTCAATCTAAACTGGACTACTGTAATAGCCTCTATGTAGGTGCCAACAAAACAGTAATCAATAAATTGCAAGTCCTACAAAACAATGCACTCCGTGCCGCCCTCAATATTCCCAGAAGGGAACACATCTCCGCCACCAGAACTGCCTGTAAATGGTTGTCCATACAACAAAAAATAGACCTGAAAACTATTTGCCTTACTTACAAAGCCCTTAATCATCTTGCCCCGCCCTACCTCTCTAACAAATTTACATTAAGACAGAACACCAGAACCACCAGATCGTCCAACACACTACAACTAACAGTTCCCAAATACTCCCTCAAAAGAGCCGGCGGATCCAGCTTCCCAGCTCTGGCATCACAACTTTGGAACTCCATCCCACTGGATATTAAATCTACACCCACCTTCCAACCCTTCAGAACTAAGGTCATCTCCTGGCTAATCAACAAATAACTGTCCTACCACATATGTATGCACACCCTATCTCCAATTTTACTTATGTTGTTTGACCACTATTATCTATGCATTTCTGCCTTCTTGTTCAGCTCTCCTATGACTTATTACTACTGTACCATTGTCTGTTATTTGTAACCTGATGTTCAAAGCGCACATATACCTCTGGGTCAAGAGCGCTATATAAATAAATAAACAAACAAACAAACAAACCGTCCAAAGATACGTCAGATAATAAACAACGCAAAGGAGTTGAGACATCTGACGACGAAAGACATCAAATTAGTCGAACCTTACCATAGGCAAGACAGACCTAAAGCATATATACACATTGAAGCAGATAGCAGAAAAGAAATAGGATTAAAAGCCTATCAAGAACTGAAAGAGATGGGCTTTCTGCTACCAGACATAAATAACCAGAAAACGAAAAATGAAGGAAATCAGCAGACACTATTCAACATACAAAAACAAAATCCAAACCAGAAAAACCATATAAAAGAAAATAGCCAGAATCATCAGGACCTACACCTACAAGAGAATAAAGACGCGGCAGAACACCCAGAAGTAAGGAAACAGAGAGAATCAACGCCGCCAGCGCACAAACTACAAGGGCCATGGAACTGGTTACGCTCAACAATAAATGCAAACAACACCAAATAGCAACGAAAAGGGCCAGTCCTCCAAAACAGCAAGAGCCCGGTAGGAAAACAGGGTCGGCCCGCTAATGAGATTTACAGCCTGGGATCATGGAACACTCAAGGACATAACCATCTTACACAGACAAGCGACGCAAATTTGGGTCGTTATGATATAATATGCCTACAAGAAACCTGGCTATTAGCCAAACCAACACTTGATGGTTTCACGGTTCAGATTTCTCCGGCGGTCAAAGGCCTCCTGGGAAGGCCCTCAGCGGGCCTTTTGACAGCGGTCAAAACAGGCCGGGGCATGGACGAGCCAAAGAAATGGAAGGAAGCATATGAGATGCTGGTATCGCTGACCACTTGGCCCGCCGAAAACAACAAACAAAGAGGAAAGTGCAAAAAAAAACTTGCCATCATTAATTGCTATGGAATCCCCAGAGGATGTCTACCGAAACCTTCTGTCTAAATATGGGGAGCACAATAGATCATTTGTATGAAACATTCGAGGACATCAACATCATCATATGCGGTGACCTAAACGCAAATTGCAGCGACACAAACAGTACAACTCCAAAACGTTCAGACCACTCTCAAAACCGAGGGAAAGCGTGGAACGAACTGATTTCGGGAAGAGACATCCAAAACATCGCAACGCTATTCCCAAACCAAACCAATATTCCGACCTGGGAAAGTGGAGAGTCAAAAACCTCAATAGACCATATTTGCATGTCAGCAGGCATGATGGACTCGATGACGAGTTTTAGAGTTGAAAAAACCAGCAAAAGCGATCACAATTTGGTCACCTGCTCGTGGAAAGGTACGAAAATAACAAAACTAAGATACCCTCTAGAAACAGAAGCCAATAACCAGAGCACCAGACTAAAGCTCACAGACAAGGACATAAAGAAATTTAGGCTTGCATGGGGAAACAAACTTAAGTCAAACAGAAAAGAAGATATAAAAGAAAGACCGGACTACTTACCTTTCCTAGTACTCTACAGAAAACAAAGGGGAAAATCAAACCAGGTCTCCAACCATCAACATGCTTTCAACAACGAACTGGTGAACCAAAGAAAACTGAGCTGTACTCCAAGGAGAAGAGCCAAAAAATCAAATGCCGAGTCAGACTGGCAACTTTGGCATAAAGAGAGGAAGAAATACGCAAACTGGCTAAAACAACATAAGGCACTTCAATTCCAGATAGATGCAGAGGCGATGATGAAAACTTTGGAGTCAAAAAATTCAAGAGCATTTTGGTCCCTTCTGAACAAATCGACCATTGTGAATTCTGCACCTCTGTGTAATGCAGTATCGGAGGAGAAATGGATAACCCATATCTCATCAGAATTCGAAGAGGCTGAAAATTCAACACCGCTCGTACCGGAAAACACCTGCACAATCTGGATAAATGTAACAAGTCAGGTAGATATAAAAGCAAAGACCATGAAGCTAAAAGCCTCCAGAGCCCGGGACCGGACGGGCTCAGCAATGTAATGCTAAAACAATTTCCCGCACAATGGTCAGAGGCAATAAGCAAAATTTTTGAAGAGTGCGAACATACAAAGAAAATCCCAGAATCGTGGCTCAAAGCGGTCATAGTTCCTATCTACAAAAAGGGCGCCCGCGAAGACCCGGGGAACTATAGACCAATCGCCCTTTTTAGATGTCATCGGGAAAATATACGCATCACTCTTGCTAGACAGCTTCAGGCTCTGGGAAAAGAACGCCAATTTCAAAGACAACCTACAAGTGGGCTTTCAAAAAAATGGATCCACTGGAACAAACATTATGGTCATCAACATCCTAACGGCCAAGATAAAAGAAGGGGCCCCAAAGCTCTATTTGGCTTTTATCGATCTATCTAAGGCTTTTGACAAAATAGACAGAAACCTTCTGTGGGCAAAACTCAAGAGCTGGAACTGTCCACTGCTAGTCCTGGAACCGATAAAAGCGCTGCACACAGACAACACTGTCAGAATCAAACTCAGTCAGGAAGGAATACGGTCAGAAGAAATCAAGATAACACGCGGGGTCAAACAGGGTTGCCCCCTAGCCCCAACCCTTTTCATTTCTTTTCTGAGCGATTTCCAGCACGCTGAAAAAGAAATCAGGTGTTTCCCACCAAAAATAAGCAAGATTATTATACGCCGACGATATTATCTTGATAGACCAAACAAAAATAGGTCTCCAGCGGAAACTAGACAACCTGGCGAAGTATATCAACCAAAACCGCCTGATCATTAATAAGAACAAAACAAAAGTGTTGATTTTAGAAAAAACACAGAGTTCGAAAAACAAACAACAAACATTCTACCTGGAAAAAGAAAAGCTAGAAACAGTAAAATCGATTAAATACTTAGGAGTCGTCTTGGACAGCACAAAAACAGCTCAAACAATGCAGAGGACTCTATGGGAGAAAGCAAAGCGGCTAGCATCACAGACCCGATTGGTCGATAAGAAGTTTGGAAAATTCTCCCTGATACCTGCAATCAACTTCTATAAAGGAAAAGTAATCCCCGCTCTGACCTATGGAATGGAAGTATCACTCTCTATGCCAACAAACATCTGGACAAAACTGGAAGGCCTAATATGGAAATCAGTTTTGGGAGTCCCAAATTCTACCTCAATGGCTGCGAAAAGAAGGGAGTTGGGCTTGGTATCACTTGAATCCATGGTAGACCAAGCAGCAATGAACTTTTTCAGGAAAATCATCCTGGAGGAGTGCTCCCCAGCCAGCGCCATGATCAAAGAGGAGATGGATTTAGCCAAATGTGCAGTCTTGGAAGTATGGAAGGAAAAAAGAAGAGCAAAATTACGAGAAATTGCATGCTCAGAGAAAGAACTAAAAGAAAATCCTGACAGAATAAAGAAAAAAGTAGTCATGATGGACTGGATCAGAACGCTAGATCTCGCAACAAAAAATAAACTCCTCACCCACCTCCCCCCAACTTTCAATAAAGTAAAATCGCCAATCAAATATTGCAAAAAATTCCCAGAAAAAAGGAAACGAAACCTGCTCATAAAAGCAAGATTAAACTTGCTACCTACAAAAGAAATACTTTCGATTAGATCGACCTCAGAGGAGGCAACCTGTTGATTATGTAACAAACCAGATACAAAAGAAACCTTAAAGCACCTGATACTTACCTGTGAAAATAACAAACAGAACAGAAATACGTACCTACTTCCTCTGGCAGAAAATCCATGGATATTCGAAGAAATAGAGTTATGGAATAGACTGATTTCGGGAGAATCCACAAAGTGGTTGATGGCCATGGCGAACCTAATCGAGGCAACTTTTAAGCAGCTAAGAGAAAGCCTGGCAACAGTGACTCCAAGGGTTGTAGAAGATTCGGGCGCAGATGATAGGGAGACCTCGGTCCCAAGGACAAACGAATAAACAACCAACAAACTATCAAACAACCCGGCGCACGAACACTTGGAACAGAGGTGCACAGCCAGGGTCTGTAAATCTGAGGCGAGAAATAGAGACAAAGGAAGAACGACAGAAGGAAACAAAGATAAAGATAAAGAAAGATAAAGAGAAAGATAAAGAGAAATATAAAGAGAAAGATAAAGATGAAGAAGAAGCGCTAAACTGTTCGATACATTTTTCAGATTGCCTTTTTCGGAAAAAATAAATCGGATTAAAAAAAAAAAAAAAAGTATGTCTCCACTTGTCCGACATGTGCCTTAGCAAAGCAATCAACCAATAAACCCATAGGATTACTGTAACAAGAGACTGTTCCTTCTCAACCCTGGATGCATGTTTCCACAGATTTCATCGTTGATCTTCCCTTGTCTGAGGGGTTCACGACAATCATGGTGACAGTGGAAACCTTCTGCAAGTTGGCTCACTTTTCTGCTTTGCCCAGTCTCCCTTCAGCCCCCCAGACGGCTACCGTCTTTGTTAAGGACATAGTTCGCCTTCATGGCCTTCCTCTTACCATCGTGTCTGATCGTGGCACCCAGTTTACCTCTGCCTTTTGGTCCTTTTTATGCCACCAGATGGGTATTCAAAGGGCTCTGTCTTCGGGGTATCATCCTCAAAGCAACGGACAGACCGAGAGATTGAACTCTATCTTAGAACAGTATTTACGCTGTTTTTGCTGCCACAGACGGGACCAATGGAGTCAAAACCTTGCAATGGCAGAATTTGCGTACAACAACACCCTTCATTCTGCCATCCGGATGAGTCCTTTTTTTTGCACCTATGGCTACCATCCTAGACACTTCCCTTTAGAGTTGGCGACCTCTACTAAGATCCTGTCCATTGAACACTTATTGGACAATATTAAGGAGACCCATAGGGTAGCTAAAGAATCCCTCGATGCCAGCAGAAAGACTTACTAGACCTAAGCTGATAAGAAGAGACAGCCTAACCCTTCCTGGAAGAAGGGTAAACAGGTATGGTTGTCTAACAAATTCTTGCCTCTATGGATCAGAAGAGGAAAGTTTTCCCCTAGGTATATTGGGCCATACACCATAACGGAGCAGCTTAACCCAGTGGCCTTTCGCCTCCAACTACTAGCAAGTTTGGAGAGAATACACCCAGTCTTCCACGCTTCTTTACTGAAGGAATACCGAGAGGATCCATATAAGCGTAGAATACCCAGGGCTGAAATCTCCACTCCACCCACAGAGGAAGAATATGAGGTGGCCTATCTGGTGGACTCCCGTTACAGGAAATGAGTTCTTCAGTATCTGGTTCACTGGAAGGGCTACTCAGAAGCAGAACGTACTTGGGAGGCTAGGTCTCACACTCATGCCCCCCGACACCTCAGGGACTTTCATAGATGGAATCCAGGCAAGCCCGGAGGAGTTCTGAAGAAGAGGGGTCATACTGTCATGCCCTCTTGGAAATTATGGGGGAAATGGCAGCGCCATTACTAGTTCCATCATGCTCAGGCCGTACTTCCATTAACGATCTAGTTGTTTTTTACATGATGGCCGCCGCCATGTACAAACATACACGCTTCCCACAACCTCGCGTGTTGCACTTGTTTACTACGTGCTCTCGCTGCTCTGTGCTTCGGCACGGTGTCTTTGTAACCTTTAATCCACTGCCTACTTTTTCATTCATTTCCTTGTTATTTTTTCCATTTTCCTCTGACCGTGTTTACTCCATCTTCCTCACCTGTATCCCGAGCCCTTCCTTCCTGGATTCCTGTTGTCCTGCTACGCTTCCTCCAGTAACAAGCTAACTATATCTTGCCTTACCTTGTTTTCTGCTCTGTTCCTCCCATCCGGAATCACTGCCACCGCAGCCCTGCCTGCCGTCTTCATTCCTGGCACTGTGCGGTGCTATTCGGCAGCAGTAGAAGTCTGCAACTCCCTCTTTCTCCATCAGAGGTCCGACCATTCAGGGTTTTTCTGCCATAAGGCTTTTCCCTGTAATATTTTTGGGCTTGCTCCAGGGGAGGCCGCTCTGTTGGAGTCTACCCAGCCGACAGGGTGGCATCCCGAGGAGGGAGACCTTATTTACTACAAAGGAAGGAGAAGAAAGGAAGGCAAGAAACTAAGTACACCAGAAGACAGAGAAAGAAGCAAGGAGGAGACCAGGAAGGAGACCTACTGGAAGAGACAGTGAGGAGGAAGGGAGGGAGGAAGAGTCTGGAATTGACACCTTTGGACTTGGATATGGCCGCTCCCCTCACCACCACTTTAAAAGCCTCCCATAGAGTGCCCTCCGACTCTACACTGCCAGTGTTATTTTCACAAAATTTGGTTATCTCCTCCCTTAAGTCCTCCCGGAATGCATTATCTCTCAGTGCTTCGGTCCTGAGCTTCCATGTTGGGATCCTGGTCTGGGGGGCTGGTGCCGCCATGCCTGAACCAAGGGGGAGTGGTCCGATAATATCCTTGCTTTATAATCTGACCTCTCAATCTCCCTGATGAGTTCCGGAGTGGCAAACATGTAGTGCAGTCTTGTGTATTGCTTTTGTGGGGCTGCATAGTGTGAAAAGTGCCTATCATTCAGGTGTTGCTGTCTCGATAGTGTAGCTACAGGGCCTGCAGGGTTTTAACTGCGGGAGTACGTCTGTCTAGCTTTGTGTCCGATATGTCCATTTTGGGATTCAGCGTGCAGTTAAAATCCCCTCCCCATATGATCGCCCCTCCTAGGTGGGGGCTGATTTTGCTGTAGAATGTCTTGAAATAGGCCAATGTGTCTTGGTTTGGGGCATATGTGTTAATTATGAATATCTCTCTGTTCTCTAACATGCCCCGCATCACCACCATCCTCCCATTCAGCTCCACTGTGGCCTGCAATAACTGAAAGGGTACATGTAGCGCTACCAAGGTGATTACTCCCCTGGCACATGCCGAGTATGTTGCTTCAATGGTAGTCCCCTTTCATTTTTTTTTGAATCACCTCCTGTTTCTCTTTGGTGAGGTGGGTTTCTTGTAATAAGGCTATATCTATCTTCTGCCTTCTCAGGTACACCATGATCTTGTTCCTCTTCAAATAGCTGTTGAGGTCCCTGACGTTCCAGGTTACTATTCTAAGGTCTACCATCTCATCCATATCCTGACCCATCCCCGCCCCCCCCTTGTCCTGCGCCCCATGTATGCTTTTACGTGGATAGAAGCTTGCTCCCTAACTATTTTCACTGCAAACTCCCCAACACTCCCCCACCCTCCCGGTCCCCAACTTTTGCCCATCACCATCCCTGGATCTCAGGCTATCCCGCATCTAGTCCTACCCTCTTTAATGGTGCTAGGAACCCAGCAGGAGGCTGCCGCACTACTGACAACCTAACTAGTCTATCTAATGGGGTACGAGTTGGTCCTCGGTATCCCCCGCATTAAGCTACAGTATTTTCTGCCCGTCGTATGTATGTCCTAACTTCTCACAGTCTTGTGCAGATCTATATTCAAGTCCCATTGTCATTATGTATACAGCACCTCAATATTTGGCACTGATGTTTCACGTCTCATCTCTGCCATCGCGCTGTTCTTTTGTCTCCTGTGGACCATTCTGTGCATCTAGCCAGTCTATAGCTTCTTAAAGAACAATGCCTTGTTTTTATAAAAGATTTTCAGTTTCGCCGGATACATCAGCATGTATTTGAAGCCTGCTTCGCGCATTCTCCTCTTGACTGTTCCAAACTTCAGGTGGCATCTTTGCACCGGAAGTGTATAGTCCTGGTATGCTGTTATTGCCGCGGATGCTCTTCTTATAGTGCCACCTTTCCGAAAATGTTCCAGGATTCTTTCCCTATCTTGGTAGTTTAGTATCCCTGGGTGAGTGCCCCTCCTTTCGATTTCTTGCCGCAACATGGTTTCTATATAGTCAGTGGGGTTTGATCCTTCTTTGCCTTCCAGGAGCCCTATTATGCGTATATTGTTCCTCCGGGCACATCCTTCGGCTTCCTCAGCCCTGTTCTCCAGGTTGCTCACTTGTTGGTGCAGTGTATGGATCTCAGAGGCGTTCGCCGTGCAGGTGGTAGTGTTTGCTTGGACTTCTTTTTCCAGCTCGCTCACACGGTCGGCTATCGCTTTAAAAAAGTCCTGCCGCAGTAGATTGACATCCACTTGCATTGCATCAATCTTAAATTCGAGTGACGTCTTTAGATTTGTCATGGCTGCTTCTAGTTTGGTTTCCCACGTGACCTTTAGGTCTGCTATCGCCTCTACGATCTGTATTTCACTTCTCGTTGGTTCTGTGTCTGTCTGTGGATTTCTCTCTTTGTTGCTAGTTCCATCCATTGGTTGTGGTGTTCTGGTGTATTCTTCCATGGTGGGCTGCGTCCCTTTCGATTTGGGGAGTTTGGACGCCATCTCAATGTCTGCAGGATTGGTCTCCTCTGGTTTTAGGGGTCTGAGTTTTTGATGTGCAAGCTACGCTGGCTCAGTGCCGCTTGGCTTTTAGTTCGGGTGCTCAAAGTTGCGCTAGCGCAGGCCGGAGTATCTGCCCAGTTATTTATGCTTTTGTGTAGTAAAGCAGTTCTTTACGCATCAGTAGCGTTTGGGCTGTTTGCTACCGCCTTCTGGTAATTGTGTTTGATGCTGTTTGTTATGTATGGGCTTGGGGTGACTTTCTTATTGACATGTCTTTCAGGGGTCCGTAGTCTCACCAGCAGCTACTGTCGTCTTGATGCAGTGGCACCTGCATTGAGGGGCCTATGCGCCGGCTCTCCAGTTCATGTTGCTTGCGCCCTCAAAATGGGGTAGTGTCCATTGGAAAGTGGGGCTCCTTCTTCAATGTGCCACCCTTTGTCCCCCCACCTCCGGTTGGGTTATAGGCCTCTGCTGTGCTCTTTTTTCTGTTGTTTCTCTTTGTGGGCTTCACCGCGCCATAGGAACGGTGCTGTGCATTGTATTTGTGTGCCTCAAATTGGAGCGGGGGAGCTTTCCCTCTGTAGACGGGCTGCTCTGGTGCTGCAGCCTGCTTGTTGCACTTCTGCTGTTTTAACAAAATATGGCCATGGCATAGCCACCTCTGGGGGAGTGTTGGCTGTATTGCTCCTGTGCTCCGCAAATCGGGCTTCCTCTCCACCTATGGCGTGGGTCAGACGCACCTTAGACCTACTGCTATCCTCAGCGCTTCAGTGCCACATTGTCAGTGGGGCTCTCACCTTCTTCCGTCGCCGTCTGTATGTGTGCTCCGCTTCAATGTCCCTTCCCCCAGCGGGCTCTTGGTTGCTGTGTGTGCCATGGGGGCTTGCATGCTTCATACTGCATGGCTTACTTTTCTGGGCTTATAGCTTGTGTGCCCTTTCACCTCACGGGTGGCTCTCGCTGCCCTCTGCAATTATACCTCTCCCTGCAGAGGGAGATGTAACGTCGGATCAGCAAGGATCCCTCAGCGTCCCGGGCCGAACTAATAGTATGCGTTCTTTAGGGGCGAATGTTCTTCCTGCTTATACCGTGAGCCGGTGCTTGCTGGGTATTAATGGACCTTGCATCCTGCACACATGTCTGCCCTTTGCATCGGGCGGTCACTGCCGCTTCACCTCTGCGCCGCCTGTTCAATTGCACTTCGCTCCGCTCCTCGGGGCTACGATCTAGCTAAGCCCTTTTTTCCGGGGAAGCCATTTTGGGTGGGCATCCTCAGAGGTTGCGCAACTTTTCTTACTTCATTATCTTGGTCTGCACTGTGCGATTATGGTCCTGGTTTGGCTCATTGTGTGCTGCCTTCCTTCATGCAGCTGGTCCTGCTTTCTGGGTTAATTTCCATGGGGTATGCCGGCGGGCATCATCAGGATTAGGTCGGATCCGTGGGAGGTTCAGGAATCCCCAGCCTCTTACATGGCTGGCTAGCCATGCCCCCCTCCTCCCTTTCTTTACATGATATGATATGGCATTTATAACGCGCCTATGCACAAGTGTTTCAAGGCGCAATGAGGCAAGGGAGGGGGAACAGAGGGAAGACAGACAACGGTCCTACTAGGCCAGTTGACATTCAGATTGTGCAAGTGCATGGGAAGAGGGAAGTGGGAAAGTGCTAGGGAGAGGGGACGTTGCAGTATATGGGATAATAGAATAAATAAACAATAAGTAAAAGTACGGCCAGCAGGTGGCAAGTGCAAGGGTAATTGCAGACATCAGGTGTGAAGTGCTGGTAGTGGGACTGTAGTGATGCAGAAACAGTCCCCAAATGTGGGGGTTGCCAGGAAGGCAGTGCAGGTGTGCGACTGGTGGGGGAGAGGACCTGAGCACGAGAACAGAGGGTGGCCAGGTAACCAGTGCAGTTTCAGTTTCAGCCAGGAAGTCAGCAGGGGAGAGGAGGAGAAAAAGCAGAAGCAAAGAGAAAGGTTTTGAGGTGCTTCCGGAACTGGAGATGATTCTCCTCAAGCTTCAGAGAGGCAGGGAAGCTGTTCCAGAGGGAGGCCCAGCCGAAGAAAGAGATCTACCACCAACTCGTTGCTTGGAGAAACGACTGACTCTGATGGAGTTGGAGGCGGATGATTGAAGAGCTCGAGAAGGAAGATATTTAGGAAGATAGAGTTGAAGGTATTGAGGCCTCAGGCCCCAGAAGGCCTTGTGGACAATGCAAGTGAACTTAATCCTCGCAGCCACTGGGAGCCAATGGAGAGATTTCAGTCCTGGAGAGATACGATCCCCCGGACCTGAGGCCAAGGACAAGTATCGCAGTCCTGATCTGGATGAGTTGCAGAGGGCGGAGAGTAGAAGCAGGCAGATTTAGTAAGAGGCTGTTGGAATAGTCCAGCCTAGAGAGAACCAGAGCTCTGGAGACAGTGAGCCTCTAGGGGAAGGAGAGGAAAGGAAGAATACCTCTGAGGGGGTGTAGCTGGGAGTTTGACTTCTTGGAGGCGTCAGAGATGTGAGGAGAGAAGGACAGTGTGGAGTCAAAGATGACACAGAGGTTTTTAGCCTCACAGGTGGGAGCAGGAAGAGGGCCAAGAAAGGCTGGTCAGAGAGTGACAGGAAAGGAGGGATCGCGTGTGCCGATGAGGAGAATTTCGTTCGATCATTGGTGGCACACCACTCCTGGATGGCGGACAGACAGTCAGAGATGAGAGAGGGAGAAGAGGTGGCTGAGGGTAGCCTGAAAATGAGCTGAGTGTCATCCGCATAGCACTGGAAGTTGGGGCAGAGCACAGCAATGCGGTGGGCAAGGTCAAACAACAATTGAACCTTGTTTTGAGTGTGTATGCCTGGTAACTTTCGTTTTTGTGAAGGAAAGTCACAAATCAAAAACATACTGTGCAAGACGCGTCGGTGTGAACTCCGCACAAGCAACATCAGACAAAGTGACCTTCACTCCATGGGAGCCAGCACACACAATCTACTCCCCATTGCACGTCTGCGCGCGACCTGTTCTCGCAGAGGAATGTGCTCTGAGGATAACTTGAGACACTGACTATTCATCTCCACTGAAATTCCTGCGCACTCACAGCCTCCACCCCCTCCAGGCCTGAGCCCACCAGCTCAGACCCCGCAGTTCCTTTCATGCTGATATCCATCTGACCCTCCGTGCCCTGATCATTGAAGGAACCACAAGAGTGGGGGCGAAAGTGGGAGTTACACTGTATGGCATCCTACAACAGGCACTTCTTTAAAAAAAAAAAATGACAAAGAGGATACATTTGAAAAGACAATTTGGACGCTATGGCCACCTATGCTTTACAGAATTCAAGCAGCCACAGACATGTATGTTATCGTTCGAGATATAAATTAATGAATCATAAACCGGATTAAATCTGCATAATAAGATACTTCTTAATACTTTTAATAGCTTTGAAATTCAAGTTTAATAGCATTCCATGGTTCATGTACAATGTACAATCGTTGGGGAACATATACCAAAAGTTATAATGAGCACATTAAGAACACTGCTGGAAATCATTTATACTGGGAAGTCAACTGTTCAACAAGTTCTGCTTTAGGTGGACAGGGCTCGTTTGCAATGTTTTGTGGCAATGTATGTGTCCTAGGAACACAATCAGGATCAAATCCATGAGTATGCATGGCCAACACAGTCAAAGTGAGATATTTCAAAAAATTGAATTCCATTTCCTGGTATATTGGCTTGGCCACCCATTTTTTGCCTCGTTTTGCAAAGGCACAGGTATAACGTAGCATCCCAAAGTTTCCTGCAGTTCTCGATTGTTCTCTCCCCACGTTCTCATTATGTGCTAATACGGCTAGTAATGTCCTAGCTTGCATCCCGTCTAGGCCGAAATACAACCTTTTGATTCTGTACTTTAGGCACATATTGTGGAACACCTCCAAATCTCCCATGTGACAGAATTCTGTGAGTCCCGTTAGGTCTCTTGAAAGAGTTTCATCAAACACAATCTTCTCAAGAGCTTTGTGTGGAGGTGAAGATGTAACCAACCAATTCTTCTTGCGTTCCTGCTCCTGTGATAAAGGTCCATGTGCACATTTTGTGAAAATGTTGGTTTTCTGTCCATGAGTGAATGTTGGAACAGTGGTGCATCAACGAGTGCCATTTTTCAAGTAGAATTTCCACAGACCCATCACAAGTTTTAGAGCTCCACCAAAGATGGTTGCTGAAAGACTGAGACCACCGTAAAAAATATTTTTCTAACCCTTTTTTTTGCCAGCAGCTGAAATTTTTTTATTGACTATTGAATGTGCTATGCATAAAATTGATGATGAATGTTTGGAAACTGCTCTCGCATGGCCTTGGCTATTGAAACATGTCTGTCAGTGGCTATGAGGTCTATTTGCATCCCATCAATTGAAGATGTTCCATGGCCACAGGGGATTTACATTGGGACACCTACATGATCTCCGAACTCACAATCCTTTTTTTTTTCATGTCTTGAAAGTGCTATGTGTTGAAAAACCGAGGCTATCACATTTTACGTCGCAAGCTAGCCTGAACCGTTTGCCAGAAAATGTTCTTTCAATTGACATTTGTTCACTTTTCCAGGCTTGACTAATAGTCGGGAATAAGAATTCTCTTTGATATTTGTAGTACTGTGTTTTAGCAAGGAACTGAACTCCCACAAATTGACAGACACTCAACAACTTACTAAAAGTAAAGCCACTGAAAAGTAAAGCTGCTGAACATAGATTTCCAGCTGGCACTTTGCCCAGCATTGGTTGAGCGGACCATGAAAATGTTTCATGGAGGTGGGAACAGCTGGCTTGCATTTTCAGGTTAGTTCCTTGTAACACACGAGACACATGCACCAATGGCTGCCCGCATATTTTCCCCCTCAATGTATGGACACATTTCAGCATTAGTATAATCTCTACCAGGCAGCTAATGAATACAATGTATTTCTGCTCCTTTATTAGCTAATCGTCCTGCATGATTGTGGTTTGTGAGTCAACTGTGGTGGACAAATGGCCAAAACTAGACAAACTGTAGTCGAGATATTTGGCAAGTTCCTCGGTCAGATGCATTGAAGCCTCAGTCTCTGTTAGTTCAGCTTGTGTTATTTGCACACGGACTGGAGAAACCATCAACGTTGAATGTTTATTGGACCTTTTTTTGCGGGTGTAGATTATGTCAAGTGGTCAGCGAGGAATTCCAAAGCATCTTCAGTATATTCAGTTTCATCTGGTCGAGTTCTCACATTGTAGCAATGGTCCAAGAACACTTTGCTGGCGTCGCCGGTCACATTCAATTCAGTTTCAGTGTCATGATCCATCGATCACGCCCCTTCTGGTCTTCCTGGTCCCTGGCACGTCGGGGGTTACTCGTTGTAGTACACCCAACATGGCCATATACACGGAACGCAGTCTATCGACCTTTACGTCCTATGCAGCACGTTCTATAAATTAGCCACTCCCCTGCGGTTCCGTGCATCTCAACGCTACCGATAGCTGTGGCCTGACGTGCTCCATAGTTCGTTCTCCTGAACTGTGTTGCTTCCTGGTCCCTGGACCTTCCTCCTTCTCCTTTCCTACTACCTTCCTTGATCCTGTCTCTTCTGCGTTCCGCGCAGACCGCCTCCGTGTGCTGCCTCCATTCCAAGCTTCCTGGAGTTTCCTAGATCCCGGACGAAGAAGCTGAACGAATCCTGGAATCCGAAGACGGCCGAGCGGGCTTGTACAAGACCCGAACTGCTCGAAAGAAAACCCTGACAAAGGACTCCGCAAAACAGAGAAAACAGGTGAGAAAAGGGGAAACCTGTGACAGATTGAGACGCCACCTGACCGATCTCGATACAGACACCGAAGTGCAAAACGTAAAGGCGGAAAACGCTGCATTAAAACAATTGGTGTTATCCCGTGATTCCGCCACGAAGGAGAGTGTAATTCTAGGCGGCGTCGTTGATAAGTACGACGGTTCAGCAAAGAGCCTTCGTGGATTCCTAGATTTTTGTTTGGTCCACTTTACATTTAAGCCTTATTATTTTTCTACGCCCAGGGCTAAAGTGGGCTTTATAATCTCGCATCTTTCCGGGAATGCCTTGACCTGGACCACCCCATTGGTTAACTCTGGTGATGCTCTCCTGGATGACTACAACGGCTTTATAGAGGCCCTCAAGACCATGTTCGAACGCCCGGAACAAGTTTACAGTGCCCAGGAACGTCTACTCGACTTTCATCAGGGTACCCAGGACTTGCTCACGTATGTCACACGTTTCAAACAGCTGGCTAAGGAAGCGGATTGGTCCTCTGAAGCTTGATTTACTTTATTTCGAAGAGGGCTAAATGAAGAGATCAAGGACGAACTAGCCAGAGCGGCACGCCCGGGTTCCTTTCAAGCCCTAATGGATCTCGCTCTACAGATTGACTTTCACATTCAGGAGAGAAAGGCAGAAAAGAAGAAAACCAAGTTACCACTCCAGAAAAACCCCATTGGAACCCCTTCGAGCTCAGAAGGCATTTCTACTCCAAGCAATGAGCCTGAACCTATGCAATTAGGGGCCTTCCGTGGACCCATTACACCACAAGAGAGGATGCGAAGGATTCATACTGGATTATGTATGTATTGTGCATCCGACAAACATTTAGTAAGAGAATGTCCGATTGCCCCCCCACGGCGCTCGGGAAACGCCAGCTCCCGATCCTAAACAGAGCGCAGGTTCGGGAGAGAGAGGTCTGCTCCACCCCTATTCCATCCTTGAACTCTCCTGGACAAAATTCCTTGGTAATCTTACAGGCCTTCTTGACAACATCCAAGAAAGAAATATACCCCATCCTGGCACTGGTCGACTGTGGAGCTATGGGGGTATTCATAGATCATGAATGGGTCTTAAAAACACCATATTCCTTACGAATCCCGGATTATCATGCAACCTGTCGAAGCAATTGATGGAAGACCCCTTTCTTCCAGACCTATAACCCTGCAGACCAAGGAGATCTAGCTTGCTATAAATCAACATCGAGAAAGGATAAGATTTGACATCATCAAGTCCGCCCATTACCCCATGGTTTTGGGAATGCCCTGGCTTCAAAGACACAACCCCTATATCAATTGGGCAGCGGGATCCTTGTTCCTGGGTTCTGAGTTTTGTATGTCCCACTGCTTACATCCAGACCTTGATCCTACACCATCTAAGGAATTTCCTACAACTCATCAGAAAACAATCTCAGTTTCAAACATCATCCGGGCCCCAGAGGCTTACCAGGAATAATCCGATGTTTTCTCCTCCGCCATTGTTCAGACCTTACCTCCCCACAGACCTGAAGATTGTGCAATTGAGACGGAACCTTCCGCGTTGATTCCATTTGGAAGGATGTTCATTCTATCAGAACCTGAAAAGAAAGCCCTTCGTGAATATCTGGATACTAATCTCGCAAATGGCACCATACGACCATCTAAATCTCCATCAGGGGCCTCCCTGTTCTTCGTTCCTAAAAAAGACACTAAAGAACTCAGACCGTGTCTGGATTATCGAGGTCTAAATCAATGTACTCTCAAGGACCGCTATCCGTTGCCCTTGATCTCAGACATCCTGGAGGCAGTAAGAGGCTCAGTTGTGTTCACCAAGCTGGATCTCAGGGGCGCCTATCATTTGATTCGTATCAGGGCAGGTGACGAGTGGAAGACAGCCTTTAGAACACCCTTTGGGCATTTTGAATACTTGGTCATGCCCTTTGGACTTGCTAATGCCCCAGCGGTGTTCCAGCGTTTCATGGATCGAGTGTTCTCGGACATGCTGTTCATTTTTGTGATTGTCTATCTGGATGATATTCTAATATTTTCGAAGGACCCTCTCAAGCACGAAGAACATGTGAAAGCAGTTTTACAACGCTTACGTGAAAATAAACTCCTGTCGAAGCCCGAGAAATGCATCTTCCATACTTCTACTGTTCACTACCTAGGGTTTGTCCTTACTCCCGATGGTATCGGTATGGATCAGTCCAAGGTCAAGGCTATTTTATCCTGGCCTAGCCCCGCCTCAGTGAAACAGATACAATCCTTCCTGGGCTTGGCTAATTTTTATAGGAAATTCATACCTTCCTTTTCCGAGATTGTCCAACCAATAATTGCCTTACTGAAAAAAGATGTTCCCTTTCATTGGACCATGCCCCAAGAGAAAGCCTTCCAACAGTTACACAAGCTCCCATTCTTGCTTAGCCTGATGTTAATCGACCATTCATAGTGGAGACAGTTGCCTCCAATTACGCCATTTGAGCCGTTCTAAAACAGCAATTCGAGGATAGCTTGCAACATCCCATCGCCTACCCTTCTCGGACATTAACTCCTAGTGAAACCCATTACTCCGTCCTAGAGAAAGAGCTGCTAGCCATCCGTCAAGCCTTCACAGAGTGGCGTCATTTACTTCTAGGAGCCAAATTTCCAGTCCATGTCCACACGGATCATCGAAACCTACAAGTATTGCAAGCCCTGGAATGTAGGAATAGTCGCCAAGCTCGGTGGGCCTTCTTTTTTGCCCAATATCAGTTTCAGATTCACCATGTCCCTGGAACCCAAAATGTAATAGCTGATGCACTTTCTCGTCATCCAGACTATGAACCTCCGGAGGATCGGACGTATCCCAAGATGTTTCCTCATACCATATTTGTAGCTCAAGCAAACAACCTCCTGGGAGAGATTTGCGTGCAAACTCAGACTTCAGAACTTTGGAAAGGACTTTCAGAGAAGAATCAATGAGACTTAAGAATCAAGGACGGATACTTGTTCAAGGATACTAACCTTGTCATCCCCACACAGAAACTACAACAAAGGATAATAAATCTCTGCCTGTCATGATGCCTACCTCCAAGGAGCCAGGTTCGACCCAGCAACCCCAGAGGCAGGCATCATTTCCCCCAGGGAAGTGCCAGCGGGCCCAAGCTGGGGCCCTTTGGACACAGTCCTGGCGCCTTAGGCGCCAGGCTCATGTTGGACCCCTGTCCTGGCGCCTTAGGCGCCAGGCTCATAAAGCTAGACATGTGTTCAAGTGTTTTAAGGTGCACTTACCTGATGCAGACCATGCTGCTACATCCAGGCCCTCTTGAGGCCTGAATGGAACTACTTTACCTGTGGTACTACTTTCCTCTGGGTGTGGTCGGGGAAGGATACATACCTGATCGGTGGAAGGATACCTGGAACTTCTTCCAAAGCTATTTAAACCATGCCCGATCAGCAACTCACGCTTCGCGTTGTTCTGCTTCTCGCAGCTGGACGCTCACCGTGTCAGCTCCTGCATCTGGACTTCAGCCACGCCTGTCAGCATCCTGGGTCACCTGCTAAGAGAGAATTAGAGAGAAAGAAGACCTTACCTGCTAAAGCTGCATCACAGAGACTTCACACCGATGATCCTGAAAGGGAAGACATCATTTTAAAAGCATTTCGCTTCGATCGCTGCAGCGCTGCATTTCACTCACCTTTCCAGGGCATTTCCATCTTCAGCAGCGATCGTCCGGATCCGCAGCCACTTCCCAGAGCCTAGAGAGAAAAAGACAAGAACACAAGGTGAGAGAAGGAAGGGAATAGGAAAAGCTCAGTTTCCTTCTAAGACTTACATGTTGGGTCATTCCCATTACATTTTGGGTCCTGCCGCATCCTGGCATTCCGGACCCCGGCCCCTATGGGGAAAAAAGACAAAGACATTGAATGAGCGAATGCAAAGACATTACCCGAACGCTCATCCAGAACTTATTTGTCATTTACTGGAACTGCACGTTTCACTTCGGGTCGGCGCCATATCTCCGGCATTCCGAACCCCGGCCCCTAAGGGGAAAAAGACATAAGCGTTAGCGCTTGCTGCAATAAGACAAAGAACATTATTATTAAGCTTGAACTTTTGAACTTGCTACAGAACTCTTACAGCGCCTTACCTGAATAGTCAAGCTTATTTGAACTCCCATCAAACCTCAATCCAGTGAAGTAACTGGGTTTCAACGCGCCCCTGCATCAGAAGCAGGATGGAGAACTCATCCTTCCAGACCCTAACGTGAGACTTCACGGGGAATCAAGGAAGGGTATCGTGGAGGGTTGGAAGGGAGTGGGAGACTTGAGCATTGTTCCGTCAGTAGGTAATACTCCCTTTTCACGCACAGGGGAATATTCCTGCGAACCAGTGAGGCCATCTTCAGAGTCCTGCGCTTCATCAGCACTCAAAGCCAGACCAGCGCCTCCGTGGGAATCAGGTGAGCGTGACACTGCCATTATACTCTTCACTCTGGTCATCGTGGTATTTCCAACACCCTCCGTCTAATACAAAGACAATTTTGGTGGCCCAAGATGAAGACAGACGTACAACTGTACATTCAATCTTGTTCCGTCTGTAATCAGAACAAACATGATAACCAGAAGCCAGCAGGTCCCTTATTACAGCCAACTCCACCAACAAGATCTTGGGAAATCATAGCTACAGACTTCATTGTGGAATTGCCGCCTTCCAGAGGTTATACCACTATCATGGTCACCATTAACCTATTCACTCATATGGCTCACTTTACTCCTCTGTATAAATTATCATCCTCATCAGAACTTGCTGGTATTTTCCTGGAACACATCTTCCGACTGCATGGACTTCCTTCCAAGATCATATCGGACAGAGGACCACAGTATATCTCACAGTTTTGGAAACACCTCTGCAGGATATTAGGGATCCAACAAGCTCTTTCCTCGGGATATCATCCCCAAACCAATGGTATCACAGAACGAGTGAATCAAACCCTTGAACAATATCTTCGTCGCTTCTCTACCAAAGTCCAGGATGATTGGTCACTTTTAATACCAGTGGCCGAATTTGCCTACAATAAATCGGATCATTCGGCTGTTAAGACCAGCCCTTTTTTCTGCAGCCAAGGATTCCACCCTTCGGTCTTACCTTCTGTTCTTCCACACCCAACACCTGTTCCAACTCTCGATTCCTGGATCGAAACACTCATCAATGTACAGAAAGGCGCCAAGGAACATCTTGAGAGTGCGCGAATCCAAACCAAGCACTATGCAGATTCAAAGAGAAGACCAGGACCTTCTTACTCTATTGGGGATAAAGTATGGCCATCCTCGAAACTTCTGCCCCGACATCTCAGACCGAATAAGTTGGCTACCCGGTGTTATGGGCCCTTCTCTATAAAAGAAATCATCAATCCTGTGGCCTTTCGACTCCAACTTCCGGACTCCTGGAAGAAGATACATCCAGTTTTTCACAAATCTCTGTTGAAGCCATTCATCCAAACCACCCGGAATACTCTTAGACCTAGTCCTGTGATTGTCGATGACCAGCTGGAATATGAAGTTTCTCGTATTTGTGACTCCCGATATAGACGAGGCCGACTTCAATACCTGGTGGAATGGAAGGGCTATCCACCCAGTGAACATACCTGGGAACCAGTATCGAATTTAAACTCCACCAGGGAGAGGGCGCTAGAGAGCCACCCAAGATGGCCGCTTCCTGAGTGAGCTCTGTGCGGCTCTAATGAATCCTGCGACATCGCCGCTCCTGTGGTAGCCAGATAATCCCAATCCTCTGCTGTGTACATCCACCGTGTCCTGCTGATTAATTTGAGACAAATCTCATCTCTGACACTCGATCACAGCCCAAGATACAAACTTTTGAATCCGAGGCCTGCAGTCCGACAGACAACGTGTGAGAGGCCTCCTGGGGACTCGGGCCGTCAGACGAGGCGAGCACCTGGCAAAAACACAGTCATCCGGAGCGTGCACTGTGCCGCTCAAGAAGGCGGGTGGACGTGTGTGTTTTGGCACTCGAGAGACGCAGTGGTCTCCGTCCCCACAGCGGCCTGGTGCAGGACCAGCGGTGCGACAGCCCGGGGCACCGGGGCTCCGTAGCGGTCCAGGTAGGCGTGTACGGCCGGTGGCACGGCGGCTGGGTGGGCCCGCTCCGCTCCCCCCCGCCCCGGGCTAACCTCCTGCGGGCTCGGGTCCTGGCGCGGAGACGCCAAGGCATGGGAGCGGTCCCTCGCGAGGTCTCCAGACGAGACTTGCCCATCTCCCTCGAGCCCTTCCTGGCGGCATACAGTCGGCGAGGTCCCCCCGGGCAACAAAAGCACCTACGTCACTGCTACTGTACATTGGACTTCTCAAGACAACGATCGCCGTGGAGGTGGGGGGTTGAGGTAGCGGGCGCCGCGGCGTGTGCCGGGCAGGCAGCACGGCGGGAAGGCCCACGCTCCAGGCCACCTACCAACGGCTTGAGTCAGGACACGCAATTCTGCAAAATCACCCCCAGCGTCAATCGGACTCACCGCAACTCTAGCGAGACCCGACCGGGTCATCAAGCAACTGAAAAGTCGACTTACCCCAGCTACACGAAACCTGGGAACAATTGGGCAACAGACAACCTGAAATCGGCTTGCCTCGACCAGCAGCCTCACCTCATAGACGCACGGTTGGGAACTGAAAACATACTCAGGCACTCCATCCTTCGTCACACAAACTCAGCACCCACGCTTCTCCGATAACAGAAACGCGCACTGTTGCCCACTGGCGCTGCTGGAGAGGAGAAATACAACAAGTTCAGCCGGAGGCCCCCCCCCAGAGGCGCAGAAGCACAGAAGGTATTGCCTAATTCAAGTAAAGACACGAGGCTCCCCCTTATCCGCCAAGACCATAGGAAACCCAGGCTAGCCGCGGGACCTAAAAAGGCTGCGCCCTACCTGCTGTACACATCCTGCAACGTCCATTGAACGAACTGTATATGACCCTCGACAAAAGGAACTAAACGCCACCGTCGTCTGGGTCCAACCAGGTGCTGTCATTGATCAGAACAAACAGAACCTAGCTTTCTCCCACGAGCCTCTCCCAAAGCCATCATGGGGAAAACAGATAAGACTAAGAAGAAACTGAGTTTTGAAACTAGCTCCTTGAACAAACCCACGACCAACAGCAGACCTGAATCCCCTACGCCGGACGCAGCGCTAATGGAGGTACAGACCCCACAATCAGATATCAGAGAGATCCTGATGGACCTAAAAGCCAGCATTAGTGGCCTGGGAAGCAAGTTGGACACCTTGTCGACGAAGGTAGATCAACTCCAACACAGACTCGACAAGCAGGCAGATAGACTCGACACCGTCGAACAGCGCGTGTCCGACTTGGACGACGGGACGGCGGCACTGACCTCCTGAGTTTCCGCGCTCGAAACCCAGATGAAGGTAGTATGCGCTAAAAATGAAGATTTAGAGGGCCGCTCCCGAAGTAACAACATCAGGATCATCGGAGTAAGAGAGAAACAACTTCTGGGTAAAATGGAAGATCATGTCGAACAGATGTGCATAGCACTCTTCGGAAGAGAAATGCTGTCTCAACTTTTCGTGGTAGAAAGAGTGCACAGAATCCCGAACACTAGACCAGTGCCAGGCGCAAACCCTCGACCGATAATAGCCAAGCTATTAAACTACAAAGACCGGGATGCGATACTCAAGGCAGCCAGAGACAAAGGGAAGCTCCAGTACGACGGCGACCCCATTCAGCTCTTCCCAGACTTTTCCCAGGCAGTACAGTCGCAGAGGAGGTCGTACATAACAGTCAGGCGGCGCCTGCAGGATAACCATATCCTTTACTCTATGTTGTACCCAGCAAAACTCTGTATTCAACATGAAGGGAGGGCACATTTCTTCAATACCCCTGAGGAGGCCAGCGACTATTTGGACCGGGCCGGCTGCAGGCCCTGCGGGAACAATCCGAGACCTCGACGTGAGGATCGAGTGAGAAGAGACCCTCCGTAACCCAGGACTCTAACAATAGGTGGATGATGTCAGCACACCTCTGTTCTCATTCATGCTAATTACCACAGGAACAAAATCCTGTTGTCAAAGGGAGCCCGGTACCATCTTGGCGGGCTACTAGCGCCCCTAGCACAGCAATGTTTACAGTTCTGGTTCTAAAGGAGGGATTTTTGCGGGCCAGTTGGGGGTTGCCCACTCTAGGGAGGGAATCAGGTTCTACGCGTTCGCCTTACTCACCCCACTCTCATTTCACAGCAAGTATGATGCACTCCATTGATGCCCCAGAAGCCAAGCCCTTCAGTCACTTATGCAGTTCAAGATATCAGTCTCACCTTCACATCCTGACGAGTAAGAACCTACCTGGCCACCTGAATGGCAGTAACAACGTTTAAAATCGCCACCTGGAACATTCGGGGTGGTAATCAACCGGCGAAGAATAGGAGAATCTTCCAGTATCTCCGTAGACATAAGATCAACATCGCCATACTTCAAGAAACCCATCTCCTGCCAGCGTCGGAACTGCAGTGGGCCAAATCCTGGGGATGCCACAGGTACTTCTCTTGTATTCGTCCGTTGCCAGAGGGGTTGCAATCCTCATCGACAGGAAGTCAAACTTCAGTCTCGAGTCGCGGAAAGACACTGAGGGAAGGGCCCTGCTGGTAAGAGGGATAATCGCAGGGAAGGAAGTGGTGAATGTGAACTCCTACGCTCCAAACACTGATGGACCTGATAATTTCAACTGGGTGATGTCCCAACTTGGCAGGATCAACGCTGAAACCATCATATGGGCAGCTGACCTCAAAACGCCAGTCGACCCCAAACTCGACAAATCCCATAACACAACCGGGAAACTGTCTAGAGCCAGCATTCAAGTTCGAGAAATATGCCGAGCGTTTGATCTTTCCGACACCTGGCGACATCATAACCGCGATGCGAGAGACTTCACATTTTATTCTCCTGTTCACAACACTAGCTCCAGGATAGATTACATTATGGCATCCACCCACTGTCCGTTTTCATGGGGAACGAGTCAAATTCTACCTCGCACGTTCTCCGACCACTCAATGGTCACACTTGATGTCTCCCTGGCGCAACAGTTCCCGGACTAAACTGGAGATTCAAGCCTGGCTCGCTTTCAGACGCCGTCTTCGCAGATGAATTGCGTCAAGAAATAATAACCTTCATCGAGATAAATCAAGACTCTGTCGATTCAACTAGCACCGTCTGGGAAACACTGAAGTGCTTTGTATGTGGTATATGCCTTGGTAAAGAAAACAATATTTTAAAGCTGATCAGTAAAGAACTCTCCGACAGCGAACGTCGGTTGAAGGAACTAGAGACGAAAACCACCACAGCATCAAACCCTCAAATTCGGGCAGAGCTGAAAGAAGAGCTTCGGAAATTCAGGGAAACAGCCGAAAGGGAACTAAAATTCCTCGGCCGCGAGCATCAGATCCGACAATATGGAGAGGGACAGAAGCCAGGTGCACTGCTTGCCCGATTACTATCGATAGACCGCACCCCAACCCGCGTGGAATGCATTAAAGACGCACAAGGGCAGCTGGTACACTCGGAAGGAGACATCGCCAACGCATTCCGAGATTTCTATCAGAACCTGTACAGCTCCAGAGGTAACTCAGACCCTAACTCTTTACAAGAATATCTCAATGACACTGAGCTGTACTGGGTGGAGGCAGCCCTGCGAGAGCCATTGAACGCAGCAATAACACTGAGGAAATAATAAATGCAATAAAATCCCTCCCGAGCTCCAAGGCGCCGGGACCAGACGGTCTCACTGGAGAGTTTTACAAGGTCCACGCGGCCATCTTGGCTCCTCTCCTGCTACGAGTCTATGAAGAATCTATTGAGCGCGGTTGCCTTCCCTCCACACTACGTGAAGCCAACATAATAGTGTTACATAAAGCCGGCAAACCTGCTGATGAATGTGCGTCATACAGGCCGATTTCTTTGATCAACCTGGACAATAAAATCCTCCCAAAAATTCTTGCATCACGGCTTCTCCCCCTCATGCCAGCTCTAGCAATCGGAGATCAAGCAGGATTTATCCCTGGACGCAGCACCACCTATGGCATCAGACGGCTGTTCGGCGTCATAGAGGCCCTAGACCCGACACAGCAGGCAATAGCAGTGCTCCTCGACGCCGAGAAGGCATTTGACTCTGTGGAATGGCCTTTTATGATGGCAACGCTTAGACAAATGGGCTTTGGCAACTTCTTCATTAAGTTAGTGTCCCTGTTATATAACGACCCACGATCATATGTCGCACTTGGAAACACTAGGTCCTCGAGCATATCACTGGAACGCGGAACGAGACAGGGATGCCCACTTTCCGCTCTAATCTTCGCCCTTATTATGGAACCCTTGGCTTCGCGACTACGCGAATTCCAAATACATAGGGGTCTTAAACTAGGTCCACATAAATTAATTGTCTCCCTTTACGCTGATGACCTCATATTGTTTATCGGCAACCCCCAAGAGAACCTTAACCCAGTAATGCGCAAAGTAATAAGGTTCGGTCAAATGTCGGGTCTAAAAATTAACCACTCGAAATTTGTGGTTTTTCCCCTGACCCCTAACACAGTGGAATTTGTAGACGATCATGGTTTTAAATGGGAGAACTCGAGGGTGCGCTACCTGGGTATATATATGTCTCGCAATCACCACAAAATATATAAAGATAACTATGTCACTGCGCTCAATTCCATTCAAGACCGAATACATAGGTGGAAAACGCTCCCGCTAACGCTTTGGGGCAGGGCCTCTCTGACGAAGATGGTCATCCTTCCTAAGCTTCTGTATTTGTTCACAAATATTCCGCTACTCCTCCCCAAATCCTTTCTCCTGAAAGTTAAAACTGCAGTCTTGGAACTGCTATGGGCAGGCAAACCTGCGCGTGTAGCGTATAACACTCTAGTTCTACCAACGTCGAAGGGTGGTCTAGCGCTACCAGATATACAAAAATATTATTGGGCGGCCCAGGCGCTTTTTTTAAGCTACTGGTACATGTCCCACTTCGTTCGCCCACATGTGTAGGTGGAACAAGCTCTTGCCTCACCCGACTTGCTCAGTGCCGTTATCATAAGTCAAATCCCAGTCCCGTACAACACACTGGGCCTCATTACACGGATGGCGGAGAACCATGGCGCTTTTAGCGCCATGGTTCATGCCGGTAAAATACCGGCACCGCCTTGGCGGAAAGGGGAATTACCGCCCCATTCCAAGGTTGGCGGGGCGGTAATTCCCCCTTCCACCATTGCCCTTCCCCATTCCCATTTTTGCCCCATAGGGCTCTATGGGAATGGGGAAGGCGCTAATTACGGTACCGCAAATTGCGGTACCGTAATTAGCTCCCTGGGTCCCTTTGCGGGTTGGTTTTTAATGCCTGCAAAAAGCAGGCATTAAATCCCCCAACCCGCAAAAGGACCTCGTAGTAAGGCGGTAAGGATTTACCGGTACCGGTATTTTACCGGTACCGGTAAATCCTTACCGCCATCCGTGTAATGAGGCCCATTAAATACGGTCCTATCCACATACACAATCTGGAAAAAGATGGCTGTTAAATACGGCGTGACCGTAAGATATTTCCCTCTACTACCTATCAGATTCATTGCTGGCATCCCGCTCACGAATGAAAAAGTATTCTTAATATGGGCCGATAAGATCAATATCCACTCCTTCGGCGATCTATTCCCAGAGGGCACCTTCCTAACCCCACAAATGGTCAAGGACAGGGGCGGCAACACCTCCCTAGACACCTTCCTTTACTTTAGACTACGCCACAGCCTACATAGAATGTTTCCAACATTTCCTCAACAACCCCCTACATGCGATCTGTTACACAACACCATCCAGGCGCAGGGAGAAGGGAGGTTGGTTTCACTGCTCTACAAATCCCTTGTGGCGGACACCGCGTCAACTAATGCTAAAACACAGCAGAAATGGGAGTCAGCCATCCAGGAGTCAATAAACTCTGAAGACTGGTCCTGTATCCTACGCCAAACTCAAAGAGTTGCGGTGAATACACGATATAAACTAATACACTTCAACTTTGTGCACCAAACATACTATACCCCTGCAAAAACGCATCAGCATCACCCAGAAGCATCAGCCCAGTGTGAACGATGTGTGGTGGCACACGCAGATTTTTTTCACCTAGCCTGGGAATGTCCAGGAATTCGACGTTTCTGGGTTTCAGTTTTACAAATCACTGCTGACATTATAGAGGAACAGGTGACTCCGCTGCCATTGGCAGCCCTTCTTGGCCTCACAAAATACCTACAACCCACGTCCCGTAAACTAGCAGCCCTTCTTTTGGTGCTGGCCCGGAGACGAATCGCCATGGCATGGAGCAGAGGGCCCCTGCCCAAAATCGAAGACTGGAAAAAAGACATAACATATTGTCAAGATGTGGAGAGTGAATTTATAAGAACCCTACCATTACATGCTCGCCCCCCAGACATTATATTGCATATTTGCAAAACTGTACAGAATCATCTGATGCCGAGAGCACCTGATCTTGGCATAGAGCTTTGGAACTGAGGGCTATTACATACTCATGACTCCAATCTAATGGGCATTAAGCAAAGAATGTACTGATATTAGTTGCTGTGGATGATGGGGGGAGAGAGTGGCTATATAGACGAACCCGGGGGCGGGGAATGTTGTATGATTTTTTTTGTCCTGTCTCCTCCTTCTCCTTCCTCCTCCTCTCCCTTCCCTCCCCCTCCTTTCCTCCTCTTGTTGTCTTGACAATGCACCATGTTGGCGCAATTGTTTTTTGTTGGTATGAAAATCTCAAAAAGAAAGTTTAAAATTTTATTTTTTTTTAAATTAATTTAAACTCCCCCAGATTGCTCAGAAGGTTCCACTGAATACATCCAGGTAAACCCAGTGGAACTGGTTTTAGAACGGGGCATGCTGTCATGCTGTCATGATCCATCGATCATGCCACTTCTGGTCTTCCTGGTCCCTGGCACATCGGGGGTTACTCGCTGTAGTACACCCAAAATGGCCGTATACACGGAACGCGGTCTATCGACCTTTACGTCCTATGCAGCACGTTCTATAAATTAGCCACTCCCCTGCAGTTCTGCGCGTCTCTACGCTACCGATAGCTGTGGCCTGACGTGCTCCGTAGTGCGTTCTCCTGAACTGTGTTGCTTCCTGGTACCCGGACCTTCCTCCTTCTCCTTTCCTACTACCTTCCTTAATCCTGTCTCTTCCGCGTTCTGCGCAGACCGCCTCCGTGTGCTGCCTCCATTCCAAGCTTCCTGGAGTTTCCTAGATCCCGGACGAAGAAGCTGAACGAATCCTGGAATCCGAAGATGGCCGAGCAGGCTTGTACAAGACCCGAACTGCTCGAAAGAAAACCCCGACAAAGGACTCCGCAAAATAGAGAAAACAGGTGAGAAAAGGGGAAACTTGTGACATTCAGGCCATTGGACATAAACATCTCGAGTCTGCTTATTGACAGGAGAACGCTGTGCCTCAAATAGTAGTTGCTCCATGGTGAAATCTGTTTAGCAACCAACATCTTTGTTTTCATTTGTTGTCTGTGTGTTTATACTTCTTTTCCATCTGGGCCGTTAGGAGATGGGTTGTAAAAACATGTTCAATGTATACCACACATAGGGCCTCATTATGAGATGGGCAGAATGGGATTAACAGCACCGGTAATGGTGCTGGTGCCGTTAATCCCATTCCGCCCTATTACGAGGTTCCCTCCCGGGACCCACTCTGGGCGTCTGGTTTTACCAGACGTCCATACGGGTCCCGCGAGGGGACCAGGGAGCTAACGGCCCATTGTTAGCTCCCTCCCCATTCCCATTGAGCCCTATGGGGATTATTAATGGGCATGGCTGCCTCCAAAGTCGTAATGAGGCCCATACAGCAATTTTAATTCAAAAACATGTTATGAAGAAAACACCAGCCCAAAACACTTGTAGAAAACGAAAGTGTTTGTTAGATACCATTGTTGTCTTGATTTTCTGTGAAACCGTGGTCTTTTCTGTAACGACCACACCAGCAAGCTGATCCACCACCTCTGATCCATGTGCCTCCACTTCTAATTCCACACCCTGTGTACATTCCTTGAATAAAATATTGATTAAAAAAAAAAAAAGAAAAGTCAATTGTATTGGAAATTAAAATCTTTCATCGCACACATCGCTTACAAACATACCCTCGCAAACAGTGTACGTCATTTATTCAAAATATACATTTCAAATTTCACCCCGATTGATGGCAAGTGTACTTGATCAGAGATCACCTTGCAAATGATACTGATTGTAATGTTGCCCTCAAAGATTTTGCAATTTATTCTGCATTAGGGAGGAAGTGTAACGTTAGAACTGAAATCAGTAAAGTTTGAAACACTGCACGTTTATATGAATGCCACTGTCTATTATTATCCTATGTAGGATTTACTTTCTTTCATTCAAGGGAACTGTAAGTACACATACCTCATACTCTGGACCAGCTGCAAATGGCGATTTAATTGTAGTCGAAGTACCAGCATCCCCCTGTAACACAGTACCTGTTTTAGTACGGTTGAAAACAGTGAAACAGAACTGAGATAATGGGATGTAGACAACGGTACATATAAAGAGAAACCCATAAATGACACCTAGTGTAAACAACCGACTGGATAAATAAACGCTTTCATATTATTTGAAATTCCAAGCATAATACATTCTTGTGATTGAAAAGTGAAATAAAATTAGCTGATAGGCGCTTGAAGTTGTTGTTGACTCCTGAAAATAAATGGATGCAGAATCTTGCTCCTTCATTTTCAATGCATTGTCATGAAGTGGTTAAAGGGAAAATTAGATTTGCATTAGATATGTGGGAAAATCCAACTGTCGAGAATATAAACTTCTGCAAATCTGTAGGGCACACCATTGGTATACTGGACGAGTTGGTGGTTTTGTCACTTGCGAGGGTCTGTGCTTCCGTCATTATGCTTTCCTAAATAAATGTACATGTCAAGCAAATGATTACGAAAATATTATGCTTCTTGTGAAGGGCACTATGGCATTGTTTTCCATGGTCATAATTACTTCATTTGAGGCTGCCTTAAACCAGGGATAGATGTATAGTGAAATGTGGTATAGTTAAAATGTAATACAATCTGGTAAATATGCAAACTTTAGTAAGACACATTCACACCAAAATCACCAATGCGTTCATGGAGTTACCTGTTCAGTACCCCACCGGCTACAGCTAATCATCCGGGACTCACCTGAGGCAGCGTGTACATCAATAGAGTTGGAATTGCATTTGGAAGCAATTTACGAAACATTCTGGATCGACGCAGGCTGCAGATGTGGAATCGATTGGCCCTCAAGTCTCCCAAGACAGCCTGGGCTCTACTTTCAATCTCGTCCAGCGCAAAACCACAATATCGAACCCATCTTCCTATGAAATCAATATCCTTCGGGAATGTATGCAGGATTTTGCCCCGACTTTTGACATGGCTCCTAGAATGTCAACCCAAAACCATACAAGCAGGCATTCTTGAAAACTCTATAAGATCTGTATAAAAAAAAGTATAAATAATGACCAAAAAATTGTACTGCATGCACGATATTAATGGAATTATATCACAGTTTTCTATGCAATGTTTGTTTTGGTCAAAGATCCAGTTGCCTCTAAACATCCAGTTGATGGAGAGCAACTTTCTGCACCACCTCATGCTGAAATTAGCTTTAAAGAACACACCACGACAGAAATCTGTAATATCATGCGGGCCATGCACCCCACAAATTGCCCGGGCAAACTCCTACTGTCAAAGATCATACTTGAACATAAAGATATTTTTGCCCCTTTCCTCTGCTGGTTCGTAAATTCCTCTTTCTGTATGAGCCATATCCCCCCTTCTATAAAACATGTTGCTGTTACTCCATTGTTAAAAGAAGTTGGCTTGGATCTTAATGATGCCGCTAACCTCCGGCCGATTACCAATACTCTTTTCTTTCTAAAACTCGTGGATAAAGTAGCTACTCTACAACTACAGACATGTGTTGCAAAATTGTATTTTCCACAATAAACAGTCAGTGTTTCACAGTTTCAATGGCACTGAGAATGCCATATAGGATTTGCAGACATATATGCTATCGGTTCTGGAATCTAGCAAGTCGGGGCTGGTGATGTTATTAGACCTCTCTGCAGCTTTCGACTTGCAGGATCACGGGATCCTATTGCATCAGATGTCTACCGTGGGAGGTCTCTCAGAAGAGGCAACGACTTGGCTTAAGTCATTTCTTGAGGGATGCAGTTCCCGAGTGCATTGGGGCGACAGTGCCTCCGATGTCGAGATTACCATCTGTGGAGTTCCTCTGGGAGCTTGCCTTTCCCCTCTACTTTTTAATATTTACATTATTCCATTATGTAGCGATCTTGACAACTCAGATCTCTTTTTCTGCAACTATGCAGATGACTTTCAGCTGGTATTGGAGGTTAGTGGAGACCATAATAAAGACCAACAAACACTGGATCAGGCCTACCAAATGGTAAAAAGCTGGATGACAACCAACTGGCTCTGCCTTAATGCCACAAAGACAGAACTAATGCTGTACGACCCTAAACAGGTTAGAGAGAAACTGGATCCCCTGTACAGCAGTTTCCTGGTTGATGGCAATCAGATTCCAGTGGTACATAAGGTCAAAACTTTAGGCACTTATTTGGAGGCCAATGTAGAGAATAATGCTCATGTAGATGCAATCATAAAAAGTACTAATTATCACCTGAAAGTACTCCGCCAAGTGGCCTCTCTAGTTTCAGAGGAAAACCGTACTAAATTGGTCCGGGCTGTAATACTACCAAGAGTGGACTATTGCAATGCCCTCTTGGGAGGAGCCAAGACGGACGACCTTCAGAGACTTCAGAAGATTCAAAACTCTGCAGTACGCATTGTCTTCCAGATGAAGCGCCTTGAGCCCACATCAGCAGCCAGGAGGACTCTCCCCTGGTTGCCAGTCTCGGCCAGTATTCAATTAAAAGTTCTGACCATTTATCACAAATGTGTCTACGGTGACACACCTATATATCTTGAAAACAAGCTGAGATTATATATCCCTAGAAGATCACTTCGGTCAGCTAAAGATTGTCTCCTGCAAGTAGATCATTTTAAAAGAGCTGGCGAAAATGGTCACGCTTTTCATGTGCCGGCTGCACCTGCCTGGAATGTCCTGCCGGCTCCTCTACCTAACACAGCCAACCTCCTGGCTTTTCAAAAACAGCTGAAGACATTTCTGTTTATTTAGTCCTTGACCTGCCACCTGGCTTAGATAGGTGTGTTCTTTTCTTCTATGGCGCCTGGACGCCTTCGGGCTTTGTTGCCTTATAAATAAAATAACATAACATAACAAAGAAACAAAACCTGTCTAGCGTAGTCGAATATTCACTGAGCAAACTATCATACAGAATTGATTGATGTGACGCAAATCATAACGTTGTTACTCATCCGTTGAATGTACTTTCATGCATCAAAAGGAAACATGCCTATAGAATTGGTCAGAGAAAGATGCGATTCTGTTACAATTGACACTGATGAAATTTGCTATATGTAGAGATCAGAACACTTGAAACATTAGACAGTGGTAAAGTCATTGAGATGAATGAACATTACACTACTGGGTACATTAGGTCAAAATAGATAGAAATTTTGAGATCAGAAAGAGATGAATATAGTGAAGTTAATAGGTGACCTGCCTTTACCTTGACTAACAAACAATTAGATTCAGCAAGCAGGGGAGTTTGTAGCAGGAGAACAGGTAGCACAATCAAGAGTTGACTTCCAGTGCACACAGATGTTCACAGGTATCACGATCAAGAGTTGGCTTCCAGTGCTCCGAGATAATCTCCGGAAAAATATCAAGGGGTTTGTAAAGGATTAGAAAAAGTGGGTGTGTACGTGAATGTGTGACATGTTTCTGGCGGGGTCTGCTTCAGGGGAGCCTGGCGACACGGGGTCTGGGGAGGCCATGTGTACAATGGCCCCTGTGCGGAAGATACCTTTGAAGTGTGCATGGTGTTTGGCACCTTAGACGTTCCCACACTGCCAGCCCCCTTGGGAGCGCAGGGCCATAGGTGCGAACTGCCATTGATACTGGAGGGGGGATGGATGGGCATGAGGGTTGCAAATGAGGCCTGGAACACTGCGGAAGGGAGACACACTTATATGGATTGCACGGGCGGGGTCTGTGAGAAAGGGGAGCCTGGGGACACTGGGTCTGGGGAGGCCATGTGAACAATGGCCCCTTTGTGGAAGATACCTTTGAAGTGTACATGGTGTTTGGCACCTTGGCCGTTCCCAACCTGCCAGTGACCTTGGGTGGGCACGACCAAAGGTGCAACCTGCCATTGATAGTTGAGGGGGGATGGATGGGCATGATGCATGAAGAAAAGGCCCGGAACATTGCTGAAGGGAGACACACTTATGTGGATTGCATAGGTAGGGTCTGCGAGAGAGGGGACTGGAGACACTGGGTCTGGGGAGGCCATGTGAACAATGGCCCCTTTGTGGAAGATACCTTTGAAGTGTACATGGTGTTTGGCACCTTGGCCGTTCCCACCCTGCCAGCCCCCTTGGGAGGGCACGGCCAAAGCTGCAAACTGCCATTGATAGTGGAGGAGGGATGGATGGGCATTAGCCGTGCAGAAAAGGCCCGGAACACTGCTGAATGGAGACACACTTCTGTGGATTGCAGGGGCGGGGTCTGCAAGAGGGGAGCCTGGAGACACAGGGTCTGGGGAGGCCATATGTTCAATGGCCCCTGTGCAGAAGATACCTTTGAAGTGTACATGGTGTTTGGCACCTTGGCCGTTTATAATGGAGGGGGGATGGATTGTTGCAGAGGAGGTGAGCATAAAAGGGCACCAACCATTCTTTCACATCCCTCATAGACAAGTGAGCGTGTCCTTGATTCACTGAAAAATTGAAACAACTATTCATAAAAGCTCTTTTGTATTTTATTTTGTTGCTGATGTTGGTGGCACAAATATACTACACATTGTACACTTCGGGTGGGAAAATCCCCTGTACTGTCCGCTGTCACTGGGGAATGTGGCGCGAACGGCTTCAACTACACAGGAGGGTATTACTCGTCGAACTCGGTATCCAAGCCTCCCATGAAGCCATCATGTAAAGGAACGATAGGCCACCAGCCTGTACCACCTGTGGAAGAGAAACATACATACTGTATTTAAATTAACCTGATAAGAGTACAAACCTTACTTAAAAATGCATCCTGTATCCTATGGCATAGTTGCCCGCACAAATGTTATTTCATGGATCATTCAACTTGGGCTTTAAAGTGTAGACACATTGCAAAAGTGAACCCCCATGCAATCCATAACGTTTGGGGCACAGAGAAATATTGTTTCTTAGTTGAAATTGAAAGACACATAAAATGGTCACTATGATTTCCCCATAGGGCAAGAGATGTATTGAATTGCCAGACTACATTCATTTGGCAGTTATAGATCAAAGTTACGACAATATAGGAGACAAACAAGAAATGTCAGTGACCTTGGTGGTGAAAGTGACATCACATCTAGACAACACTTACTCGTTACTTGGATTGCGAGGGCGAACTGTTGCACGAAGTTCGTGCATAAGCACCATCATAATCCTCAAAACTGAAGTCATTCAGCTCAGTATCGTATAGCGAAGGTGTGTCTTCTTCCGATATATAGGCCTGGCGTCCAGAGTTTTCTCTGCAGCAGCAGTTCTCCTCCTCGGTTGGCATGACCTTGCATCGATTGCAGGTACACCAGGTGGAAACGTCTTCCATGTGACTAGGCTCTGGTTCAGGATCCAGTGATACGTCTTCCCAACTGTCATCCGATGCGCCATCATTTCCCCATCTTTCTCTATCAACTAATTCCGCCTCTGACTACTCGGCCCGTACTGGTAGGGCTGTATTGTTGCCATTATACAACAAAATTGGAATCAATAGTAATGCTAGTACAAGTATCTGTTCACGCGACCTCCGAGCAATGAAGATAGCTGAACAGAGCAGAAACGAGTTACAGGCTATACAAAAAAAACAGTGAAACGATTGAAAAAGCAACTCTGATGTTGTCTGATGAGAAGCGGTCTGTTTATACTTATAGAGGAAAGGGGCGTCCTGCCATTTCCATGGAGACACATCATTAGCTGGCGCACAGAGAACGTTGACATGAGACGTGCATTGCGTTGTGAAATGGGCCGTACGCGTCTAGTGGTGCTAGCTGCTGAAGCGGGTGATTTGATTTAGTGCCATGAGGGCAGTTGAACTTAGGGCGATGCGGCAACAGATAAGATTAGCACAAGATGGTTGCACCCCACTCGTTGATTTTGCATGTGTAATAGTGAGGAAAACTAAGGTAAGGTGCACAGGAAATGTCTTTACGATCGATCAGTTTGCTTAAAACCACATGCCCGAACGCTCGGGACAATAACATTTTTGAGCGCACTATCCCTTTCAGTTGTTTTTGAACGGCCAGTATGCAGATTGAGCCCTCAGATGGGGTGGAAGGGCATTCCAAAGTCTTGCTAACATGGTTGCGAAGCTAGAGCCTCCAGCTTTGGTGCGCATGAAGCGCGGGGTGATCATGCGATTACTGTAAGCTGCTCTGCATGGTGTGAGGAGTGAGTAATGCGAGGTGGACAACTGCTTGTAATTTTCTCACTACTTCACATTTTATTAATAAACAAAAATGCAAAGAAAACCTAACTTAGCCTACTCTACAAGTGAGTTCCCTACCTAGTGTAGGTTCTAAGGGAAAATCTCCTTGCATATACAAAACTGGCCCTCACACTAAATAACAAAACATTCAAAGTAAACCATAAATAACATAAATAATGACCATATAACCAATGACTTGGATGATTTCCACTCATCCTGGGTAGATCTCTCCCCCAGGAATGTCGAAAGTCAATCTCTTCAAAAGAAAAAGCCTTGAACCAGTTCTTGAAAGTTTCAAAGGAAAACAAAAGTTCACCCAAACAACAATCCACTGATAACAGTTCTTTCTCCGTTTGTTGAAAAGTTCCCTTTCCAAGTCCCACAAAGCCCACAATGGTAATCCTGGATAACCTCCTTCCAAGATAGACTCGGCCAAATTTCAATTGAAAATATTACTCCTGCTTCAACAATTGTCCATCTTTTTACAGCCTCTGTAGAGTATTTGATACAACTTGTTAGGAAGCTTCTTCTAAGGCGGTTGCTTTCCACCTGGCAACTCCCTTCTGCTGCCGGCACTGTGAAAGCAGGCTCCTTTGCTTCACAGTGTGCTACTACTTCAAGCACCATAAATATAATGTTCTCCGACAATGTTATTAACAACCACAGTTCAATTGGCTCTGCTTCGACTTGGTCCTTTAGGAAGTTATTAGGCAACTTAAATACAAGACTCTTCAACGTCCACAGGTAGGCAAGAAAAACTTCCTTCCCATGCCATAAGAAAGGGCCAGCCTCTTTGCCTGGAGAATTTCCCCTTTAAAGATTGTAAAGACGTGCGTTCCCTTTCACAAACACTGCGGTTGTGGGCAGCTTCCACTTCCAGATTATTTTCTTCCTGCTCATGCTACTTCAGGTACTCTTGGGCTCCTACACACCTCTGCAGCAAGGGTGTCTCTGATCTGGCCTCGACCACAGAGTCTCCTTCTCTCCTACTTTCCTCTGCTTGCTTCTGCATATGGGACTCAAATATCTGCACAACCTCTGCTCTGTAGTCACAGCTATTGGGTGCACCTAGGGAAACTGTAAACTTCTCCAAGTCTCTTCCAGTGCAGCCACAGTCTGGCAGGGTTTGTGAACACAGGTCCAACTCAGAACCTGCAGGTGATATCTGCTCTCCTCTCGTCCCGCCGTCCCTTAAGTGGTCACACTTCCTCGTGATCTGCAGGCCTTGTTCTTTTCTCCTTCTGCTACTTCTGCTGCCAGCCTTTCAGCTCCTGCTCCTTCCTAACGCTCCTTCCTGCTGCAGCCATTTATGCCTCTCAGGTGGGGCAATTAGCTTCAGGTGCAGGCCTTTAAGGTTAATTGCCTGACCCTGGCAAAGGCTGTTAGGCCTGCTTGCCTGAGCTCTACTGCGGCATGCCTCCTCTGCTCTTCTTCGTCACAGTCCCAAAGGGATTCTGAGACACGTAGTTTAGTTTAAAGAAAGTCGGTTTTTCCATTTCTTTAATACTTTTAAGGGGAGTTCTACTTATCATTTTAGAAGAGGGATTGTGAGTTTTTATTTTTACCAGCGACAGGTGATGCAAAGAAAGCAACCCTCTCACCATTTCCTGTAGTGTACCCTTGATATTGAGGGCGAGATTTATTTTCCGGGATACATAAGACCTGTTCTGTTGATATAATAGGTTGAAAAGTTACAACCTTGGAGCTTCCCATTTCAGTCTTACTAGGAGATTGGGATATATTAAAGTGGCAATAATCCAAAGCCTCCTCTGACCTAGTGGCAAAAGTATCCCTCTCAGAGGATAAATACTGTGCCTCATCCTACAGAATCTCCCCACTAACCTGGGCCTTGTCTCCACCCAGTTGATCCTCCCAAACACCACCCCCAGGATTGGGATAAGAAAGCATCTGCCCTCACCCTGTCACCTGGGAGGAGACTTTAGGCAGGGTGTTAGTGGGGGGTCCACATTGGTCTTGAGCAGGAATGTCTGGTGATTCTGCATGAGAGGTAAGGTGGGGCAGTATTTGTTAGGCAGCAGTGGGTAATGGAGAGGATTTTAAAGTTGATTCTCTTTGTAACCGGGAGCCACTGGGCAGCTTTTCTGTGAGCAGTTATAAGGTCTCTTTTAGTTGGGTTCAGAGCTGAACACATAGTGTTATTCTGTGTAGTCTGGAGTTTATTGGGGTTGCGCTCAGAGGTGCCTGCAAGGAGGGAGTTGCAATAGTCTAGTCACAAGCCGATAACAGCTCTTGCAATGGTTAGTCGGTCTTGTATGGTGAGGAATAATTTGGCTGTGTTGAAGAGCTTGGTGGTGTGAGCCACTGATCATGTGATGGCATTGACTTGGCAGGTCTTGCTGAGCTTGGATTCCAGGTAGACGCCTAGAGTTTTGACATGTGGGGGACTGGGATAGTGACTGTGACAATGGTGAAGGCTTGGAAGGCTGGGTCGAGATTGCCCAGTCGTGAAGAGGGGCCCACCAGGAGTAATTTTGGTTTTGTCTGTGTTGGGGCGTAGTTGATGGGAGGCAATCCAGGCCTGAATGATGTAGATTCTATTGATAGAGATAGTGTCATGTATACGGTCCCCTGTGATTGGGATGAATATCTGTGTGTCACTGGCATAGTTGGAGAAAGATATGCTGAGGGCGTCCAGGTGGTCGAAGAGGGGCTTGGTATAAATGTTACACAATGTGGGGGAGATGCAGGAACATTGTGGGACGCTAAATGGTACGATGCGTGTGGATGGTAGCTGCATTCCCTCCGTAGACTCGAGCAGTTCTATTTGCCAGAAATTAGGCGACCCAATAAGACTAAAGTGTTCAGAAAAAATGTGCATGTTGAGCATTGGTCATCTTTGTGGTGCAGTTGTATTGCCCTTTCTCTATTTATTTTAGGTCATTCCAAAAAATATGATGCACACTATGACAAGGTAGTCCCATTCTATGTATGTGGCGAATCTAGTGTGGTGGCCTAGTTGAACACTGACAGTTAATATTGAGTGCATGCTAGTTTGAGGAACCGGATTTGCATCTATGCTCCTAACTGAAATGGCTATTTAAATGTTCTGAAAAATGACTAAATTAAGCACTCAACCAACCGGATAGGCTAGTTTTCCTGAGCATAATTTTGAGCAGTGTATAAATGGGTTTTTCAGTGAAGAGTGGGTTGGTATCTGCTCTGGAATGTGTTTATCTGGGCCTGTGCTTGTATGCGTATTGGGAAGTATGAGAGCGTGTGTAAATATGTATGGGTGGGGTATTGTGTACATGGAGTGAATTGCTGCTCAATATAGGAATGGCAGTATATATGCCCAGGCAGTCCCATGTTAGGGCCAGGTATTCAGTGCTCTAGAATTCCATGTTAAATGCAGGATCGCTGATGTGGCCATCTGTGCACATTTGGGGCTCATTCTACTGACAACTTTTATCACTAGAAGCCAAAGGCACCTTAGGAAGGGGCATTTGGAAGGCGTGGTAAATGCATCTGTTTCCCAGAGTAGCTTGCCCCTGGCCTTAGAGAGGCGTAGCCTTCTGAAAGTCACTAGAATTCAAATAACGTAATCTGACATGACTGGCGGTTTGAAAGAAGAGCATTCGCAGAGGTTAGAACTCAGCTGGGCACATACAAACAGCAGTCATCCTCCTGTGAAGGTGTTCACAGGCATACCACCCAGAGAACAGGGCATATGTGGGCGCTCGATGGTTAAGGGAATGCTGCAGGAATACTCCTGCAGCTCCCATTAAACTTCACACCCATCACCACCCCTAAAGCAAATATAACCCCTTTGTCAAACTTACTACCATTACATTTTTTTAAATTATATAGTGGAGGGGAATTTCTTTGTGATGAGCATTCTGCACTGAAACATGTGTGCTAAGTATTCTGCAATGAAATCACTGGGCACCTCTCACACAGTGCACCAGAACCTGGCACATAGCGTCTGCTGTAGACTATTTGTAAAATTACTTGACAGCTTTGAAGCTGTTCTTAATGTTTTTTTACCCTATCATTATGAATTCAACGTTTTCTACGTTTCAAGCTAAGGTCTGTCAGAAACCTACTTAGGTGAAGCCATGCACTATTCAATGGCCAATAGCTCCGTAAGGCCATGCCAGTTGCAGTTTACGACTTTACAAATACCAAATAACGTAAGGCAAGTATTATCATAACATATCCCATGGCCAACTATCAGTATCATATGCTAGTTACTGCCATGATTTGCCCATGTACTCACTACATATAGACTACATTAACATTACATGACTCCTGGCACATAGCAGATAATACCATCATAATCGGGGGTACTCCTGTCACCTGCCTTTCTGTCATCAAATTCTCTGGTACTCCAGCTATATGCCACATGTAGCAATCACATGCCAAGGTACTCACACCAGGCAGTCTCATCATATATCAAAGTACTCCCTGCATCTCGTTTAATACTATGTTATTCCCATGTACTCCCAACATATGCATCTATTCACTCTCACGCAACCACCCATGTATTCACACACAGACACAAATAGTCACTCTCAGGTTTCCAGGTAGATTTAGAGAGTAGTTACAATTTCATTTGGCTTTTCACTTACATTACATACACTATCATTTTATGCCCTATAGTTGTTATTTACGTTTTCCAGTATTTGGGCCTTAACGTGGGCAAAACAGAGTGCTGGTGTTATCCCAAACCAAAATGGTGGAAAGGACCTGGACTCCTGATTGGGTGAAGGTGGATCAAAGTGTCAGGCAGAACATTCTAAATTGCCTTTCATTAAGAATTGTCTTTTGAGTAGGTCCTGTTTGTTTTGAGTCCTCGGTTTTAGGCCTGAAGTGTTATCTGAGAAGAATCTTACTTCTGTGAAAAGCTGAAAGAAGATAAAGACTGTGGGCCTCATCACGAGTTTGGCGGTAACCCTTTAATCCGGTGGTCGCGCTATTACCGCTGGATTTAAGGGTCTGCCAAATCAGGCTTCGGCGGATTTTTCCCCAGTTCTGAGCTGGCTGGAAATCCGCCCAGAATTCGTGCTATTACCGCCGGCGGGAAATCCAGGAAATCCACCAGCGGTAAGAGCATGAAAATTCCTCATTGAGCCCAATGGGGAATGTGGCATTCCCGAATGGGCTCAGTGGGGAATGGGCAATTCCATTACCGCCAAACCCGTGATCCGGTGCTAATAGCGCCGGGGGGTTTGGCGGTAGGGCTAATACTGCCAGCAGTAATACCGCCGGCATTACCGCCCAACTCGTGATGAGGCCCTGAATCTTGAAGCAGGAGGATCCAAGTTCATATATTTAATCCGAGATAAGCTACGAGGCTTTGTTTTCAAATATAACAGTTCATTTTAAAATTGTACTTAAATAGATTCTAATTAGGCAAATTAGTGTAATTACTTTGGTACTGAAAGTTTCTGAACAAATCTGTTTATACTTCATATTTACCTCCCTGCAGGCTTAGGTGTTCCGAGTAAGTACACTAGAGGGGCAGCCCATAATGGCGGAACCAGAGGCTGAGGTAAGCGGTGTGTCACATGAGGGGGAAGCCGCCTAACTAAATTGCACCATACTCTAACTTATGTATGTGGTGAACATTATGGAGAAAAATGGTGGTCTATGCAGAAGTAAACCTATGATTCATCCTAGTGATGTAATCTAACATCCCCTGGGGGTTGAAAACAAGACAATGTACTTTGTATTGTATAGGCAAGTTCTATTACAAACAACCAGTTATATACGGTGCGATTTATTTTTGATGCACTCAGTATGTTAAAAAAACAACAAAAACAGAAATGCAGTGTTCTGATATAAAAACCAAAGAATTTTTCAAGGTAATATTAGAGCATCAGTCTCAAACAAGAAAGAAAAATTACTTATAACATCATCGTTTGCATGGTAAGGTTCTTTTACTAGCAACAACAGGGTAACACTTGTTTTGGTTACAAATACAGTTTGACAAATTATTCAGCAAAATATTTTCCCGATTGGGAAACTCTGTAGCACCAAATTGAGCAGGACAGAGAGGTGAGTGTTAGTAAGGTTGTGTACATTTACATATAGGAGGGCAACAGTTTGCCTCACAGTATTAATGGTGAAACCTCTATAGTTGTACACTATTGTGCAGATCTATAAGTGACCAATCCTCAGTCGGTCTACGTCAGGAAATGAAAAAATTCCCAGAGATGTAGGTTGGGTCTACAGTGATGTTTCTGGACCCTTGGACGTTTCGGCTTCCAGTGTGGGTGCTTTCATCTGGGCCAAAAGAGGATTGTATCTCCCTGAAGCATGGATCCGGACAGGGAGTAAGTGAGAAGATGTGGACAGGGGGAGGGAAACGTGCAGCAGTCCCGTCTCGAAGGCCGTGGTGATTAAGCGGCTGCAAGGCGGTGGGGTCCGGAGATCCTAAGGAGGGTCCCCACCTGAAACTGTGTGGACTGGACACCTTCCAGTCTGGGCCAGGACAAATGGAGGCCCAAATGGAACCCTGGGCAGGCAGGGGGCTGTAAAGCTGGGGCCCAACACAGATAAGTTGGGGGGCCGCAGTTTCAGAGGGGAGCCCTTGTAGCAGTGGGCAGTCAGAATTTCTTATGCGTTCCGGACAGCAATCCGAGTTGCATGCACACTTGTAGTTCAATAGGGGAACTCCAACCTTTCTCTACGCTAGATGCGTAGGTTTCTGCTTTATCTTTCTAACGTGAACAGAGTTAGACTTCGTGAGGAGGGATCGTTTATTTTCGGCTCTCGTCGCATTCCGAGGTGAAGACGGGGGCTGCGCGTCATGTTTCTGTGAGGCTCGCAGCAGAGAGGCTTCCCGGAAGCAGTCCGGGTGAGGTATCATGGGGCCACTCGGCTTCAGTGGCACAGTGATCGAGGCAGCAGAGAGAGGCAGTTCAGTTTTGTTCCAAGGCTATTTTCAGATGGTAAGCTGCGCAGCGTCTGTAGTGTGGTGGTGGATGGCTGATGTGTAATGCTGCATCTGAGGCGCGCGGACTGGAACAGCGGTAAGTAAGGAAGTCAGTTTTCATTTTATGGCTAAGTTCTTGTGGTGAGCTGTGCAGCGTCTTTTGCGCTAAAACAGCACATTTAAAGTATTTACTTTTTTGTATACTGACTTTCATGGTGGACAGTTTTATAATATGTCATAGCATTTGCCAACCTACTGGGGAAAAGGTTATTAAAGATTCCTTCAGCAGAAGAAATTAAATAGGAATCAATGGGCCTTATTACGGGTCCGGCGGTAACCGTGCCGGTGATACCGACGGGATGCTGCTGGGCTGGACCTGTAAATATTTACCAGCGCCTGACTTCTCAGTAACACCGGGGGATTACAATCCCGGTGGCTGAGAAGTCAGGCGCTGGTAAAATGTGGTTCCCCGTTCCTGTAGAGTACCAAAGGACTCTATGGGAGTGGGGACCACGGAAGCACTGTGCTGGTGCTTCCGTGAAACTCTGTGGGCGGGTGCCGTCCCGCCCGGCAGGTTAAACCTGCCGGACCGGACGGCACCTGCCCGGCAGAATTGTAGTGTGCCGGTCCGGAAACAACAGTGCCTGTAAGCTTGTTTCCGGACCAGCACATTTATAATGAGGCCCAATATCTCATTTAAGTCGTGTGTAATTTAGATTTGAGGAGGATAGAAGAGCAAGTTAGTGTTACTCAGTAAGTTCTTAGTTTAGTACATAAAGGACTTCCAGTTCATAAAGACATAGGATTCATTTCCTCAGATAATCCTTTTGAAGAGCAACCAGGAAGCTAATTCACATTCTACAGAAAAGATTGAGAAGCATCTTGAAATAATTAACTAAGGTTTAGCTGAGTTTGAGAGTCTAGAAGCTACAGGACTCTCAAGAAAGACTTGATAAAGAATGAAGCAGAACAGATTTCCCCAATGTTCACTGCAAACCTAAAGAGTAACTCAAAGTTTAATTGTGGAATGTTCACATCTGTATAATTTCCTCTTGGCTTTCAGCAGAGGAATCTCAGGTACAGTGCTTTACTGAGGGTTGAGAGAGGGAGGAGATATAGTTAGATAGGCACACTCATCTTTTGTCTTTTCTCTCCCTTGCAGATATCTGTGTAAAGGAGGAAGATCCAGTATCTATTTTTTTATTTTGTCCCATTCCCCTTTCCCACTTGTGACCGCAATCAGTTGGAAGCAAGACACTTTTGTGGGGCTGCAGGGTTCAGCAGCTTCTGAGTAACTCTCAGGGCAGGACCTGACACACACAAGCACATACACATACTCACACATTTGCCAATGAAGAATAATTAAACCAAAGATTATCTAGTTGAAAGAGAAGATGGGAAATGGGCTATACGGCTCAGTTCGAAAGATCTGAAGGGATGGAGAAGCTTAGACAGAGAAGGGCAGATCATTCCAGACCTTAGACACAAGAAGAGAAAAAGAACAGAACTGAGAGGCTGCACAATGGGGTTTGGGAACAGTGAGAAGAAATTGGAACTGAGAGCGGACAGTGTGAGAAGAGAGTAGAATAAAAGTAAAGATGATAGTTAAGGAGGAGCAAGATCATGAAGGGATTTGAAACCAATACAGAGAAAGTGGAAGCATTACAGTGGGTCAAATGGCAGAGAAATAGAAGAGAAAGGAATATTGGGGATTGCACGGATAGTTGGAAGAGGAGACGAATAGCAGAATTAAAGATAGATCCCAGGTGAGTAAAATGAGAATGCAGGAGACCGACTAAGAGATAATAACAGTAGTCAAGTCGGGAGAAAATGAAGGAAACTACAAAGAGTTTAGTTGCATGGAATGAGAGAAATTGAGACGCACGACAGAGAATAAACAAATGAAAGAGACAGTTGCGTGCAGTATTCGAGATGAATAAGAAAAAGGAGAGAGATGAGTCAAAAATAACCCCAAGACTGCGAGTGGAAGGGGAGAAGGGAAGCGAGGTAGGGGGAAAGAGAAGGCTAGTGGGAGGAGAGAGGGGAGGGGCTGAAGAAGGAAAGAAGAGAATTTCAGCCTTAGAAGGATTAAGGTAGAGAAAGTGCAGAGACATCCAGGATGGTATGGTAGTAAGGCACGAAGAGCCAGAGCTGTGGAGAGAGCAAGGATTCGATGTAAAGGCAAGAAAGATCTGTACTTCGTCTGCATGAAAATGGTGAGAAATGTTGGAAGAGCCAACAACAGATGAAAGAGGGATAGTGTAGCGTGAGAAAAGTAAAGATGCAAGAACCGAACCATGGAACCCCATAAAGAAGTAGTTGGCAAGAAGAGGGGTGACCAGCCTAAAAACCAAGCAAGAGCGGCCAGAGAGACAGAAGCAGAACCATTGGAGTACCAGGCCAGAGAAGCCAAGAGATGCAAGAGAGGATAGAAGAGCAGGGTGATCCACAGTGTCAAATGCAGATGAGAGAGCTAAAAGTATGAGAATGGGAGACTGTTTATGACCAGTGGTGGAGCTAGGGTACGAGTAAGGGGGGCGGCCAACCCTTTTGGCACAATCCTCCATGTCCAGGTGCCGCCTCTCTGTCGCCTGTTTGGCCGAGCTACTGTCCAAGTAAAGCAATGCCCTATTATCCATTGCTAAGTCAGGAAAGTACACTGTTTAGGACTTTTTTTAAAATGTGCAAGTGACAAACAATGACACCTGATCAACTGTTACCGGTTCGTGTGATTTTCTACTTTCTCAACAATGTTCCTGTAGTTTTCAGTTAGTGCAATTTTCATTTTGTGAAGGTGGAGAGTGTTTATGTGAGCAGCGACAACAGGCACTGCTGTAATCGGCAGTGGGTTGTTGCTTGGCAACAAAGAGTTGCCCTGCCTAACCGTACGCCCATCTCGTGCTCCCCTCCCATTTGGTCACCTGTGGGTTGAAACAGTTTGTCAGTGATAAAACCTTTATTCGACAATTTTGTCTTTAGGTATATACAAACAAACAATATATCCAAAATTACTCATTAATATTTTAAAATGTAAAATGTAAAACAGTAGTTTTCCCGACAATAAAACTATTTCAGATTAAATTATTGGTCAGCCTATGGCTATACACACCTGGCACCTTTTTATACAAGCTAAATGGATTTATCTAGCGACTCTATAAACTACATCAAAATGATCGGACTCTTTACAGTACATCATTGCTTCATTGAAGGTACTTATACCAGTTCTTCGAAGGAGCGATTTCAAGTATTTGCCGCTCAGATGTTTAGTAAAGTCAGATAAAGACAGACGTCATCACGAGTTTAGCGGCAACCCTTAAATCCGGCGGTCGCGCTATTACCGCTGGATTTAAGGGTCCGCCAAATCAGGGCTTCAGCGGATTTCTCCCCAGCTCTGAGGTGGGGGGAAATCCGCAGAGAATTCGCGCTATTACCGCCGGCGGGAAATCTGCCGGCGGTAAGAGCGCGAAAATTCCCCATTGAGCCCAATGGGGAATGGGGCATTCCCGAATGGGCTCAGTGGGGAATGGGGAATTCCATTACCGCCAAACCCGTCATCCGGCACTAATAGCGCCGGGGTTTTGGTGGTAGGGCGTTACCGCCCAACTCGTGATGAGGCCCTAGTGGACCAGGGTTTTGGTAATAAGTCCGCAAACTGCACAATTGTCAATGCTAGTTTTTTTCCATTTACAGGTGAATTCTGCCACTTGTAGGAGGTTCAGCCTGAATTTGATGTACAAAGCTCGTGTGTATTGTGGAGCGATATAATCTAAGTAATCCTCCTAGCTAGAATCACTTTAGCTCACCATATATAGTGATCCTAAATGTCTGCTGCCATATTCCTTCTCCGGCCTCAATCTAAGCAGGGTTGATGCTGCTAATTTGACTTTAGATTTACTTTGGTTATCATTAAGATACAAATTTACCCAGAGAACATCAAATTCAAGCAGAGTCAACCATTTTTTAACATGGCCAAACCATGGGAGTGTTATTCCCACATCTAGTGCCAATAACTGTTTCATACTTTCTGTATAGTTGTACAAACTTGGGTTTCTCCCAATCTTATGCAGTGAAACACTGGTCTCAATCCCAGCTCATCTTCAATTCTTTTGCAATTTGCATTCAATGTGTAAAGGGAGCAATTTATTTAGAAAGCTATTTTCCACCCTGAGCGAGACTTCTGACATACTTAATCCCCCAGATTTCAGCTACATACATGCCAAAGTTTTTGCCTGTAGCTGGTACATTCTGAGGGAGGGGCTGAGGGCCCCACATCCATTGTTATAATAAAATGTAGCTATCGCCCCACAGTTCCTTTCAAGAGTCACGCAAGCCTTGTCAAGTTGAGCTGACCAAGATCTGCTATCTGTGAATCTGGTTTGCAAATAATCACAGAAGCTGACCTGTTCAAGCTTGCAGCCCTCCACAGACATTCAAGGTGCGATATCTTGAATGTGTGGGTTTGAAGAGTATGGGCCTCATTACATGGATGGCGGAGAACCATGGCGCTATTAGCGCCATGGTTCATGCCGGTAAAATACCGACACCGCCTTGGCGGAAAGGGGAATTACCGCCCCATTCCAAGGTTGGCGGGGCGGTAATTCCCCCTTCCACCATTGCCCTTCCCCATTCCCATTTTTGCCCCATAGGGCTCAATGGGAATGGGGAAGGCGCTAATTACGGTACCGCAAATTGCGGTACCGTAATTAGCTCCCTGGGTCCCTTTGCGGGTTGGTTTTTAACGCCTGCAAAAAGCAGGCGTTAAATCCCCCAACCCGCAAAGGGCCCTCGTAGTAAGGCGGTAAGGATTGACCGGTACCGGTATTTTAATACCGGAGTAATTAGCTCCTTCCCCATTCCCATTGAGCCCTATGGGGCAAAAATGGGAATGGGGAAGGGCCATGGAGAAAGGGGGAATTACCGCCCTGCCAACCTTGGAATGGGGTGGTAATTCCCCTTTTCTCCATGGTGGTACCGGTATGGTACCGGTGGCAACCATGGTGCTTATAGCACCATGGTTTACCGCATAACGTGTAATGAGGCCCTATCTCTTCCCCCTTTTTTCCTATATCACCACGATTTCTGCATTCTGCCATGGCCTTGGTACCATGCCAACATCGATTATTGCACGAAAAAGTCTCCATAGAATAGGGGCCCAAATTGTAGGCTCGTTCTTATACAAATCAACAAGAATTTTATCTGGCCCTAGGGCCTTCCCTTTTTCGGGATCTAATGGCCAATTCAACTTCTAGTAAAGTGAAACAGAAGCTGAACATCCCGGCAATTATCTCCATTACCGGCAAGTTTAATGTGGTGTTTCCATCTTTATTAGGCTGTGCAGCAGTTCCTTTCTGGAGCGCCTTTGCGGAGAAAACAACACGTTCATAGCTAGTCTAAAAGCTAGTTTTAAAGTGTATGTGCCTCATTACGAGGTCGGCGGTAACCCACCAGTGCCACCGGCGGGTTGCCGCCAGCCCCGAAACTCTGAATTGGCCACCTGACCTCCTGGTGCCACCAGGACATTACAAGTCCTGACAGAGGGGGAAGCCAGGCGGCACATTTGCTAACTCCCCATTCCTGTGGAGTCCCATAGGACTCCATGCTAGTAGGGAGTCGGTACTGGTGCTTCCGTGAAGACTCTGCCTACCGGAGCCGATGCGTCTGGCAGGGTCAGACCTGCCAGGCACTATGCCCCCTGCAGGCAGACTAGTAGTACCCTTGTATCCAGACTACAAAACTCGTAATGAGGCCCTATGTGTGCATGCAATGCATGCGTATTTTGAATGTATTTTGGATTTTGAATGGGGGCGCGCTTATAGTATTTATGTGCGTGTGTCTGTGTGTATACGTTTGGTGGGGAGGGTAGCACCATCCCCAAGAGCCAGAGATGCCACGTAGCAGACATGATTTTGCATGCAGATTTGCATCTATCCTAGTGCAACGCCCTAGACCTTCAACCCCATTATGAACACGCTTTTCAAAGTTTGCACTATCTTTCTTTAAACTCAATTCATGTAAAAGCTGCACCTATTTTCAAACAATCCCAATGCCGTTCTATACATTCTTACAGGGGGCATGGCAGTTGCATTACACTACATTTAGTGCCAACAAGGTTTTCATGGGGAAACCCTCTTCCACTGTATGCTGTGCTCTTGCTTATCCAGTAACATTTGAACAGGGAATCTTAAAGGGCATCTGCAGTTTATGTACGATTCAGTGCAAGTTATTTTGATTGCTAATGAGCAGTTTCTTATTTGTTAATATTTTTTGTTTGAAAATATTTTCTGTTATATGAAACGTGTTACTTGTCATCTGGTGCATATTACTATAGCTTAAATCTGTGATGCTTGAAGCTTCTAAAGTATCCTTCAGAATAACTTTCACAGGGTGCCAACTGACCTTATGAAGTAGAACTGGGATATCACACTTGTAATGGAGAGCGATTCTTCAGATGTATATGTGGCTCCTGGGCCTGGTTACTGGATTAGGAGAAAAAGTGACAGCATTGCTGTTTGGGCTACTCAGCCCAAGCCTGGTGTGAAGCACGTCATGCACACAGTACTGAAACGGCTATGCTGGATTTGCAGACTAAAATGTTGGGTATTATCGACAAAGGTAAGACAGGTATGCTAATCCTACTTGACCTTAGTGCAGCCTTTGACCTGCTAGACCATCAGTTACTGCAGCAGGCTCTGGAGAAAATTGCTAATTGGCTGGTTAACGTCCATCCTGGTGGATAGAATATTCGGAGTACGTTGGGGGGATACATTCTCACAAAAATCCAACATCTTCTGTGGTGTCCCCCACGGAGCTAGCCTTTCACCACTCCTTTTTAATCTTTACCTACGCCTCCTCTGTGAGGCATTGGACAATATTAATGCTTTTTTCACCAACTATGCTGACGACACTCAGCTAGTGGTGGAATTAAGCAGGAATATGTAAAAGACAACAAAACCATTAACGACCTCTATAACATCATTGAACTGTGGATGGATCAAAACTTGAGTTGATGGTCTTTGGCTCCAACCAAGCTAGGGTGAAATTACCACCTGAATATAATTCATTCCTGATAAAAGACTCCCTCATCAAAGTAGTGGGCAGGGTCAAAACCTTGGGCATGACCTTAGAAGCTTCCCTGAGCTCAGATGCTCAAGCCTCTTATGTCAGTAAAAACTGTTCATATTACTTGAGGCTATTGAAAGCTATTAGAGAAAAGTGAGATCAGATCACATCAGTGATGCCAGAAGGGAGCTACACTGGCTTAGGGTTGAAGACCGTATCATGTTTAAGTCCTTGACACTCACCCATAAGTGTCTGTACGGAAAGGCCCCAGCTTACCTTAAGTCTAAAATTGTTGGCTACACGCCTACCCGTACATTAAGATCTGAGGCTCAAGGGCTCATTGTAGTGAACCCATATAAACAAGCTAACGGTCTAGGCAGAGCCTTCCCCAACCGGGCTGCTGTCAGCTGGACTAAACTGCTGCTGAGTCTGAGATTAGAACCCAATCACCTCAAATTCAAAAAGACATTGAAAACGTTCCTGTTCTAATAAAAATAAGACTCTAGCGTAGTAACTGTCCATCTTTGTCTTGGCTTGCCAAGTGTCCCGTCCTTTACGTAAGTCAGCTAGTTCCTGATTTTCTTTCTGTCTCTTTGTGGCGCCCTGATGCCTGCGGGCTTCCGGCGCCTAATAAACAAATAAATAAATAAAATAATGGCGCATAGGCTATTACATGCCTGTAAGAGGAGGCGGAAATAAAAAAGCATGAGACCTGGAAACTGCGTCAGTGTGTGCTATCCAGTAAAGGCTCCCACACCACTTATTGCGCTGCAGCTGCGGTATAACCCCACCAGGGCCCGCATCACATTGCAGTACGCACACTCCGGCAGCGATACGCCGGACCCCTGCCCGAGCGGATCGCAACCACTGGCTGAATGAGGAACAATAGCACAGGTTAGCGCCCGCACCCGCCAAAACACCCAGACTCCACCGGCTGACGCACATGAGAAGTATTAACCTCACGAAGCAAATGAGTGTCCGTTTGAAGTGCCGTGTGGGCACTCAGACCCAAGCAATTGAGGCTCAGTAGAGAGGCCAGTGACTTGTCAGTGTAGCCCATGCTGGACAGACCAACACACAGGCGAGCTGGGAACTGTGCCCATAAAAGAATAAATATATATCAAGCACACAGAGAAACAAACATGGAGAGGGATAGAAAGGATATTGCTAAATGTCAAGGAATGGAAGACAGAAAACATGAGTTACAGACAGTGGGCCTCATTAGGAGGCTGCCGCCGGTATTCATTTTTTTCCAGCGGGCGCCGGAAAAAAATCTTCCCAATTCCCACTTGAGCCTCTTAGGGCCCAATGGGAATGGGGAAGCCAGATGCACAGGCACTGTTTATAATGGTGCCTGTGCTTCCGACATGCTGTGCTCGCGGGTGCCTTTCATTCCGCCAGGTCAGACCTGGTGGATTGAAAGGCACCCGCAAGCACAACTCTGGGTTTGCCTGTCTGGATACAACGGTACCAGAAAGCATACCGGTACCGTTATATATTGCTAAGGATATTGCTAAATATCAAGGAATGGAAGACAGAAAACATGAGTTACAGACAGTGGGCCTCATTAGGAGGCTGCTGCCGGTATTCATTTTTTTCCAGCGGGCGCCGGAAAAAAATCTTCCCCATTCCCACTTGAGCCTCAGAGGGCCCAATGGGAATGGGGAAGCCAGATGCACAGGCACCGTTTATAATGGTGCCTGTGCTTCCGACATGCTGTGCTCGCAGGTGCCTTTCATTCTGCCAGGTCAGACCTGGTGGATTGAAAGGCACCCGCGAGCACAACTCTGAGTTTGCCGGTCTGGATACAACGGTACCAGCAAGCATACCGGTACCGTTATATCCAGACCGGCAAGCTCGTAATGAGGCCCATTAAAATGGATTATGTCACCTGCAAAAGACAGAGCACATAGGCCAGCATGAGGACACCCAGAAGGGGAAGGGGCTAGCCCCAGCCACAGCCACATGGCTGGACCCATCCCAAGGCACGTTCATGTAGCCATTTGAACCCTCAGCGCCAGAAGTAGCCCTGAGATGGGAGCTGTGGCTTCAACAATTTGAACTACATCTGAAATGAAGGAAAATCATAGCAGACGAAAGCAAGAGAGTATTTCTCATGTGAAGCCATGGGACTCTAGCGCTGCAACTGTTTAACTCGCTACGAAACTATGGGCCAGATCCAGACTACGAAGCAGCAAAGGCAGCACTGAATAACAAATTCAAACCACAGCTCAACCCAAACTGTGAATGGTTCCAGATGAGCCTAGCCTGACCAAGAAAGAAAGAGAAGATCGATGGCTTCCATGCCAGACTCAGAGAATGGCAGTCGGGTGTGAGTTCCCGGATGAATAATTCTTAGTCAGACAGCAGGTAATACACGGTCTGTCCTCGGAAAAACTCTGACGAGCAGTACTCTCAGAGAGGAATCTAGCCCTAGACTGCTTCCTAGACATGGGCCGCCAAAGAGAATGAATGGACGTGTAGGTATCCGCAATGGAGGAAGCATTGAGTCGTCTTCCAGTGAATGCCAAAAAGCCCAAAGCTGTGGTTGCCGCTGTTGACACAAGGGGCCGAAGTAGAGGTCGGTGAAACCTGATGCCAAAACGACCAGCCATGTACAAGTGGTGTGGTGGGACCTGGCAGACAGGGGAAGCATGCCCAGCTCATGTGGTGATGTGCCGGAAATGCCACCGGCTTAACCACTTTGCCACGGTTTATCTGAGCTCCACACCACAGAAGAACCAAGACAGGCAGATGACAAAATGCCAGCTGAAAAGAAATAAAGGGACGGCTTGAGCAGTAGCAAAAGAACAAAGCAACAGTTAAAGTGAAGGCGATGAACAATTGGAAGTAGAATCCTCATCGGAACGGCCAACGAGGCACTTTCGCAAAAGGACAGAGAAGGTACACATGATCTCTGCCAAAATCCCAAAGAGAGGAAAGAAGAAGGCAAAACACGAGGCCCAGCCAACATGCATGATCTTAGCAGATGGAGCACCAACACGTATGGTAATAGACACAGGAGCGTTGGTCAAAGTCATGCTGGCATCCAAATTCGAGAAGCTCACTGCTTGCCCCCGACTACAACAGAAAACAGTATGACTGTTTGCAAATGGGAGCAAGAAACCTGTCAGTAAAGGGTTAATTCAAGTCTCACCTAAAAACATGTTGCACCATATATATGTGGTGGACGCTGGCACTGAGACCTTGCCTACCTGAAAAATGGCAGAACAACTGAAGATAATACAATTTGCATTCAGTATCCAGACTCTCAAAATTGAACAACTACTGTAAAAACACTCAAAGCTATTCCAGCGGATCGGTTGTTTCAAGATCAAAACAGTGACCCTACACATCGAGCCAACCGGATAACCAAAGGGGTGCAACACTGACAGGTAGCTTTCCATGCGAGGAGAACTGTTGAAGCCAAGTTGAATAAGCTCGAAGATCTCCACATCTTCGAAAAGACATCTGGCCCCACCCAGTGGGTATCTCCAATGGTGGTTACAACAAAGCCTAAACAACTTCAAGCAGCGAGGATCTGCTTTGACATGAGGATACCCAACGTGGCAATAGGATGGGAAAGGCACATCACCCCAACTGCCGAAGAGCTAATAGTGGATCTGATGGGAGCCAAGGTATTCAGCAATCTGGGCCTGCGTTCTGGGTCTCACCAAATAAAGCTGGCTAAGGAATTCTGCTACATAACGACATTCTCATCCCACTTGGGGCTACAGAGATACTGCTGATGGAATTTTGGTATCTCCCCGGCCGTAGAGGTATTCCAAAATGAAATCCGTAAAGTCTTTCAAGATTTGCCAGGAGCCACAAATGTCAGTGATGCCATACGTATACTATATGGCCAATCCTCACAAGTGCCTGAATGTGGTACTCCAGCACCACGAAGAGTCAGGTCTGATGCTCCATACAGAAAAATTTGAATTTGGAAAGGAAGAACTAGTATTCTTTGGGTACATCTTCAATGCCAACAGAGTGTCCCCAGATCCAGCGAAAATAGCAGATGTCAAGGGCGCTGAACCCCCACCTCCGCGTCTGAGATAAGAAGCTTCCTAGAAATGGTGACATACTGTGCCCGTTTCATCCTGGATCTCATGACAGTAGCAGCACCCCTGTGAAACCGGATGCATAACGGAGTACCCTGGGTATGGTGCCCAGAACAGAAAGCGGCTTTTCAGAAGATAAAGGACTCACTATTAACAGTGACCATCATGGCATTCTTCAACGTGTCCAAGAGAATGGAACTACAAGTAGACACCTGACCAGTATGACTGGGAGCTGTGCTAACGCAAAAAGATAACGAAGGTGCAACTCGCCCAATTGCATTTGCCAGCCGAGCACTTACGAAAACAGAACAGAACCCACATCTAGAAGGAGGTGCTGGCCATACTCTGGGGCTGTTGACACTTCCACGTCTCCCTTGTGGGGCATCCGCTAAAGGTATACACAGACCACAAGCCACTGGGGCTGATATTCAAAGGATCGCCCACATCCTGCCACTGTCACTCCTACGCAGACCTACTCCTCTTTTGAATGTCTTGTCTGCCGACTCTCTCTCTCTCCTAGCCATTCCCTTACCGTGGCTACTATCTATCGGCCACCTGGTCAAATTTCATCCTTCCTCTCTGAGTGGGCTGACCTCTCCTCCTCACTCCTGTCCTCAACCACCCAACTCCTCTTTCTCGGTGACTTCAACATCCACCTCGATGCCTCCTGTCCCCCCACTGGTCTCTTTCGCGAACTCTGCAACTCTCTCTCACTCTCTATCCTCCCGTCTGGGCCTACTCACTCTGCAGGGCACACTCTTGATGCTCTGATCTCTTCTGACCTTCCCCTCTCCCTCCCTCTCTCCACTCCTCTCTCCTGGAGTGATCACTTTCTCCTATCCTCCCACCTCTCCCTCCCTACCCCACAGGCAAAGCCACCCTCGTCATTGCCACCCACCTTCTCGGTCATCCGACCCATGAAGCGCGTGTCAGTTGAGGCTTTCGCTGCTACCTTCTCGCCCCCTCCTCCCCCCTCGGCTGACTCCCACCCTGACACAGCCCTCTCCATCCTCTATTCCTCTATATCTGATACTCTCGATATCCTTGCCCCCGTCATGAGAATCCGCCTGAAGCCCAAAGCCAAATGTAACTCCTGGTATGACTCGGATCTCGTCACCCTAAAACGCAAGTGCAGGGTGGCAGAGAGGAAATGGCGTGCTTCATGCTCATCCTCTGACAAACTGGCCTGCCGCCTGCTCCAAAGGCAATACCGGCTCTCCGTTCTCACCAAGAAGAGAGCCCTTATCCAAGCCCGCATCTCTGAGGCATCTAACAACTCGGCCGAACTCTTTAAAATCTGCAAGGAGCTGGCCAACCCTGCTGCAGTCTCTACCTCTCCTGTCCCCTCCCAGGCCCTCTGCACCGCACTGGCCTCGCACTTCATCTCAAAAACTCAGGACATCCTGTCCTCGCTCTCCTCCTCTCTCCTCCCTCCCTCTCTTCCCGGCTCTTCCTCTTGCTCTCTTGCAGCCTCCCCTCCGCCCTCCTTCTCTGCTTTTCCACCTTTTTCTGCTGATGAGGTTTCCAGACAAGTCCGATCTATGAAAGCCTCGTCTAAACAGGTTCACCCCTGTTCCTCCAAAACCATCAAGGACCACATCGACTCCCTGGCTCCTGCCTTGGCTGCCTTTTGCAACCACTCATTCGCCTCTGGAGTCTTCCCATCCCCCCTCAAGCACTCCCTTGTGCACCCCCTCCTCAAGAAACCCTCCTCCGACCCCTCCTGCCCGGCCAACTATCGCCCAATCTCCATCACTCCCTTCCTGGGCAAGCTCCTGGAGAAACTGGCCATCTCCCAGCTTAACCTCCATGCTGAATCTGTTGGTAATCTTCATGACCATCAATCCGGCTTCAGAGCGGCCCGAAGCACGGAAACTGCTCTCCTGAACATCCGTGAGGACCTGCTCCTGAACCTCGATTCCAACACTCCCTGTGTTCTCATTCTGCTCGATCTCTCCTCTGCCTTTGACACTGTCAACCATGCCATCCTGCTCAACCGTCTCCGTGATAACCTGGGTATCACTGGTCAGGCTCTGGCATGGCTGTCCTCTTTCCTTTCCGGTCGACCCTCCCAGGTCCAAATGGGCTCCTTCCTCTCTGACATCTTTTTCTCCACCTGTGGTGTCCCCCAGGGATCCAACCTCTCTCCCTGGCTTTTCAACCAGTATCTGGCACTCCTTGCCCACCGCATCGCCGCTCTCTGCCCCTACTTCCAGTGCTATGCGGACGATACCCAGCTCATTTTCAGGCTACCCTCGGCCTCCTCCTCTCCTTCCCTCATCTCCGACTGTCTGTCTGCTATCCAGGAATGGTGTGCCGCCAATGACCTCTGCCTTAACGCCAGTAAGACTGAGATTCTACTCATCGGCACACCCACTCCCTCCTTCCCTGCAGCTCTCTGGCCGGCCTCCCTTGGCCCCCTTCCTGCCCCTACCTGCAAGGCTAAAAACCTTGGGGTCATCTTCGACTCCACACTCTCCTTCTCTCCTCATATATCTGACGTCTCTAAGAAGTCACACTACCAGCTGCACCTCCTCAGAGGTATTCTTCCCTTCCTCTCCTTCCCCCAGAAGCTCACTGTCTCCCGAGCCCTGGTTCTCTCAAGGCTGGACTACTGTAACAGCCTCTATCTTAATCTGCCTGCCTCCACTCTCCGCCCTCTGCAACTTATCCAGAACAGAACTGCGAGACTTGTCCTTGGCCTCAAGCCCAGGGACCGTATCTCTCCAGGACTGAAATCTCTTCACTGGCTCCCAGTGGCTGCGAGGATTAAGTTCAAAACCCTCTGCATTGTCCACAAGGCCTTCTGGGGCCTGGGGCCTAAATACCTTCAACTCTCTCTTCCTAAATATCTTCCTTCACGAGCCCTTCGCTCATCCTTCTCCAACTCCCTCATGGTCAGCCGCTTCTCGAAGCAACGAGCTGGGGGTAGATCTCTCTCCGCAGCAGGGGCCTCCCTCTGGAACAGCCTTCCTGCCTCCCTGAAACTTGAGGAGAACCATCTCCGGTTCCGGAAGCACCTCAAAACCTTCCTCTTCGCTTCTGCCTTCTCTCTCCCTCTCCCCTGCTAAACCTGCTTAACTCCCCACTGAATTCTGCACTAAACCTGCGTCTGAGCCACTCTCAGCGACCTCGGTCCAGGTCCCAGCCACTCTCCACTTGCACTGCCTCCCTGGCTCCCCCTGCACTGTGGGACTGTCACTGCATCCCTACAGCCCCCTTCCCAGCACTTGCTCTGCACTTACCTCGCACTTGCCACCAGCTGGCCCTTTTATTTATTATTTATTATTTATTTATTTTTACGCTACTTACCTTGTACCGCACTTCCCCCCCACCTCCTCCCCCTGCACTTTCTCCTTTTCCCCTTACCTCTGCACTTGCGCGATCTGAATGACACCTGGCCTAGTAGGATCGTTTGTCTGTCTTCCCCTTGTTTCCCTCCCTCCCTGCCTCGTCGCGCCTTGAAACACTTGTGTATAGGCGCGTTACAAATATCATATCATATCATATCATATCCTCACATGCCCCAGCCAGGCTAGAATTCTGGATTTTGCAACTACACCATTCGACATAGAAGTATTGTTCGAAGCCGCAGTGGACAACCCAGCAGACTACCTGTCACGCTCTTGCACCCGACATTGGTTCAAGTGAAGGAGATGGAAGCATGTTGGTACAATGCTACATATCACCCCCAAGAAGGTGCTGAAAGTTCTATGCAACATGCTAGCCTTTGGTTCCCCTTCCGTGTCCTTCCTTTCTCTGCCTCGGTTTGATAACAGCAGAGGATATGAGTAACTTGGAAGAAGAACTCGGCGCGCCGCTACTACTTTAGCTAATGCTCTGTGAGTTTGCATTCTAGCATTGTAAACTCCACGCTCTATGCTCTTGCATTTTCTATAACCTTCTTTCTTTAATCTATCACATAAAACCAAACAGAATCCCTGCCTCCACTCTGTCTCGCGTACAGATGCTTACCTGCACACCAGGACCCTGTCTGCTCTGGTAGGTTAGAGCTTGGTTCTAACAGATACTCAATCTTCCCCGGTTTATGCTTTTTGACATTTGTTTTCTCCCAATTCAGCTGTGCATTCTCTCTCCTTCGCGTCAAGCAGACCACATTTCTGGAAACGCTGTTCTCGCCATAGTAGTAGGTGGGGTGCAATACGCAAACTTACCGTATCCTTCTGTATCGTTCTGTTTCCTTCTTTCATTATTGACTTCATTTTCTCATAACACACACGCCGCCCCTGGACTCACCGGTCCAGAGTTCCGGCACTCGCTTCTGAAGCTCCCGGTATGCTTTCATACCTCATTGTGCATTCCTTACACAGACCCAATCACACTTACTTACCTTTACTTCTGTCTTTCTTCATTAGCACAGAGGATCCTCCAACTCACTGTAGGACAGCGGTCCCCGCTGCCGCAGGCACTGTACACCTCAGCATCCTGAGCAGAAGCAATCTTCTCCACACAAACGGCTGAGGTTCGCATAGACTTGAAAAGGACCAAACAGTTTCCTGACCATCAGGGTTTTTCTTCCTCTAAGGGTTTTCCCTGGAAGCCTTACCCATCCCTGGTCTGTTTGCGTACGGGACCAAAGGGGAGGGAGCAGGGATCCTAGGGAAATTCTCCCATTCCTCGAGCTGTTGCGTCTGATACAGGTTAGTGCTGGCAACTGTTTATCTAGAAGTCGATTGTTCAAGCATAATTGTTTTACACTAACTCTCACAGCACCCCAGGCTAGTCACACTTTCAGAATGCAAAGCCGCCAAAGAAACAGATGAACATGTCTGCCAAGTCGTAGCCTGCACAAAGCCAAAAGCTGTGAGGAGGCTACAAGACACGGTTGACACAACAAACTAAGACACCTGTCTACAACTAGCCAAAAGTGCAATAATGTCGGGGGAATGGAAACACTTCCTAACTGCATTAACACATTGCACCACAGCGGCTCAGGCAATGCTCCAAGGGCTGTTCGGCATCATAAATGAACTGTCGATATCTCCAGAAGGCCTCATCTTAAAAGGGCACCAAACTTTCCATTGCGTGTTTTAAATGAATAATATTGTGATAAATAGATGCTAAATCATGAAAATGGATTATTTTTGTGTTTTAAATGTTGCATATAATTTGTGTTGATAAAAAAAAGTTGCGATATACAATTAAATTTAAAAAAAGGGGGGCACCAGCCAATCTTGAGCACAGAGCGCTTCCCTTGGCACATGAAGGACACCAAGGCATCATAAAGACGCAAGCATTCCTCAAGTTTCAGGAGTGGATGCCTAATATCCAAAAGAAGTAATGGATCTAGTAATGTTGTGCACCGACTGGCAGTCCACACAGCAGCAGAGTCCACCAGAACATTACGAACCCTGCTCGCAGTCAAAAGAGGTGGCAGCATTGACCTTTGCACCATCGCAAATGAGGCTTACCTCCTAGCGGTAGTAGATGAAAATAGCAGATATTAGGAAATGGACCAGTGAAGTCAACAGATGTACTGCCAGTAATCACAGACCTAGAAAGGATGTTGAGTACATGTTCTACTCTGACAAGTAAAAAGCGACAACGACCACCATTCATAGGGGATGAGATCCAAGGGTTTTTTGACAACCTGAATGGCTACACAACAGGATAACCCCATGTTGGACACACACCAACAAGAATGTCGAATAATTTATGGCATCCATCAATAAAGTAGTGAGAATTGCAAAGGATCAGCGAATCCCATGGTTGCCATAGATATACAGGTTTCTCCGATCATGTTGGTAAACTCTGCACTCTTCCATGCCATTCAGCCCAGCTGCTCTGATGTTCGGAGTGCCAGTACAAGTAGGCCTACCCCTCCATGAAAGCTGGGATGTCCCTGAAGTAGGCATTGAGCGGGTTGAGCCGCAGGGGCAAGCCCACAACGCGAAAGAGAGCACAGCAAGGAGAACCCAACACCATGACATGACCATCAGAGATTCAGTACTAGTCAAGACAAGGTCCTCACAAAAAATTAAATTACACTGTCATATGAGTGCCAGCTGTGAGACAGACAGGCATGATATCAAGAGATGACACAGACAAGTGAAACACAGTTTGAAAAACCTTATTCTCAATGGTCAGGATGCTAGAACACCTAACTTGCCCTAGCTCTAAGGTGGAAATTTCCCTATCGGAAACCAAAACCAAAAGAAAGTCTACGTCTGTCCGTCCAAAGAAATATACTGTCTGTGTCAAAACCTATCTTTGTCCTGAAGTCTATAAGAAGGGTGAATGTGGTTAGGCCTACTCAATAGTGTTCAAAACAAAGTTTATGTGACAATCGAAGTCTTCTGTATCTCCCTTCCCCAAGTTTAAAGCACTCAGGATCATACATTTCTAAGGGTTTCTCGATACTCACTTGGCAAAAAGTTAACTACCTTTTCTCCTTGTAAGTTCGCTAGGCTTCTCCGGGTTACCTTTCCTTGAAGCCAAAAGCCTTCTGGTTCACATTTCCTTGATGGGTTTTTCAGACTTCCCTCGCCCAGACTCAGACCCCTTCTAATTCTAATTTCACAGTGTCTTCTTTAAAAAAAAGTTCAACTCATAGAGCACAAACGTTTAGTTCTGCAAGACAGGTCAATTTAGCTTGTTTGCTTTCGGGGTTCCCTTCCCCAGCCAACCTGGATCACTCTTCCGCCTGGTGGCCACACCAATGCTTTTCATACACTCTTGGTGGGGTCTCTGTGGCCAACCTGGATCACTCTCCCACCTAGTGGCCATCCCAATGCTTTTCAGACACTCTTTTCCTTGATTAGTCTCTTTTCCATAGGCTTGGGTGACTTTGTTCCCACTTCATTTTTTGCTCGCAGCTCCCCTTCTTGAGGATCTCTATTTTGTTCACACTTCTGAAATTCTCACAGCTCCCCTGCTTTCAGGAGCTTCTTTCCTCCATACAGTCTTTCGACAATGTGCAATTATACATACAACAACTCTGCAACTATGTTTCACTGCATTGTTCTCTTCAGTGTTTGTCAGTTTTGCCCAACGCGTCTCCCGTCTTAGGTGTCCAGGCTGCTTTGTTGTATCTCATTCACTTTGTAAGAACACACTGGCCCTCTGCTGCGATCGACTCACCGGTTGTGCTTTTTCCAGATTTAGTATCAGTGTCTTTACCGTCTGAGGTCAGCATCTCACCACCTGCCCCTCAGTCGCTCTTTGGCTCCTGTCCTGCCCCAGGGGAATGAGCATTCACCATGACAAACTTCAAGGGAAATCAGAATTTCTCCCGGCTCATGGACCCTTTTAACCTCCAGGAGATTCAGTACTTTAGCCATGCCGGTTCAGAGTATTTCTTTATGCAGACCCTCAGTGTCTCAGCTTTCTGACATCTCCCAGCTAGTCCAGGGCAGCCAAGGCTCCTCAGCTCTCCTCCCAACTCGCTCTCCTCTCTGAAAGAGTATACCCTTTTTATATTCTCATGAGTGGTTAACAGGCTGCAGGTGAGGCTGCTTGCCTGACCTTGCCTGGCCTTGTTAACAGGACATGTCCATTGAGTATGAGGGTATGCTGGTGTTTGCATCTTCTTCGTCCCAGTACCATAGTGGTGTTTCACATAGGAAGTCTGAATTCTTCCTGACTCCTTCTTCTTCCTCACAGTACGGAAGTTATATTTGGGGGATGAAGATTGCATGTCTTAATATATCCTCTGAACACTGAGGAGGAGTTAGATAGGGTACTGTCAGAAAAAGGGGGATATCGTCTATCAGTTCTAGGGGTGTCCTTATGACAGAAAGATGGTATTACTGTTCGGTTTCCTTTCCCCTTCTCAAGGTTAGTGTTTGGGGGAAAATCCCGGGGTAGTGTAGAACCTGTATGGCAATATCCAATGACAGCAGAGGGGATATAGTTTAGATCTGATCTAGGAAAGGGGGATACCATTTCTCATCCTCAGGCATCCCACCCCGTTCTTCAAGGACCCTCCATCCCTGTAGTACCACTTCGCAGACTCACTCCCGGGGTCAGAATCTGGCAGTCTTCCCCTTCTCTTTGTTACATGGGGGGGTCTTAAGCGAGTTAAATGTGAGAATGCCCTCATTTTTCTCACATACCCTTCCCCTATGAATAGCGCTACCTGCAGAAGGGTTAGGGTATTGCTTTTCATATGATTCTTTCCTGGGTGAAATAGGGAGATCTTCCTTTTGACTTAGAGGACAAAACCTGGTGAGGTGACCAACCTTTCTACAAGGATAGCATGGATGGTTTAAAGTGGAAAGAATCTGCCCCTCTTAGGTTTTTTGGGGAGTTTTTACTTTCTTGGAGTGGTTGTGTGGGTGTACAAAATATCTGCATATGGTATTTCTGAGTCTGGTTGATTTTTCTGCCTTAATTGCTGTTCAAATGTTAAAACAGGGCCCTCCCGTTCATTGATTGGACTGTTTTTTAAGTTTTTTTAAAAGTTGGTTTTATTGGCATTTTCGAATTTAACAGACAAACAATCCCCCCAACTCCCCCCATTCTCCCTTCTCTCCCCCTCACTTTCCAGACCTGCTTCTAGAAACTAAGTGTAGCCTTCTCACTTGTCCATCAGTCCGCTGATCTTTTTTTACAGAATATCCAGTATTCTCAGGTATTTGGGGCACCATTGCATAAAATAGTCTGCCCACAGGTACTCTAGTATCATTCCCCACTCCTGGTGGAATTTGTCCTTGTCGCCTTGTATTCTGTAGGTGATCCATTCCATCCCGATTGTACCCCATACTTTACGAAGCCATTCTACAGTCGTGGGGGGCTCTTTCTGTTTCTATCTCCTCACTATGACTGTCCAAGCGTCTATAAGCAAGATCATGTATGCCTTGCGCTGAGGTTTTCACGGGATCTGGAATTCTGGGTCAAAGAAGCCGCACATCCATTCTTTTGGAGAGTAAACTGGGGGGCCCTGTACCATTTTCTGGATTTGGGTTTTGATGTCCTTCCAGAAACCTTGTAGTTTCGGGCAGTCCTACCATACGTGCCTCCAGTCGCCCCTCCCTGAGCAGCCCCTCCAGCATTCCTGGGACACTCCTGGGTACATAGCATGCAGTCTCTCTGGGGTGTAGTGCCATTGCACCATCATCTTGTACCATGCTTCCCTGGTCTGGAAGGATTTTGTTAGTTTTGGGATTTGTGCCCAGAGTGCTTCCCAGTGGTGCGTAGGTACCTCCTCCCCTACAGAGTTTTGCCACTTTACCATTTAAGGCCACGCCTTAGCGGGTTCTTCTCCCTGCAATAACCCATATAGTGATGATACCAAGCATTTGTCCCCCGAGTTTGTAATTATACAATTTTCGAATGGGGTCAGGGCCCTCAACCCTACCTGATAAACCTCTGGTTGCTTCAGCCAATGTCTCAGTTGATAGTATTCAAATCTATCAGTTTCACACAAGCCCAGTGCTCCTTTGCAATCTACAAATGATCTAAGTTCCCCCCTCTCGTACATGTCCCCCACCTTTATGCAGCCCACTGTCTTCCACTTTGTAATTGCCCCTTGAATCAGACACAGGGAGAACTGTGGATTTCCAAACATCAGACTGAAGGGGGATAGGGTCGTTGATAAGCGACCTTGCTTAAGTAGTCTGTCCCATATGTCACAGACCGTTGAGATAATGTGACTCAACCCTACGTTCTTAGGTCTATCTCTCCTATCCAGCCAAAGCATTTCCCCCAAGGGGAACCCTGCCAATGCCTGCTCCAGTCTAGCCATGGCTTAGACATGTCTTTGGTAAGCCACTCCCTTATGACTCTCAGCTGGGCTGCAGCGTAGTATCTCTCAAAGTTCAGGAGGTCAAAGCCCCCCCTCGTTTTAGGTGCCATAAAAGTCTCTACAGCTACCCAGCGTCTTTTCTTTTGCCAAATACATTGAATTAACAGTCTCTTCAGGGATTTGAAAAAGGATGGTGGGATTTTAATTGGGAGGGTCTGAAAGAGATATAAGACTCTGAGGAAAACTACCATGTTTATTGAGGCATTCCCCGATCCAGGAGATCTGTAGTTGGGGCCACCTGTTCAAGTCTGCTTTAAGTTTTGACAGTATCCCAGGAAAGATGACCTCATACATAGTCGATATCGAGTTGGTTAGGTTCACCCCCAGATCGGCTATTTTATCTGTTGTCAATTTGAATGGGGAGATTCTCTGTAGTGACAACAGATGGTCTTGTTTTAGGCCTAGGTTTAATATTTCAGATTTTGTGCCATTTATTTTCAACCCTAAGACTTTACCTACTGCTGAGAGCTCCTTTAGGAGCACTGCTAATGAGGAACTTGGTTGCGTCAAAGTCATCAGCATATCGTCAGCGAAGGCTGCGATTTTGTGTTCCTCGCCCCCAAAGCATATACCATGTATTACCTGATTATGCCTGATAGCCTGTATGAATGGTTCTAGGTATATTGCCTAAAGAAGCGGGGACAGCGGGCAACCTTGTCTCGTGTCCTGCTATATTTGTATTTGTGCAGATAAACACGATTTAATGGAGAGTCTCATAGTGGAACTTTTATAGACAACTTTTACCATTTGCAAAAACTGCGAACCCGCCCCCATTTGTTCTTGTACCTCAAACCAGAATGGCCATTCGACATGGTCGAATGCTTTCTCAGCGTCTGGTGCCCAATCAGGACCACCTGCACCTTGCTACACTCAGCTTTTTCTATTAGGTGGGACACCCGTCTTGTGTTGGCCCATGTGTGTCTACCTTGCATGAACTACGATTGATCAAAGCCTATCAGTTATGGTAGTAGGGGGGACAATCTGGCCGCCAGGACTCCCGTGTAGATCTTGGCATCATGTTTTAAGAGCGCAATGGGGCGGTAGGAGCAACAGAGCCTAGGGTCCTTGTCAGGCATGGGATGCACTATCACTTTGGCTTCTGTCATGGATGGGGTCAATGCACCTCTCTCTAAAAAGGAATTAAAAAGGTTAGCCAATTTTCAAGCTCATAGGTCTCAGACCTTTTGTAGAAGCATGCTGAGAACCCATCTGGACCTGGAGTTTTGTTTCTTGGGAGACCCTTAATCACCTCCTCCACCTCTTGACGTGTGAATGGCTCTTCCAATCTAGCCCCTTTGGCGGAGGAGATTTTGCGAGTGTTGACACGTCTGAAATACCGTTGCACTACAGTTCGAGTAGGATTGTCGGATTTGTATAAGGATCCATAAAAGGATTTGAAGGATTTTATAATCCTCTATGTCTCTGTTATTACTGTCCCATCTGGCTGCTTCAGTGATGTGATAGTGTGGGATGCCACTGCCCTCCCCAATTGTCTTGCCAGGAGTCTATGTGCCATGTTTGCCTGTATATAATAACGCTGTTTGGTACATAGTAACACTCTTTCTGCCATTTGAGATCTGATTAGTTCCAGTTGCGCTCTGAGCTCTGTTAGTTTCTTATAGTTGGTCCTGCACTTATTTTCCGTCAGTGTTTGTGTGGCCGACGCTATCTGAGCTTCCAAATCTCGGTCTATGGCCTTCCAGCGGTTCCCCTTCTAAGATTGTATTGTTATAATTTCGCCCCAAATCACCACTTTAAGTGCCTCCCAGATCCCTTCCTGTGACGTTTCCCCTATCTCATTCTGCTCAAAGACCTCTTCTATCCTCTCCCTCAGCTTTCCCACTATCCCCTCATCTGTCAAAATCTCTTTCGGGAATTACCATGCCCACAGACCCCTATGAGGTTCCCACCTGCGTATCACTAACATAATGGGTGCATGGTCAGACAGCGAGATTACACCTAGTTCCATGTCCACTATTTCCCCCAAGAGAGACGTTGAGACCCAGAAATAGTCGACCCTACAGAGTGCCTGGTGTACATGGGAGAAGCATGTGAATCCGCTCTCCTCCCACTTCACTTCTCGCCACACATCTTTGAGAGCTAAGTTATCAAAGGCTTCCTGTAGGTGTTTGGGTGGAGATGTACACCTCTGCATTCTCTTTGCGCTTCTATCCTTAGAGGGGTCCCATGGCAAGTTGAAATCACCTTTTAAGATGATCTCCCCCTTGCAAATTTTTCTAGTTTTAGAATTGTCTCCCTGAGAAATGTGGCCTGGTTGGCGTTGGGGGCATATATCGCCTCCAATGTCATTCATTTATTCCCTACCTGCACCCGCAAGAATAAGTATCTCTCTCCCTTATATTCCAATGTGGCTAAGACTTGCGCATTGAGGTGGTTTTTGAGGCCTATTAATACTCTTCCTGTTCTCCCCTGGGCATTCGCTTTGTGAATTAGTGTGAAGTGTCTAAATCTGAGCAGTGGTCTATCCGCTTTCTTTATATGGGTATTTTGGAGCATGATCATGTCTACCTGGCATCTGTTGAGCATCCTCTCTACCTTTTTGCACTTAACAAGTGAATTTAGCCCTTGCACATTTCATGAAGTGATTCTAAGCGACATTGTTCAATGAGTGGACCCTACCATTGCTCAGCATCCACACTGGGATGGCCCATTCAAGGAACGTGCTCTGCAGGTCTGGTGCCCCCCCACCCCATTCCCCACTATGTCCTTGAACTCCCCCCCATGTAATGCCTTAGCCCCCTCAAACTCCCTCATCTCTGAACCCCAAACTCCCCCCTCCCATCTTCCCCTCCGACCACCTCCCTCCCCCTTCCCAAGAACTGCCCCAGATACTACCCTGGGGTCTTGGACCTGATGCAACCCTGGGAAATTCCCCTGTAAGGGTGAACTACACCACTTGTCTGATTCCATGGTCACCTTCTACTCTTTCCCCGTCCGGGCAAGTTATGTCTTCTCCTCCCCGTGTCCTGTCTTTCCCCTCCTCTTAGTTTGGGCTGTCAGGGCATGTTCTGCCTCTGTGTTTCTTTCCCTTTGGCTTGCGGCCCTCTCAAAGTCACATCTCTGCCTCCTCTTCTGCCTCTGCTATCATACTATTCCCAAGGTCTGTTAGCTTTGTCGGAGGAAGTGGACTTAGGTTTCTGCAGGCGGTGTATCTCTTCATCTTCTAGATTCATTATTGCTAGGCCATCTTCGTACGTGGTGACTCTTTGTTGTCGGCCTTCCCATGGAAAGATTAGGCTGTAGGGGAATGTCCACTTGTATGCAATATTCTTTGCCATTAGAATTTTTGTTAGCGGTTGCATTGCCTTTCTCTTTTGCAGGGTTGTGAATACTAAATCCTGGTATAGATGAATCTGGGAGCTGTTGATTGTAATACTTTGCTGGGCTCTGGCCGCTCGCAGAATGTCCTCTTTCATTGTGTAGGATGTTCCGGCCACTAGTACATCTCGCGGTCGCGTATCAGGCTCCCTTCTCCTGGGCCCAACTCTATGTACTCAATCAATCTTTACTTCCTCTGGTTGGGTTCCAGTCAGAAGGTGCAGGAAGCACTGCTGAATGCTGCCCCTCAGGTCTGCATCTGGTATCTCCTCATTCAAACCTTTTTCCCATATATTTGACCTTCGGGAGAGGTTTTCCAGGTCCTCAGCCTGTAGTTCCAAATTGTGAGCGGCCCTAGATACTTGCTCCAGAAGTTCGCTATTCGATTTAACCTCTTCAGCCACTTCTAAAAGGCCCCGCTCTGTAACATCAACTCAATTCCCCAGATCGGGAACCTCTTTCCTCATCTCCTGCAGCAAGTTATGTAGGTCATCCTTCATACTATTTGGTCCTGGAATGAGCTCTTCAGTCTGTCTACTATGCCTCTGACACAATCTTGTAAATCCTCCTTATTGAGAGCCATAGTTTGCATGCATTCTCCTTCAGTACCCTCCAATGGGTTGTTCCCTGGGGATTGTGACCTGACCCTCTCCCTGTTGCTGCTTCCAGCAGCGCTCCAGTTCCAGCTGGTCCCCTTGCTGCTCAGATTGCCCCTTAGGTCTGGACAAGGTGTTCTTCACCTTGGCCCCTTGCATTTGTAGCGCGATTCCCCCGATCCTCTCTACCCCCCAACGATGTTCCTCCGGTGTCACTGGTCTTTCCTCCTTTGGTATATCTCCTTCTCACCGAGTGGGTGTTTTGCTGAGTGTGACTGACTCTGTTCCCGTTGTCAGCAAAGGAAGATTCCCAAGGGGCCCTCTACCACCTTTGACTCTGCGTGGCTTGCTATAAATATGGGCTCCAAGCAGGGGGCCAAGCTGTGCTTCGCTATTGGGTGTCAGAAGGGGGGGAGCCAGTGCAGACCAGGTTGCCTTCTATGTTTAGTGTTGACTGCTCTTGCAAGTGGGGGAGTAGGGTTGCGCAGGGCTGAAAACTTGGGCCTCTTCAATGGATTCAATTCCTCTGATACCCACTTCCTGATGGCTCCTCCTCAGTCCCCATCCACAATTGCAGTTACCCTCCTTGTGCTGCGGAGGGGGGAGGGGCGATACTGCTCCTTGGCTCTTGGTTTTCCTCCTTCTGTACGTGGGCCCATTCACCTCCCGCACTCTTTCTCTGCGCCTGCCTGCTCTCCTATTGAGTATGGATCACGGCTGCTCCCGAACGGAGGCAGCCGCATATGTTCTGCTATGCAGGGAGAGGGGGCGGGGGCTTCTGATGTCCTCGGCGGCAGCTTTGAACTGTGTGTGCCTGGGAACCTCGCATGGCACTGTTGGGATTTCCAGCGGCTCCCTCCTCGCACAGCCACTTACTTGTTTATCCGCATGTAGTGAATGGGGTTGTCACTCGAGGCCGGTGTGTTATGGGGCTCCCCGCCGATTCCGCATCGCCACCCTGCAGGGTCCTTTCTCTGGGGAGGTTGTGTTTGTGCCTCTAGTGCAGGAGTCTTTGAGGCACTGAGACGCTCCTCTCTCCTCTGCGACTCCAGACTCTGCTCACCTTGTATTCCCTACAGGTCCCTCTTCTGGTCCGCTCCGTTTCTTGCTTGGTGACTGCATGGGGGGGGGCATTCCTGTCTCCCTCGGCCAGTCTCACGTTGAGGCAGGTGCTGGACCCGTCCTTCGAGTCCCCTCCCTGATCCTCACCGCCTATTTGATGTTTATGGAGGGAGGGACCTTCTCTCTCTACCATTCTCTCGGGTACGCCTTGTGGCAGGCCTTGAGTCTATCGACTGCGTCCCATCTCCGGTTCGCCCTGCCTGTTACTTGATCTTGTCTGCTGGTATCTTTCAGGAGCATCTCTGAATGGGTGCAGGGATTCTCAGTGGGATTTTTTTTCTCCCAATGATGAGGGTCACGGTAGTAGTAGGGGGTTTCTTTTCATGCTCGGGGAGGGCACAACTTCGTGCACAGTGGTATTTATGAATTTTAGGCTTAGGCCTGCTTCTCTCAGCCCGGATGGACGAGTGCGAGACATGTCCTCACCTCGCGGTGGCCATCTTGGAATGGACTGTTTTTTAAGAGGTCTTCCTATCTGGTATATGAATTTCCTCCTTGTTCTGAAGAGGAATGTCCTGCAGTAGATCTATACTCCTTTTCAAAGAGGTTAGGGTCACCTGTTCTGGACTTTTCCTGGTTTCTGCAATGGAGGAGACTGAAATACAGTCCAAGGCATCCTGCATGCCCTTTAAGCTGTTTTTCTCTGTTTGAGGCATGGGGGTTTCTTCTTGACCTATTTTGCTGCTATAGTTGTGGGATAGTAGGTTTTCTAAAGTGGGAAACTCTGCTTTAGTGTTTCTGGATTTATTTGTGCGATCTGTGTAATTCACTAATCAAATCAGGGTACTTCTGTTCCCAATACCAGTGGAATTGGCAAGTTGGGGACTACAGCCACTGCCAGCTGAAATTCTTTACCCAGAATGGAGATTGAGATTTCAACCTGTTGGTAGGTTTCCACATGACCATGTATACAGCCTACCTCCTTTCTATTTTTCTTGCTCCATTTCTGGGGAAGCAACTCAGCTCGTAAGGCATATCTCTTGCACTATCTAACTGAGCCCACAGAATGTTTCCTTCCAAAATAGCAGGAATTTCATAAGCAGTATTCTCCCCTGTACATAAAAATATTTCTGATGGTGTCTTATTTACCCTTTCACATGGGTCTCCCTTTGAGGAAATGTCTACAATATTAGATGAGTGAGATTCCTTTCCCACTGCTTCAACACTTTCTTTCGCCTCCCTCCGATGATCCATCGGAATGAGTAAGAAGAATTATCCTCCACACTTGGACGATGTTTTTTCAGATGCCCATAACTTGTACAAGAATAACATTGTTTGTAGGGATCAAGAAGGGGGTTAATGTTCAAAGATTACCCTTTCTCTTTGTGTTGTTCATCAAAAGGGATATCTTCCTATTTCCGGGTTGTGGTGATTAGGTGAAGATGGATAGAAAAATGTTCTTTAAGTTTAGATGTTGACTTACCGGGGTCCTCTGACCTATTTTTACCAATCTTCTCCTGTGGGATTTCTCTCACAAACCCTTCACTATCCGAATGTCGCAAGGCTTTGTATCCTAATCCTCCTACCAAATGGCCCTGCTCAATTTCCTTTGGGTCATCTGAAAAATTCAGAAGGATAAGTTTCAATTCACCTCCTCGAGAGAAGACAAGAGAGATTCTTAGTTCTTTCTCATTGGGATTTATAACATACATGCCTAAGCCTGGTGGGAAATGGACTTGTAGCCCAAAACAGAGTATTATTTGATCTCTACCAAGTACCCGGCAATCATATGGGCAAAAAAAATCAAAATCACTTCCATCTACATTTTTCCTAATGGAAGAATAGGATGAGGACAAAACCCCCTTAAATGCAGTCCTAAAGATTGACCCTTTGTAGTGACAGGGTCAACATTTTCTTCTGAGTCCCACCTTTGATTATTCAACCATTCAGGAAATAAATGTTGCTCCTCCTCCGTCTTCTGGTCCCTTTCCATCTCTCTAAGATCTTGTACCAACAGAGTCGTCAGGGACCCTTATGGTTTCCCAAAACATTTGAGTTCCCTCATGAATTCTTTCCTCCTGGATTCTAGGGATCACAGCCCTTTGCAGCACCCCTTGCACAATCTTATGGCCTTGAATAATTCTAAACGGATTCTTTCCATGATTTATTACTAGTATTTTTACATCCCCTCAGAAGTTTGGATCTATAACTCCATCAAAAATGTTGATCCCAAATTCACAGGCTAATCCTAACTTAGGTGCTATTCTAATGTAAGTATCTGGAAGTGGAATCAACAGTAAATCTGTGGAGATTAATTTTCTTTCTCCTGGAGGGATTACTTCATCCCTACTACTGCAACTGTCAAACCCAATAGACCCTGTAGTAGCTACTGAGAGTTCTGAGGCTCTAAAACGTAACCTTTCATATTTTAGGGTCCCCTAACCTGTTTCAGGTTGAGCTGTATCCCACTACTGACACCATATGTGAGACAGGCATGGTATCAAGAGATGACAAAGACAAATGAACCACAGTTTGAAAACCTTAATTCCCAATGGTCAGGATGCTAGAATGCCTAACTTGCCATCCCTCTAAGGTGGGAATGTTCCCTATTGAAAAGAAAAACTAAGAGAAAGTTGAAGTATGTCAGTCCAAAGAAATATACTGTCTGTGTCAAAACCCATGTTTGTCCTCACTTCTATAAGAAAACAGGGTGTGTGGGGTTTTGCCTACTCAATAGTGTTAAAAAAAATAGTTAATATGGCAATGGAGCTCTTCTGTATCTCCCTTCCCCAAGTCTAAGGCACTCATGAACATAAAGTTCTGAGGGTTTCTCGATATTCACTGGTCAAAAGGTTTGCAGTAACTTTTCTCCTTGTAAGTTCGTTAGGCTTCTCTGGGTTCCCATTACTTGAACCCAAAAGCCTTCTGGTTCACATTTCCTTAATGGGTCTTTTAGGCTTCCCTCACCCAGACTCAGACCCCTTCTAATTTCACAGTGGCTTCTTTAACACAAATTTAGTTTTCGTATCAGTGTCTTTACAGTCTGAGGTCAGGGTCTCACCAGCTGCCCCTCAGACACTCCTGGGCCCTATCCTGGCCCAGGAGAATGAGCATTCACTACGACAAACTTCAAGGGGAATCAGCATACCTCCTAGCTACCTTTCATAGACCATTTGAACCTGCTGGAGATACGGTACTTTAGCCACGCTGCTCAAGAGTATTTCTTTATCCAGACCCTCAGCGTCTTGGCATGTTGATGTCTCCCATCTGGCACAGGGCAGCCACGGCCCCTTAGCTCTCCTAAGTTTGCACTCTTCTCTGAAAGAGTATGCCATTTTCTATATTCTGCTGGGTGGTTAACAGGCTGCAGGTGAGGCTGCTTGATTTCCCTTGTCTGGCTTTATTACCGGGGCATGTCCATTGAGTATGGGGGTATGCTGGTGTTTGCATCTTCTTCGTCCCAGTACCATAGTGGTGCTTCATATAGGAAGTCTGAATTCTTCCTGACACCCCCTTTTTTGTCACAGTACTGGAGTGATATTTGGGGGGGGGGGGGGTGAAGACTGCATGTCTTAATATATCCTCTGAAGACTATGGAGGGGCTAGAGAGGGTACTGTCAGAGAAAGGGGGATATTGTGTCTCAGTTATAGGGGTGTCCTTATGACAGAAAGATGGTTTTACTGTTAGGTTTTTTTCCCCTTCTCAAGGTTAGTGTTTGAGGGAAAGTCCTGAGGTAGTGTAGGACCTGAATGACAATATCCTATGACAGCAGAGGGGAGAGAGGATGGATCGGAACTACGAAAGTGGGGATACCGTGTCTCGCCCTCAGGCATCCCGCCCCTGTTCTTCAAAGACCCTCCATCCCATAGTACCCCTTCACAGACTCACTCCTGGGGTCAGAATCTGACAGTCTTGCCCTTCTATTTGTTACCTGGGGGTGGAGGGGGTAATAAGTGGGTTGAATGTGAGAACGCCCTCAGATTTCCCACACAGCCATGGTCAGTAGTAGAGACCAATCACTCCTTACATCACCACTCATATAGAACACAGAGATACTATGACACCATTCGGTATAACTGTTCTCATACCAACATCCGCCGCACACTCCACATCATCCTAAGTAAACACTGCTGGTTACACACACCCCAGCTAGGCGTTCTCCTCAGGCCTAACCCAGCCACATCCGGTCTGGATATATCCTGCCAGAACGAACACATACTCCTGATCTCTCAACCACCACATCTACCGCTAAGAAGCAGCTATTACACGAATACCCACCAGCTGCACACATACCCGGTGCTCACACGCACCTTTTGTCTCGCTGTACTCTCTCTACTGATCTGAACTTCGGTTCCCAAGGGCGTTCAACCTACCAGCGCCTTCATGGTATATAAGGCGCTATATAAATGCAAAATAACAATAACAATAACAATGAGATTATCACTGCAACAAAAAACACTGAATCAGTGACATGCAACTCATCATGCTTCAGGAAAATACCCCTCAACATCTGGAGAGAAGAAACAGTACCAGCACCAACTCAGCCTCAGCAGCCTCCAGAGGTAATCAAGCAAAGAGCTGAACAAGAGTCACCAGTGGAGAACATCCCAGGACAATCGAGAAAAGCAACATCCAGCCAAGCAAGCCCAAATCAGAAAGAACACCAAAGTGTGGCCAGCGAAGTAGAAGCAATGTCACAAGGAAACAAGACAACTCAAGAAACCACTACTCCAGGCCAACTGAGTTGGTCCCGATATACCCTTCGAGAACATCCAAAACCCTTGACCATGCTGAGAGGCTATGTCCTTCATGGAGTATTCCAGCGAGCCAAAACCTAGAGACTAAATGAACTTTTTGGTTCAAACTGGAGAGGGGTGTGATGTTGTGACCCTGAGGCTCTTGTGAAGCATGTCATGGCACATAGGCCATTAAGTGCCTGTAAGAGGAGAAGAAAATCAAGAAGCTTGTAATCAGCGCTAAGCAGCTTTGCTTTTACCAACATATTCATTGCCCTGTGTGCAAAGTGCTGATAATTAAAACGTTGTGATTGACTGTAGGTGTTATGCACATATGCCTTTATAGATATGGACTAAATGAAAATTCCATCCAGTGAGGCAAAGCAAGTGAAGCATCAAGGTTTCAGCTGATGAAATCAGCATGCATGCTACAGTCTGCTTCTGGTACATGTTTGAAATAAATAAAGGTACATAAGACCAATTGGGCAGCATAACATTAAACTCAGCCAGCATTTATGGCTAACCTGCACAGAGGTCAATATCATTTAAAATAACCATGTTGCCTCACCTTGTACTTGTCAGATAGTGCTACAGAAAGTCAAGCCTCTGTCAAATGATTCGAAAGAGGATATATTCAAGCTCTACGGGGTCCACCCCTTGGCATGGGTATCATTTTGCTGAATGGATCTGAAGTATTAAATCAAACATGCAAGTGCAGAGCACACATCATAAATCTCCCTGCTGCTATCAACCTTTTCCTTCCTCCCTGCACTCCTGGGGCAATGCTGGAACACATCGACAGACACCGCTCCTTCAAACAGCACATAGCAAGGAAGATACAAACGGCTTGGTACCAACTTTCTCTCTTGCTGGAAATCCAGCTCTTCATACCAGAAAACAACTTCAGATCTGTTGTCCAAACCTTGGTCCTCTCCGACTTGGCAGGTGGATATGCCTTTTTGGAAAGCCTTCCAGGGACTTCGCTGGCACCCGTGAGATGTGTCCTCCATGCTGCAGTACGACTCATCAAAAGACTTCACAAATTCAACCACATCACCAGGACCCTCAACGACTTGCGCTGGTCCCACTGCGAGCCTGTATCATCTTTAAATCTCACTGCATCATCTACAAGTCTGTCGATCTGAAGTTCCCAACTACCTCAGTGAGAAACTCAGCCTTTCCAGAGGCCTGCAAAACGCCAGAATTAATAGATATGTTGTGAGAAACCTGAGGGTGTTCTCACGGGTAATCCCCAGGGATCCAGTGCTCAGGTGGCCAGGGAAGGGCCATCTCCCTTGGATGCGAACCCTGGGGGCGGCCTAGCGAGGGAGGATCATCTGACGAAGGGGTGTTCGGGGACTGTGTGGAGGGCATCCGAAGAAGAGATATGGTATCCCCCATTTCTTTCCCCAATCCATTCTACCCACCCTCGTTGTTTACGGGATATTGTCACCCGAGTCCCATCCTACCCCTCGACCTTCCCTCATGAAAAGGGAAGATAAAATATCATGGATGGCTAGGGAGAACAAACCAATTTACAACTCTTGACCCAAACAGTGTCTTTCCTTCTTCAGGACCCATTGTTGGTGGTCCGAGTAAGAGGAGGAAAAGAGTCAAGTATATCAGATCAGGTGAGAAGAAAGACCAACTTGTACAAACTGGAACAATCTTGGGCTGATTCCGGTGCTCCTCAAAGTATTAAGATATAGAAAGAGTAGAGCTGCAAGACTACGGTCTATTACCCTTAGACTGCAAAGGGAAACAGAACTAAACAACTAACTGATTAGACCTGAAGGTGTTTCGCGCTCCACTAATAACTGGATTGTAAGTCTAATGTTCTATGGACCAGTGCGCCCTTTGGTAACTTAACCAGGCTTTGTTTCAAAGTTTTGTGTTCAAAGAATATTTTTTATTATACGAACTGTTACGTCACAGTTTAACAAGTTTTCCCAATTTGGTATGGTTAGATTAATGCATTTTCTATTTCATGTTTCAAGTGGTTATACAAATTTGAGAGCAAAACGTAAACATGAAGTACAAACAGTACAAAGTTCCTGATACACATGAAACACAATTTGTTGTAGCTCCTGTTACTTCACAGAAAGATTTAGTTACACTTGATGGTTTTGGATTCAGTAACTCCTGTTACTTCACAAATAGATTCAGGTACACTTATTTATTGGAAGCTCAACTCCAGATGCACAGTAATGATAATTGTAGGGTTGGATGCTCTAGGTCACTGTTGCTTCACAGTTCGAAATTGAATAGGTTTTGAGTCTTAAATATTCAGAGGTAATTGATTGGAGTCTAAGCCCTCTTTGCTCTCAAATTTGTATAACCACTTGAAACATACAAAATAGAAAATGCATTAATCTAACCATACCAAATTGGGAAAACTTGTTAAACTGTGACGTAACAGTTCGTATAATAAAAAATATTCTTTGAACACAAAACTTTGAAACAAAGCCTGGTTAGGTTACCAAAGGGCGCACTGGTCCATAGAACATTAGACTTACGATCCAGTCATTAGTTGAGCGCGAAACACCTTCAGGTCTAATCAGTTAGTTGTTTAGAGAAGAAAGACCAAGTACAACAGAGACAGGACCATGATATCCATTCATCTGTTACCCATCTAGACCACAGGGAATACTATCAAGAGCCATGCCTGTATACTAAAACAGCAGAGAAATGCAATACCCTGCCACAAGGGGAAGCTATCTTATTAAATAAAAACAAGGCTAGAAGATGTTCCTATCTCCGGTGTCAATCTCCTAATAGTATTCTCGTAAATAGAACTTAACCATCAATCTGGTCATCAATCCCATTTCACTTTACAGGCCTCTCCCTCAACGTCCATGGGGTATCTCCAATCTCACCTCAACTCCCCCTCCCCATTTGCAAGAAAGACTGAGACGAGAAAGAGGCAACTAAGATCAGTAAAGATTACCCATAGGAATAACATGGGGAAAGTAAGGGCAACCTACCCCAGGAAGAACTCGAGCTGTCCCACTAATAGAGTCAGGCAGGGTCAGGCAGTTAATAATGCCCATTTACACCTGACTCCACTTGACTGGGATTTTCATTATAAAAGATGTTGTTTAGCACAGATGGATGAGCGAGCTGGAGAAGCACTTTGGACCAGAGAAGCCATGAAGCTGGGAGCTGCAGGAAGGGCGATCTATAGGAGAATGGCATGCTGCAGCGCTGGCCCGATGTGTGAGGAGGGCTGCAGCGTGACTGGGGAGTCGTGTCTCCTGAGACCCGGAGCAAGGCAGTTGGGATCCTGCTGGCAGAGTCCTTGCAAGTGCTCATTCCCTTGTGCCATTTGCCAGGACAAGGGTGACTGAAGTGCAGATGGTAAGACCCTGACCTCGACCTAAAGCATCCCAGAGAGACCGTTCCCCAGCGCTACGCTACCCAGTGAGTTTTGCATGACAGAGAGAGAAACACGTGACCGTGCGGGTGGCTGGAGCAAGAAAGGGAGAAAAAGCAAGATTGATAAGACGGCACGAAGGAGAAAGAAAGAAAGAAAGAAAGAAAGAAAGAAAGAAAGAAAGAAAGAAAGAAAGAAAGAAAGAAAGAAAGAAAGAAAGAAAACGGAGCAGCACAGAAATAAAAGGGCAGAAAGTAAACAGATTTAAAAGTGGCCAAGCAGCCCGGATGTAAAGGTAAAAGCAGACAGAAGCAAAGTAAAAGGAACGTGTGAGGGTGCACAAGAAAGTCAAGAGAGGGCAAGCGGCTCGAAAGAAAAGCAAGGAAAAGGTGCGAGTGAGCATGGAGAAGGAAAGTAACAGTATTAAAGGTGCAAGGACGCATGGCAAAGTAAATGAAGTGTAAGTGGGCACAGCCAAAGACAGAAGTGAACGAAGTAGAAGGGTAAAACAAGCACACTAAAGTAGGAAGGTGCAAGAGACACAGAAGGAGCATAGAGTGAAGAAGAACAGTGCAAGTGAGCACACCAAAGTGAAAGGAATTAAAGCACATGCAAGTATGCACAATAAACACCTGAAGATAAAAGGCACCAAGGAAAGCGCAAGTGAGAAATAAAGGGAGTGGCAAAGGGTGAGAGTGGTCGTGCTGAGGAAAAGCAAAGAACCTGGCTTTTTCGAAAGTCTCTGATTCTACCCCATGAGAAGAGTGTATGTAAGAAAAGCTGTAAATAAGAAAAAGGCATATCCTGACCAGCTTACTTTGCGTTTGGAATTAGAGGGGCCTAAACTTGGGGAAAGACACCCTGAGAAACCTAAAAAGGAACTGTGATATATTTGGTTTTCTGTAGAAAGTTTGAAGAGGTCTGTGCTTGGGGAAGGGCACCCTTAGAGGCCGACTTAAAAAAACGAAAGTGCACACTTATGTATATTATTGTTTGTGTTGAAAGCTGAAAGAGGACTGTGATTGGGGAAGGGAACCTGAACCTTGAGGGGCCTACTTAAGAAATCAAAGTACATCCTCATACAATTGTCTTTGTATTTGAAAGCTGGAAGGGGCCTGAGGTTGGCGAAGGGTACCCTGAGAGGCCCAGCTAAGTTGAAGACTTACTGGTTCGCTTTATAGTGTTGAAAACACTGGAATGCGGGGAAGGGCACCCTGAGAAGTTTAAAAAGAGAACTGTGATACATTTTATTGGATGGTGCTTGAACCTTGAATACATCGAAGCTTGGGGAAGGGAACCCCAAGGAACTCAAAAGACACAGAAGGTGTTGGAATTCACTGCAAGAACCCTGAGGCAAAGGTCTTCCATGCAACTCTGTTTCATTGAACACATTCTGATAAACTTAAAACTACGCCTGGCAAGAAAGCCACCAGAAACCAACCTTGGTTTCCCTATTTTTCTGTTGAACCACTACTTGTCACTTTTTGACAAAAGATCCCCTAACACATTTTTGTATGAGGGCTAACAGGGACATAGACATAGACAGACTTTTTATTTGGACTTCCAAACACTGATGGCCCTTAGAAGCATAATTCCAGGGAAATATCCCTTTAGAACAATGGCTACTTAGGTATTACGCCAACCCTGAAACTTTAAATAAAGGTTTTGAAATCATACTTTCTGAGTCTGTGTCTCTGTGCAGACTTGCACTCTGTCAGTGTAGGAAGGAAAGAGCCAGAAAACGGACCTTTCATCCAATCCAACATTCCAAGGTGCCTAGGAGGGAGATTTCGTCAGAGAAATCGGGAGACATAAAGTTTCCCATAGGAATGAATTGGGGCTAGAATTATTTTAGGTGGGAGAATGTGAAAACAGCAATATTTTCCACTGAAAAATCGGGAGTCTCCAGCCTAAATCGGGAGGGTTGGCATGTATGGACCTTCTCCATATATGCCCCAAAACTCTGGAACCTCCTCTGCATCAACACCAAACTCGTCCCCTAGCATCTACGTACCTCTGCTTCCCTCACTGTGTCCTTCTACCTATGATTTGCAGCTAGGTTTGCTGCAACAAGTACCATAATAACAATAATAATATTAACATTAATCATAATGCTTCTGAACAACCAAGTAATGCTGATTAACTCTCATGCGAATTTTCCTGACGGGGACTTATTTAACCTTGCCACAGCACAATGCGTTGTTTTACTTGTAGTCGCATGCTTCTTTTTTGGAAACAAAATTGTTTACATTTATTTTTCTGGATGTTGTAGCTCTGACATCACCAGAAGGCCACTTCAGGGCATACAGGGGAGAGGTGGATCAATTTGCAGGGAATAACTGAGGGTAGTTTAATTGTGTTAGTGTGAGTGGAACAGGTGGATTTCCACATGCTCTTGCACTATATTTGTTCTGGCTTCATTTGGAGCTGTGAGGGAGTGTTTTTTTAGAGCCTGCAGTCATTGAAATGCAGGGATTTTCTCCAAAAGCGCTTGTACCTAGGCAGATTAGTGGCAAATACAGTCTCAGGGGATGACTGTAGGTCTGATGTGCTCTGTGTAGTGAGCTTGTGTGTTAAAAATCTACACATTCATACATTCCTCTGTGTCTCCATCAATCTATCCCATTCATTCCATCCAGGTCACAGAATGATTCTGGAGCATCATAGTGCATTGTTTGTGTCTTCAATTACCCCTTTCGCCTGGCATGTCCTCGAATCTCAAAATAAAACCAGAGAGTGCTGCCTCGTGAGCTAAATTCTTCAATAAACAACTTGCTATCTCATGATTTCTTGAAATCATAGGTGCTGAAATGTATATTCAACTGTAAATTTCAACTCCAATGAAAAACATATCTAGCTAGGTTTGACCTTAAATCGTGTATAAAGGTGTTGTTCCCTGTGGCACCAAAAGCTGTCTCCGCAACTGATGATGACATGCAGTGAGGAGATAGTCTGAGACACGTAGTAGGGCTGTTTCTGTAGAGTGAGATGGCCCGGATCCAGATTGAAATGGAGATAGAATATAATACTGATTTAGGAATGCAGAGATTGTAGACGGCTCTTTCTAACAGAAGCAGAAGAAGAGAGAGTAGTTGGAAATTAAATTGGGTTGAAAGGTCTAAGGAAGTTTTTTAAAGATGGGAATAATTGAACCATGCTTGAAGGGGATAGGGAAAGTGGAAGAACAAAGAGAAAGATGAAACCAGGAAGTCAGATATGGGAGAAACAATGGATAGACAGAGTAACAGTGAGAAGGGAAGGGGATCAAGAGGCGAGACAATGTGGTGAGAATGTTTGAGTAGTAAGTGGTATCACAATTAGATAATGGTGAAAAAAGGAAGAGACAATGGGCCTCATTACGAATTGGGCAATTTTCCGGCGGTAATTCCGCCCAACTAAATTACTATTACCGCCACTTGGTCCAGAAGAATTACTGCCAGATTACAAGTAGCGGTGCTGGTGACAATCCCCATTATGAGTCCATAAGACTCTATGGGGCTTTTTTGGTGGAATTACCACAGCAGTATTTCCGCCATGGTAATTCCACTGATTTTGCCAATTTTACAGTGGAGAGTTGTAGGATTCACCTCCAGCATGTTGTATGGCAGGGCGGAACCCTTGACAGCAATTCCATTACCGCCAATTGTTTCCCACTGCACCATACTTGTAATGAGGAAAGAGGAAGGGGAATTTGGACATGGTGAGAAGAAGTAGTCAGCAAAGTCAGGCGACAAAAGAAGGGATGGCAGAGAAGGGGCAGCATGGTGAGGAGAAATTATACGATTTAAGATCTGAAAAGAAATCGTGGATGAGGAGAGAAATCTAACCTAAGGTTAGAGAAGTAACATTTCTTAGCAGAGAGTAGAATGGTCATAAGAAGAGTGAAGGGTCGTAAGTGTTGATTGATCAGTGGAAGGTTGAGACTTTTTACATCTCCTTTTCCTTTCTGAAGAGATGAGCGCAGTGTCAGGTATCGGCAGTACTCTGCAACTGTCGGACACAGGGGTCGCCGTACTTCAAATAAGCAGTTTCCTATCAAGGTTTGTGATTCTTACAGACTACATGGATGTGGCCCTTTAAGATACCTGATCCCGGGTGCTTGGAAGTTGGCATGGAAACTGTGGCATCCTGCCACTACTTCCTGGTCCTGTTTCGCTCGCTAACTGACGTTGCATTCTGTCACATGATTAGCTTACTTAAGCCACTCCCTGCTGTTCTTCGGTGCTTCTGAATCTTGTATTCCAGTGGCACTGTTTTGGATTCCTTGCTTCCTGTTCCCTTGCTCCTTCTCCCTGCTCCTGCTTCCTATGCCCAGGATTGTCTCACCGCTTTTGACCCAGACTGTTCATCGGTTTATGACAGCCCTGTTTGCCTTGTCTCACCTGGTATTCGACTTCGGACTGCCTCACGACCTGCTCTGTAATCTTCCTGGTACTTCGTCGCCCGCTCCTGCTGAATGACTCGGACCGCTCATGGAACTGCTTCTGTCTACGCCCATAGTACTTCGCCGCCCGCTTCTGCTGATCAACCCGGACCTCCTACGGAATCTCTTCTGTCTACGCTCACTGCTTCAGGAACCTTTTCATCTTCTACGGAACGTTGCTCTTTTGGGACTTGTGTTTACCTTTTGGAACTTGTTACAGTACACAGACTAGAGGCTGCCTAAGTGTACTTGCAGGTGTCCTCGTGCAGTCGGGTTAGGGTTTGTAACTTTTGTGGACACTCTACAGTCTCCAGGATCTACTCCCTACTCAGCACAAACTCCGATTTGGTATCCCTGTTTGAGAAGTTCCTGGATTTCTCCTATCTGTGTACTAATCCCTGTTGGTTTTGGCTGTAATAAACTGCAGTTTGAACTTGCTGTCTGTCTGAACCTGCGTCCCGTGCACGGATAGAAAATACTTTCTATTTAAAAAAATAAACATTAGCACCTGCATAGCATGCTATATGGGTGCAAATGCGATATGCCCCTTGGTGGATGGGTCCACCCCGTGGGGCTGCCACCTCGGGGCATATTGCCTCATTAGCACCCTGGGTGGGGGAGCCAGCCAATCAGGTGGCTAGAAACGTGGGCTGACACTATTAGGGAAAGCCAGCACTCTATACCGCCTGATGGCCAGCTTCCCCGCCCGCCATCTTCCCCTCACCCAACCCGCTTCTTTTTCAAATCCCCCAAATCCCACTTACCTTTTCACTGCAGCGCCCCATCCCGCTGCCGCAGCTGCTCCTGTCTCCGCTCTGGCCGCTATGGAAATGGACAAGGGTCTCCATACAGAACCCCGAGTTCCTCATCCATGGTGGCCATGTTGGTAGAGTATTTTCTCTCCGTGCACGGAAAGAAAATAATTTCAATAAAAAAAACATACATTTGCACCCACGTTGCATACTACATGGGTGCTAATGGCGATATCACCCTCAGTGCCTGGGCCCACACTGTGCGTAATGGCCCGCCACTCTTGTTAAGGGACCCTCGCTTTGCTCAACCCTTAACTTGGGCGGCGGGCCGTTACCCAAAGGGTGGGACCGCCACCTTGGGGCATATCGCCTCATTAGCACCCAGGGCGAGGGAGCCAGCGAATCAGGTGGCTAGGATCGTGGGCTGACACTCCCCTGCCCGCCATAATCCCCTCACCCAACCCCGCTTTTTTTAAAAATCCCTCCCCCCAATCCTACTTAACTTTTTGCTGAAGTGGCAGGTCCTGCTGCCGCAGCTGCTGCCGTCCTTGCTCAGGCTGCCATGGAAATGCACAAGGGGCGTAATACGGAGCCTGAGTTCCTAATCCATGGCGGCCATGTTGGTAGAGTATTCTTTCTCCGTGAACGGGACGCCACGAGGCATCCCGTGCACGGAAAGAAAATACTTTCCATTTTATATTTTAAAAACCATTAGCTCCCACATAGCATGCTTCGCGCAGGTTCTTAACTTGGGCGGTGAGCCGTTACCCACAGGGTGGGCCCGCCACCTCGGGGCATATCGCCTCAACATGAAGCAACATTATTGCCAGTGAAACCATAAATGGGGCTTTTTTGAAGAGCATACACTGACAACTAACCAACTCATAAGAATTGATAGTTTTGAAATATTTAGAAGCTGGCAATGTTGACAGTTAAGGCACTATGAGAATGAAATAGTTGTCCAGCATCACGATTTTGGTAAAATGGTGACTTTTGGATTTCAGTCTGCAGCCTCACCTCATAACCACATTGTTTCCCAATTCATGTCATACAGCAAGGTGCAATTATTTGTGAATGTTTGCCTTTCAAGAACTACATTTTTGTAACCTTTGTTTTTACATCCAATTGTGCTTTCTATATACTAATTGTACCAATCAATGTTGATGCCAAACGATATACCTGAACCTTATCTTCCATGCCCGATTAATCCAAACCAGTCTGCTTTTTTCTTTTTATACTTATTAATATTTTCGAGAATAGTAAAATCTTTTCATAACCATTCAATCAAACAATAAACAAGGGCCAATAAAAATGCAGTTATATTTATAATCTATAACAATATGACAATCTATAAAGGAAAATACCATTGCAGTCATGTAACTCATACATTAATTCCTGTTGCTGCCTATGTTTGAGTGGAAAAACTAGCCATCTAGAGGATTTATCCCCTTCTTTCAAAGAACTTTTGAGCAGAGATCAAGAAACATTCCTCTGCATATCCTGAGGTAACCTCTTTTAGTGCAACTCCCTGCTTGCATAACCCATTTTTCACTATAGCGGACACTCTGCTCTTATGTTGGAATCTTAAATCTGTAATCTGCGATAAAAGGTCATATACATGTTGCTTAAAACGTTTACGCTTGTGGGACCACAAATCTATGGTCTGGCCCTGTATAACTAATTTACAGCCCTGTATAACTAACTTACATGTATCCCATGGAGTACTTTGGTCACCTTCACAACCTCCAAAATCGGTTACTGCTGTATTTAATGAGTCAGTTATATTCATGCAGTTTAATATGAGTCAATGTAATCTCCAACTTGGTGATTTGGGTGGTGTGCATGCCAATGATAGCATCATGGCTAATATAGAACTTGATTCAATTATTGACAGTGTGGTACGTGTGATTAATGTGAGAAACCTGAAGGTGTCTCCCTAGCAGAGTCCCCAGGGATCTCTTTCTCAGGTGGCCACGGCACGGCCATCGCCCTTGAATCCAAACCCTGGGGGTGGACAAGTGTGGGAGGATCACCTGGGAGAGGGGTCCTCTGGGAATGGGGGTGTGACATCCAATGGCGAGACGCAGTATTTCCCCCCTTTTGACACTTCCTCCACATTTATAGGTTATTCTAAATCCTGTCCTGGTACCGACCCCCCCCTAATTCCAACAAGTACCAACTGATAAAGTAGGTGTGGGCGAACCAGGAGAAAGAAATTGCAATTACCAGCTTGTGTATTACAACTGCTGGATATCACCCTGTCTCAGATATACCCCTACCCGACATTCCTACAGTTGAAATAGACTATTGTCAAACCAGTTCCATTATGCCCCCATACCTTTCTCTAAAACCACACCAACACATTTATTTACCATCACACACTCACCTACACACTGGCTTTCTCTACAACCACTGAGACGAGCGAGCTGAAGATGCTGGAAGGTGTTGAGAAGGCAGAGGAAAGCCTTTCTGGGGGCTGTAAGGAAAGCCTGACTGGGGGCTGAGACCCGGACTTAAGTAATAAGTGACCCTAGGAGGTCTAGTGTGATTTTCTTATGAGCTGTGGCAAGTGTGAATGCGCAGAGGGATGGGATGCTGAAAGAAAGCTAGGGGAAGGGAACCTTGCTTTGTGATGAGATGATATAATCGTGAACTATTTAGAATGGCTATGTGAACCCAACAGAGGTTTTCCAGGAGTAAGTCTAAGGGAAGTGAGTCCTGCATTGTGATGAAGCAAAGTGAACTGTGTATCTGGCCGTAGTGAACCCGACTGAGGGAGGTTAATATTAAGAAAGGATCGCAGCCCAGTTGAGGGGGATCCAGGGGTGAAGAGTCATCACCCAACGTAAAAGATTACGGAAAGGAACTTTTCACACATCAGACCCTCAGAGGCAAGAGACTTTGCATGAAGGAGACTTGGCCACAGAAGGTCCCGATATCGGTGAAAAGAACTGTAACATTGGGCCTCATTACACGGTAGGCGGTAAGGGTTTACCGGTACCGGTATTTTACTGGTACCGGTAAACCCTTACCGCCTTACTACGAGGTCCCTTTGCGGGTTGGTGGAATTTAACGCCTGTTTTTTGCAGGCATTAAAAACCAACCCGCAAAGGGACCATGGAGCTAATTATGGTACCGCAATTTGCGGTGCCGTAATTAGCACCTTCCCCATTCCCATTATGCCCTATGGGGCAAAAATGGGAATGGGGAAGGGCAATGGTGGAAGGGGGAATTACCGCCCCGCCAACCTTGGAATGGGGCGGTAATTCCTCTTTCCACCAAGGCGGTGCCGGTATTTTACCGGCATGAACCATGGCGCTAATAGCGACATGGTTCTCCGCCTACTGTGTAATGAGGCCCATTGTGCTGGAGAAGCCCAGGTGTGGGTTGTGCTCAGGAGTCCCGTCTTGTCCCATGCTAAAAACATGGGGAAGGGAGACCCCAGCTATACTATTCTGACTTAACATTTTGTGAGCACTTCTTTCTTTTCCGGTGAACATTACCCCACACTATTTTGTAACTTAGCTGTAAGGATTGGCAGTGTATATTTTTAGTATAGGCCCTTTTTATTTGACAAGACGCCCCTAGGACTGCCTTATTATTCTTTGATGGTCGTAGCTTGCTCCCATCTTAGATTTAGGTTTAGATTAAATGTTAAAGGTTAAATGTATTTGTACCGTGCACCGTCACCAACAGAGTTGCTCGCCAGGTGCTCTGGCAAATCTGCAAACAAGAAGTCGGGGTGGGTTAGCAGGGTGAAGAGAGAGTAGGATAGTGAGAGGATTGGTGTTCTGTTGGCAGCTTCATCTCGGTATACACTGTGTGCTGAGCTTTGGTGCGAGTATCGGAGCGATGTCAGACCTTGTGTGCTGTTGGTGTGGCTTATGTGTTGTTGTGGTGTGGTGAAGTGCATGCGGCTTGCAGTGCGAGAGGTGGTTGTGTGACTTTTTGAGTGATTTAAGTATGCAGAAGTTTGAGCTTTTTTGTTAGTGGGTTGTATGTTTTGCAGGTAATCTTCACATTATGGCTGAATGCCTACATTTCGGGAATCCAGCATGGTGCAGCGACAGCTAGGTTTGAGAGTCCTGCCTAGTGGAGTGGAAGCCCACGCCTAGCAGAACAATTGAGTAAAGTACCATACGCAGCTGGATTTGAGAAACAATTGAATAATTCAGTACAATCCTAAAACATCTAATATTTGAGAGTCCTGCACAATGGGAGAGAGGACAACGCCTGACAAAACAATTGAAGTTTTAGCGTGGCACACTCCCTGTTGTATTCTAATGAACTATGTATAGTGTTGGTAGACGTGCATCTGCTCGGCTCCCGCAGCCGCACTAACATCCTGATATAAAAAAGCCTGTCTTCGGGGGTAATAAGAGCTGGAAATACTCCGATACGATAGCGAACACCCTTGGGTATTCCTGGAGCGAAGATCGAAGAGAACCGCGGTCGGATTCCCCGGAGACGACCGTGTGAAGTTTTCTAGCGACAGCAGCCTGCCCGCCTTCAAAATGGCCATGGGCGCACGCAGCTGAACGTCCTGTGCACACCCAGCGAGGCCGCGTCGAGACGGTGGCCGAACCGCAACGGACTGATCAATCACAGCGGGAGAAAGGTGTGGACCCGGGGAGGCCCCGATCGGCAGACACGCTCCTGCAGGACAGCACAGACAAGAAGGTAGCGGGAGAGCCTGCCGAAGAGTGGAGCCTAGGCCTCCCGCACCGGCTCTCGCCCCTCGGGGGACTGGCCGGAGCACCATCACTGGCCGGGAAGTCAAGAAGGCCTGCAAGGGGAGAGAAGACCGTACACCCCGGTGAGCCCTGCCCTCCGAGCGGGGCGACCCTGTGAGGCGACCCCAGTATCATACGCGTGGACCCGCGGGCCGGTGTGAGAGCGAAGAACACGCCTTGCCCCGGAAGGCACACTACTGCCGGGCGACGGGCGGTTCCGTCGGCCCTGGAGGGTGGACATATCCCCGGAGCACAGCAGCTACGAAGGGAGCGATCTGCCGACAAGGTAAATGAGACAAGGGGCACATCTGGCAGTGTGGTGCTCAGGCGGGGCTGACTAGACGGGCGCCCACATTGGCCCATATAGCATACACGGTGGACCGGGCGCTATGGGGAAAGATAGGCCGAGGAAGCTTCACGCCCAAAGCAAAATGGATCAATACACCATTCCTCCTCCCCAACCCACTGAACTCTCAGACGACATGGAGAAGGACCAAGGAATATCGCTCAAAGACATCATGGCCGCCATTACCGACTCCCGCACGTCCATGGAGCAGAAAATGGACGGAATTAGCATGGATGTCTCCCTCCTCAGGCACGACCTCCAAAAACTGACGGCACGCACTGGGGAAGCTGAGCAGCGCATTTCTAATACGGAGGACAGAATGAACACCGTGCAACAACAACTTCATAACACAATGTCCAAACTGAAGGTGTGCTGGAAGACAGAATTGAAGAGGGAGAGGGCAGGTCCAGGCGCAATAATGTACGCATCCTGGGTATACCCGAAAAGGCAGAGGGCCCCTGCATGGAACTCTTCCTAGAACAATGGCTCTCTGACCTATACGAGCCCGATGCCTTTTCCAAGTTCTTTTCCATAGAAAGGGCACATAGGGTGCCCACAGGCAGGCCACCGCCTGGAGACCCTCCAAGAACTGTGATAGCACGATTCTTAAATTACAGAGACAGCGACGCCCTGCTGCAACATGCGCGCGCCAAAGGAGCGGTCACGTGCAATGGCTCCAAAATCGCCTTTTTTCCGGATTACACGAGGGAAGTGCAAAGGGCAAGGCAATCCTTTGACTCCCTGAAACGACAGCTACACACGATGGGCGTGAAATACGGCCTGCTCTTCCCTGCAGAACTCAAGATTTACCATAAAGGCACAACAGTCCATTTTAGTGACCCTAAGGAGGCTTGGCGTTGGGCCGAGCAAAACATAGAGGGAGACTGGTCTGCCCCCCGCGAAAATAGGGGGAGAAACTGAAGACCTCTGCCAGACCAGCGGCGAGAACCCCACTGACCACCACCGCAGGACCCACTGGAAGACCTACGGGGGGTGATAACCCCCTCAACACGGCCGTCAATCCTGTGTCCATACAGAGATTCGCAAGTCAGACCATAGATCTTCTCACAGTACACGCACACACACAATGATAGGCAGCACATATCCACCTGTAGCGGCCGCGGTACGCCCTAGGCCCTACGATAGGAAAAGAGCCCCCCCCACCCCCCCTAGAGTGCAACAAATCCCAGGTGTAATTCACACGTGGACTGCCCTTGGGGATCACCTTTAGAGGAGTACTACCCCCACCCCCTCCCCCCCACCCCCCGGGCTCTCCATAGAGAGGGACCACTTTTGTTTGATATTAAGTTCGGTGCATGTTAGGTGTCCAGTTGACACCATAGAGTTTTTGTTTGGGCGACCGATGCTTCTAGTTGGGAGGAGTATGGGGTGGGGGTTTTTGGGTTTTTCAGGCACAGCTTCATCAGGGACCGATCAAGCTAATGGAGGAACATGGCCAGGAAGGTCGCCAGTACACCACTGGCATGTTTCCAACAGGCGCATAACGCTACCGGTGACAAGCAGGGCAGCCACCGATACACACTCACATGGCAGAGTATCGTAATAAGGTCGACACTCTCAGAACACTAAGGCTCATGTCGTGGAACGTCAATGGCCTAGGCAATTAAATTAAGCGCCGCCTGCTGCGCCAATTTTTGAACAGACGGGGGGCTGACATAGTGTTCCTGTCCGAGACACATCTTGCAGGCACAGAATGCACCCTATTTAAGCGTACAAATTATAAGCTGATATTTCACTCAAACTTTACGATGGGCTCAAGAGGCATTATGATCCTGATACACAAAAACCTGCCCCTCCACCTCTACACAGTGACCCATGATACAGGAGGTAGATACATATATGTGACGGGCGACCTATGGGGGCAGTCCATTGCACTGATAGTCATCTATGCACCACCGACCCTTCTAGAATCACTGCTCACTGACATTACCCCGTTAATTGCTAATGACACCTCTGACTGCCTGATACTTGGCGGTGACTTCAATGAAGTCATGAATGTCACCCTGGATAGATCCTATATACGAAATAGGAACCCCAAAGTCCCCACTAGGCTTGCTACGTTCGCCAACGCACTCAGCCTGTGCAATGTGTGGAGGGAACTGCACCCAGATGCTAAAGCGTACTCTTTCCACTCAGGGGCCCATGCCTCGCTCTCTAGACTGGACTACTTCTTCACTCCCGCAACTGACCTACACAGGGCACAGGAAATAAACATACTACCTAGAGGCATCTCTAATCACTCTCCGCTAGAAATGCCACTTATAACGTCCCGGAGGGTCCCACCGCCATGTTGGCGCCTGAACAGTTACTATCTGGGAGACCCAGAGCTGATAGATAAACTACAGGAGACCACCACCTCATACTTTGAGTTAAACACACAGACTGCAACAAACCCTGAAATGCTATGGGAAGCCTATAAAACAGTGCTGAGGGGCGAACTAATATCATGGACGGCGGCCAAAAAGAGGCTGCACATGAGTAAGATCCTTGAAGCGGAGCTCCAAGTCAAACAGGCAGAGGAGAGGCACGTAGATGAAAATACGCCGGCCTCTAACCGGACGTTGCTGCTTGCACAAAAAAGACTGCGAAGCATAGCGTTGGACAATGCGCGCCAAGCGCACACTGCAATGAGAGCAAGGATCTATGAAACCGGTGACAAGGCGGGTAAGATGCTGGCATGGCTGGAAAGGAAGGAGCAGGGACGTAGCCATGTCCGGAGACTTGAATCGGACGGTTCGAACGCAAGGGTGACGGACCAGGAAATAACCCAGGGCTTTGGGAATACTACGCAGAGCTATACAGTGAATCCACAACCCCGATGGACGCCACGATTATGGATCGAATTGAAACCCACACCCTGAATGAGGCGCAAAGGCAACGACTGGAGCGGGAGATCACGGAGGCTGAGATCCTAGCCGCCATTTCTGGGCTCCAGACCGTTAAGACTCCTGGTCCAAACGGCTTCCCGGTAGAGCTATGGCGAAGGGTGGGCACTAACGTGATAGCCCCCCAGCTCCTGCAAATGTACCTCCATGCTCGTGAAAAGGGCATTCTCCGCCCAGATCTCCGAGAAGCAACAATTGTAGTGATCCCTAAGCCGGACAAGCCCCCAGACAGATGTAGCTCGTACAGGCCCATCTCACTCATCAACTCTGAAACTAAAATACTGGCGAAGCTTCTAGCGGACCGTCTACAAGAGGTAATTCCCTCCTTGATCCACCCAGACCAGTGCGGTTTCATGCCACAGAGATCAACTTGCATGAACCTCCGCAGACTATTCGTGGCTTTGGAAAGAGCCGGCAGCATACAGGGACCACTGACCCTGTTGGCAATTGACTTTGAAAAAGCCTTCATTTCAGTGAGATGGGAGGCTGTCTGGACCATTATGCGCCGCATGGGCTTTGGAGAGAACTTCATGAGTTGGGTGAAGCTACTATACGAATCCCCGGTTGCTAGGACCAGGGTCAACGGTTGGTGATCAGAACTCTTTGGTCTGGGAAGGGGTCCAAGGCAGGGCTGCCCACTATCCGCCATGATCTTTGCTATTGCGGTCGAACCCCTGGCGATCCTGTTACAAAACGACCCAACATGGGAGGGTTTCCGATGGTCCGATACATGGGAAGACAGAATATCCCTTTACGCAGATGACCTACTCATCTACCTGAAGGACCCAAATACCTCCTGCCCCAGAGTCGTGCAGCTGCTGTGCCAATATGAGGCATTCTGTGGACTACGCGTGAACTGGTCCAAGTCCATCCTTTTTCATATAGGGAACACTCCATCGTCGTGTCTGGCGACCGGCCCCCACCAAATCGAGAAGGAACAATTCAAATACCTGGGGATACACATTACAATGCACCTTACTGAATATACTGCCCTGAACCTGTCCCCCTTGATGGCAAAATTTGCAGACGACACTCGCCACTGGATCTCCTTGCCACTGACACTGATGGGTAGGGCAGCACTGTCTAAAATGATCGCCCTCCCGAAATTTCTATACATCCTGCAAAATGCGCCATTACATATCGACCAACGGGACTTCCATAAAATCGAATGCACCCTCCGGAAACTGCTCTGGAAAGGTGGCCACCCGAGAATTACACTTGCGACCCTTCAGAGGTCTGTTTGTGACGGGGGGATCGGGCTGCCCAGGATGCAATCATACTACTGGGCCAGTCAGGTGGAGGTAGTAAACGACATGCTTCACGGTGACAGGAGTCTCCCGCATATCAAGGGCTTCCATTGCAACACTACAATCAAGCCAATAGAGCACCTCTACAGAGACTTGGACCGCCCTCCGAAATCTGACATGGCATCCCACATAACGAGAATTTGGAAGGAAGCACTTCGATTCTTGGGCTGGGGCGGGAAAACAACACTGGCCCAGCAGTTGTGGAACAATTGCAACCTTCCCGAAGTACGGAAACTGCCGAAATGGCCCGAATGGACCCAGAGTGGAATCTCTACCGTTGGAGATGTGGTACAGGAAGACAACCTGGCAACGTTCGAAATGATGCAAGAAAGGTTCTCCCTGCCGGACACGGAAAGGTTCCAGCACATGCAGCTAAATCATGCCTGGACAGCCCACCGACGGACCATACAAGATCTGCCTGAAAGCTCCCCGCTTGAACGAAACATAGTTCTGGATCGGGTGGAGCGGAAGGTCACCTCCACCATGTACACTGTAATAACCTCCTTCGCAACATCAGAGCTATCCGACCTGAAAACCAAATGGGAGCGAGATGTGGGCCCCCTCCTTCCGGAAGACTGGACGGAGGCCCTGATGTACCCGCGTGAAACCACCATCTCTTCGAGACTCCGTCTCGTCCAGCTGAAGATCCTGCACCGCACCTACTACCCGAGAGTGGCATTCTTCCGATGGGGCAGGGCCGTGGACACAAAGTGCCTACGCTGCAAGCGAGAGGAAGGTACCTTTTTTCATATTCTGTGGGAGTGTAGCAGTATTCAGTTGCTCTGGCAGAAATGCTGCGATAAACTGTCTAATGTTCTGGGAAAGACGATACAGAGGTGCCCGAAACAATTGCTTCTGGGGGTCTCTGGGGAAACTGACTTATCTCGTGGGTCACGGACGTGGACATATGTGTGGTAATGGAGCACCGGGTGTACAAAGCAAGAGGATGCCTCCATAAAGCAGGGAAAATATGGAGAAGATGGGAGGAGGACAGCTGAAGGCCGAGGCCGACCATGTATCCACTGTGACTGTGTGAGACCCATTGAAAGGGAAATACTAACTCTGTTAAAACCGCCCTGCGCCATGAAATCATCCTATGTACAAATTGATGGTCTGTTGGACCAAGGTCCCTGAAGCTGAGTTTGTAACGGTTAATGTTGTTTCTTTTGATTACATTGCTCTCGCCCCACCACACCCCTACCTTGGCACTTCCCCCCCTTCTCTCTCCCCCTCTTCCCACCCTCCTCTCCCCCCCATTCCCACTCCCTGGAATGTTGAGAGATGTTTGTGATGATGTTTAACCTTGAAAATCAATAAAATCTTTGATTAAAAAAACTATGTATAGTGTTGTATTCTAATGAACTATGTGCAGTGAGGTTGGAGTGTCTATTCTCCTCCTAGGGTGTCGGAGCAGGAGTTGTGGTGTCCTCTTCCTCTACTATCTGTGTGAATTTGTCTGCTGGAACTTCAGGTGTGGTACAGGCCGGGATACTATGGGTGAGTCGTCAAAGTGCTTCCATCTTGGTCTGTCTATGTGTTCAGTCTTAAGTGTCCTCCTCTTGTGGCTATCTCTCATTATGTCTTATTGTATGTCATGGAGTGCGTTCCTTGGGTTCTGTTCGTGTTCGGTTGTTTGGTGGGAACCGGGATCATTATCTTTATTCTTCGTTGTTTTAGCGGTGTGGGCGTTCTTGTGGGCGGTCTTCTAGTTACGTAGTGAAGAGCCTGGATTTGAGCAGTTTCCTGAATACTAGGTGGTTTCTTGTGTTCTGTATATTCTCTGGTAGGTCATTCCAAGTTTTCGATGCCTGATGAGAGAAAAAGGATCCTCAGAGTTTTCTCCTGTTGTAGGGTTTCGGTTTCAGGCACTGAGCGTTCTTGTCGGTTGGTGTAGGCATAATTTATCTCTCAGGAATTCTGCGCCTTGGTTGTTTATTGCTCTGTGCGTGATGCACATTGATTTGAATTTTATTTGTTGCTTTATTGGTAGCCAATGTAGTATTTTTAGCGCGGGTGTGATGTGTTCTCATCGGGGTAGTTTGAGAAGGAGTCTGGCTGCTGCATTTTGTATGCGTTGTAGTTTTTTTTAGAAGTCGTTCAGGCATACCCAGATATAGGATATTGGCATAATCTACTCTGGACATGACCACAGCAATGATGGTAAGTGTTGTGTGGGGAATTACAGGAACGGTAGGATTATTTTTGCTGCTCGCAGGAGAAAGAAGTATTTCTTGAGTAGAGCGTTTACTTGTGGCTCTAGAGTGAGACAGGTTTTTTACAATCGACGATGGCGCTGGGGTCGTAATGAGTTCTCTTGGCCAAGGGATGTAGTCGATGTCTCCTCTGTTTTTTGTGATGATCATTATCTCTGCTTGCCTGGGATAATTTTGAGGTGGTTCAGGTTCATCCAATTGAATATATCACGAAGGAAGTTCTCTAGTGTTGTGTTTCTTTCTTGGGTGTCTTGTATTTTGAAGATTATTTGTGTCTTGTCAGCATAGTTGTAGCAGTTGAGGCTGTGTCTTTTGAAGATTTTGATTAATAGGTATAGCTAGATGTTGAATAAAAGCTGGGAGAAAGATGATCCTTGTGGTACTCCGCATGTGGAGTCTCTTGGGTTGGACTTGAAAGGTTTCATCCATACAGTTTCCGTTCTGTTTGTCAGGAAGGATTTGATCCATAGTAGGGCAGCGTCTGTTATTCCCAGTCCTTCTAATCTCGTTATGAGGATGTTGTGGTTGACTGTGTCGAATGCTGCAGACAAGTCTAGAAGTATCAAGGCAGTACTGTTGTCCGAGTCTAAGTTTGCTTTTAGGTCATCCTGTTTGAGAGGAGAGCTAATTCCGTTCCTTTCATTGGTCTGAAGCCAACTTGTGCCTGGTCTAGTAGACAGCGCTCTTCTATGAATTCTTCGGTAGTTTTGTAAACGTGCATTTCTAGCAGTTTGGCTATGTACAGGATATTGGAAATGGGTCTGTAGTTGGATAAGTTCTCTACGTTTCCTGCTGTGTCTTTGAGTAGCGCCCTGATGTACGCCGATTTGAAGGCTTATGGTACTTTGCCTGTTGAGATCGAAAGGTTGAGGACATTCCTATGGTAGTCCATGGGAGTTCCTTGTTTAGGTTGATTAGATGTTTTTCTCACCCATGCATACAGTTTAATAAACACCACTGAACTGTGATCACTTTTGTCTGTCTTTACTGTTGCCACCATGAGTTCCTTGCACTAAGCACATGTCAATCCTCAAGAACTGCAAATAATAACATGCCGAGAGCTTGTGTGGCAGTTAACAATGCTTTCACGTCCCCACTGGGCTTATCAGGTGACTGACTTTTTTCACTGTTGATATTTGCTATGATGATGGAGTTATTTACAGCCCACTTCCCAAATAGTACTAGCTTGGTAGGGGGTCGTTGGCGAGTACCAACACAAAGATTCAGCCTGTTTGTGGACGATGGAATCCTCTGAGTCACAAACTCAGTCGCATCTCTGCCAGTGGCCCTGCTAGCAGTTGAGATCCTTTTTTGCTGTCTCAGGCTTGAAGGCTAATCCTGAGTTTGTCTCTTCTGGCGTCCCTCGAGTCTTCCATTCCCTTCAAGTGGTCTGAATGCTCCATTAGACTGTATCATTTGGTCTTCTCTGCGCCTATCGTGTGAGTCCTTGCCCCACTTCATACTGGTGAGAGATAAGGCCAGGGAGACAGCAAAGGGTACAATCCAAGGATCAGGCAAAACCCACTTTCTTGTCTGCAGCGTAGGAACAATCACATTGCCCTTCTCACTGACAATTGTCTGGGTCGTTGCCCCATGATGAATTGTGGGGCTATACGGCACCGTCGAGGCAGCCAATGGACGAATCCGGCGACTGGGCAGATGTGAAAGCCTTTTAGCCTCCATCTCTCTGCAGAGCTGGCAGGGGAGAGACAGAAACAGCAGGTGTCACTATCACCACAGCGTATATACTTACAGTTATCAACCTCAAAGAGAGGAAAGCCTGCTGGGGTGAGGTATGGTTATCTGAAATGTGGGCATTGCTCTCTACAACAAGCGCGTCCTACACTAAGCTATCTTCTTAACCACTGTAGCCCTGTAACGTACCAGCATGCATTTCAACTTTGGTTATTGCACATGATCAATACATTCTCCAAATAAAGGTGTAAACGCTACACATGCGCTATAAGGAACACACAATACATTTACTAAAGTGAACGCAAAATGCATTACAGCATTAATTTATCGGATCAGAACTTAGTGTCAACAATAGCAATACAGCAGGCTCAGAGCCATAGCAGCGTAGTATGCAATAGCAGAACGCGTTCTTGTGAGTACAGAAGAAGATATATTGACTTCTCTGCATCACGCAGCCGCCCATTTGGCCACTCAGTAAGATGTTAGTGGCTGAATCAGTTCCCAATTGTTGGCATATAGATCACCCTGACGTATGCTTACAGGGAGTTGTTCCCCAGCATTGATGGGCATTTCTTGAGATAGTACTGGCCCCAGGGACCACTTAAGGAAATATCCTCCCTCCCCCACTCCAGGAGAATGCACACCATACAGTAGGTAGCCAGAATGATGTCTCACATTGAGGCAATGAGGGAAATATGTGGGCGCCTACCTTGAACATTCTCCTCATGGGGAGTGGACAGTGCTACTTCTGAGCCTCAAGCACCAGTACAGAGGGTCGGGCACAACCAATAGGACTGTATATGCTTGTTATTCTTGGTCTGTCCCCAAATCTGTCCCCAGGGTCTGATGAGAACATGGTGACAGTGGAAACAGAGTCTGACGTCCCCATGAGTACAATGAGTACAGTGAAACATCGGACATGTTCCGGGATACACCTAATCCACGTGGGAGCATCCACTACTAGCAAATAGGACCTCAGGATTGTGGCAGCAGCTTTGTGAAGTAAATTGCAGTGAATATAACTATCCAGATAAATTGTGGCTGCAGTTACATAAAATGATTCATAGTGAGCATTACTGGCATAGATGTATTGTGGCTGCAGCTACATACAATAATTTATAGTGGCCATTAATGGCATAGATGGATTGGGGCTGCAGCTACATCAAATGATTTATAGTGAACATTACTGGCATGGATGGATTGTGGCTGCAGCTACAGAAAATGATTCATAGTGACCATTACTGGCATAGATAGAATGTGGCCACAGCTACAAAAAATTATTTATAGTGGCCACTAATGGTGTGGGTAGATTGTGGCTGCAGCTACATCAAATTATTTATAGTGACCATTACTGGCATAGATTGTGGCCACATCTAGATACAATAATGTATGTGACCATTACTGTCATGGCTAGATTGTGGCCACAGCTACATAAAATGATTTATAGAGACCATTACTGGCATAGATAGATTGTGGCTGCAGTTTCATGAAGTGATTCACAGTGACTTAGATGTATTCTGGTTGCAGCTTAATTGAAGTGACTTACAGTGCAATACTATCATATGTTGTGGCCAGGGGCATCATGAAAATGTTAATTGTTCTTGTGTGCTGGTGGTGACATAATTACCTGGATGTGTTCATGTTACCCCAGAGAACCAAATGAAATTGTATGGCTTTTCACCCCATTTTCCTGAAAGGTTGTGCTGTAAAATGCACCATTTGAACACACTATTTTAAACAATGCCTTGTGGGAGAAACTCGACCCAACATCCCCCCATAACAAGGCTCCCTCGCTCTACTTGGTTGCTCATGTCAATTGAACTGTCAATTCAATTGAACTGCAAGATGCTAAAACCGCTATGCTAAAAATAATCACCTGCCACACACTAACTAAGCTAGGAGCCCGTCCATGTGTCACTGGCCATCTTGAAAACTTTGGGGTGCATTAAATGGGTGGATTAGATATACTGAGTAAAGAGGTGGTCACTGACATGAGGACAGCCTACACCTAGCCCATTTGAATCCAAGGACAGGGCTAACTTATCCCATTCATCAACCTGTGGTCAATACATTAAGTACCATTTGAAATAGAGTAATGATAGCACGTGTTTTTACAGCACTTGGGAGGAATCTGACATGAAGCGCAATAGAAGAACACTCCATTGTAAATACTATAGAGGCAGTGGTAAACAAAACTGGTGGTACTTCAAATACATGGGTACAGCAACTCTCAAGTATCATCTGTTTTTACAGACATGCCTATCATATGTATTGAAGGGTTTACCTTATGCCGCATTTTTCATAAAACCAGAGGTATTTCCCCATTATTTTGCCTCCACCCAAAAGCTGAAGGACATGTTTTTGCTGTATATGAAAAACGTTGTGTATGTTATTGAAACAGATGTTCTAGCACATGACCATCACTCACATGACTACAAAACGTTGGGGAGCCACAACGGGAGGGGGGGTCTGGGGTGTGGGTGAAAACGTGAACATGTATTGCTCACAGTCTGACACCTTTTGTGATGAAAAGTGGACACAGAAGGACCATTGCTGATGCTTCTGTGCTATATGTGTCTTCATGGGACAACAGCGTTGTTGTTCCATGTCTTTCCATACTTCAAACAGGCATTTTTTTTAAAGTTTTTCATAAAAACAGATGGTGTATTTCTCAAATATTGCATGGTGTATTTTCCTAAATAACACATTTTCAGCGTGACTTAAGCCCTTACATCAAAATAGATGCTTTCTACTGAGTATATCGCATGTGGTAGCGGTAGTTGAAAATATGGCCCCAAATTTCCTAATGAACCCCCCTAAAATAAGGCCAAGATTAATTCACCTGCCGCCTAATTGAGATGTGTATTAGGCGAGCTGCGCCGCTGCTATTGTTCACGTGATGCCCACAGGCCCTTTTCACTTCGTGCTCGGCTGGTCTTGTCTGGAGTTTACTGAGCTCCTGCTGGCATCTTTGACTGGCTTCGTTTCTGCTTCAAAGGACCTCCGAATGACCCCATATTGGGAACGTTCTGCCCGCCCCACCATGCACACAGTCAGCCGGTATGTGACTGAAAAAAAGTGAATTTAAGACATGTAGCCAAGGGGTTGTCTTTTCGAAACGTTTTTTTTTTTATTTTTTTTAACCATTCTACAACATTTTACTGTAAACCAGTGCTACCCGTTAAACGTTGCAAACAGGCAGGAAGTCAAAATCCAGCCTGCTGTGTCGCTAGCGGATTCCCCATTCACACGCCCCAAAACAAATGTGAAAGTAATGGGTCGAAAAGGTGGATTTTACAGGGAGTTGGATTACAAAACGTTGGATTTACTAGCAATTGTCTGAGGGAACCTTTACAAAAATGGCAGTTATCAATCAAATGCTGGTCGAGATTACACTAGATTTAAGTCTGCCAAACGTAGATACATGTGCTTCAAATACTACGTCATATTGCAAACCATTATTCCTGTGCTAATCGATAAAGTATAATCAGAATTGTATCAAACCTGATTATGTACGCAAATGTTCAACTACCACCTACCAGGTTGTTTCAACAGAGCCGCTCAAATTATCCAAATTGCTGTCAGTAATTAAGGATTATTGCTCGAAACCATGAGCAATGCTGCTGGCTATTAGCCTGGAAGACGTACTTATGGGGCTGAGCAAAGTGAGAGCGAATTTGAAGCACTATGGGCTCCTAACAACCATTATTGCCCAGGGAAAGGAAATAAAAGGAAAGAAGGGCTATTGCAACATGGGTTCTAAGCAACAGAAGCTCTTCCGCCTGTTTGTGTGAGGCCCCTTGTGGTGACGCAGCTGAAAAAGCCTCAAGTTACGGGCGCAGAGGAAGTGCGCGGCTATCAAGGTCAAGAAGCCTGAAGTATAGGCCGATAGCGATCGAGATGAGGGGGGCGGGATAAGGTGGGCACAGGTAGGAGGCAAATGGGAGAGGGAGAGTAGTGATGGTGGCGATGGAGGAGGGCAGTGGGGGCACCTGCTGTGGCAGTTGGAATCCTGAGAACCATCAAGGTCACACCAGACATTAATGCATGAAAGGTCTGGATTCTGATTGGTTCCCATGATTGCAGAATACCATTGCTGGTTATAATACCAGCTCATCATTAACACATTCCAGGGTGCTGCCAATAATGGGAAGCTCAACGTGCCAACCAGTGAAGGGTTCTCTTCAGATGCACTATGATATTTTCAAATATGCCTGTCAACTTAAGAATTGTCACTCCAATTTCCACGTTGCCAGTACATTCTACCATCACCACAGTTAATCACCTATGGTCATACACATTTCAATAATGGGTATGCCATGTGAGTTTGCCTCAGTAAAGCTCACTGTCAAAATAGTCACCAGAAAATGCCAGTTCACTTTTCCCCGAGAAGATGGCATGCCAGTTTCAACAGTGGCATGACTGTATTGTCCAGGTACATTTATCTGCCTCAGAAAAGGATCATGCCGATTCACATTATCCCCAGGAAATTGTCAAATGGAGAAAACAAAGAATCCCTCTTATCGGTTCTCAGTGCAAAAACATCATTCAAAAGCTACAAAGTAGCATTTTTTTAAGCCAAGTCTACATTTTTAGACAATAAAATCCAGACATGTTGTGATAGACCAAGAGAACTCTTCTCCTTCTACTTGTGCTTTCAATAACCCAAGCCAATCCTTTTAATGTATTTCTCATAAAATGTTACAGGACCTGGCACAGGCAGCACCCAACCCAGGAACTGTGAGCCTTTTACGTGCCACTATGCTCCCTACAGAGGTCCAGCAGTTTGATTTGAAACCTGTGTCACAGGATATCATTACTAAACTGACACTGTAACTTAAACCGACAAATGACGCGTTGTTCGCCCGGCCTGCATGTGCAGCCAAATTTCATGATTCAGAAATAGCATACTTTATGACTACCTTTATTAATGTATCACTACTACAAGGTTCCGTACCACCTGGCTGACACCGGCCATAGTATCGCCATTACTGAAAAAATCTACCATTGATCCTAATGACCATCAAAACTAACATCCAGTTGCCGATCTTCTGTGGCCAGGAAAAATCCTGGAAAAAGCGGTGGCCAACCAGCTGCAAGACCACATTGAGAAACACTCACTACTGGATCCCAAGCGATCAAGCTTCCGGCATAGGCATGGAATGGAGAATGCCTTGGTAGTGGTTTGGGATGAGTTACTATAACTCTCAGACACAGTTGAATTATCCTTTATGGTGATGCTGGATCTATCGGCGGCATTCGATACCGTGGTCCATAGCATTCTAGTATCATGTCTCAGGGCAGTAAGGGGACTCTCAGAGGATGCCATCCAATGGTTTAACTCCTTTCTGTCTAACCGTTGTCAACAAGTGAAATTTGGCGGGTACTTATCGGATACCCTGCCTCTGAAATGTGACGTCCCACAAGGATCCTCACTCTCGCTGCTCCTGTTCAATCTCTATATGCAACGGTTAATGAGTATCCTCAGGGATTTTTTGACGGCAGAGGTTCACAAGGCACGTACAAAGGGCAACAAGTAAATATAGCAGTTATAACATGGAGCAACACATTAGTCAGAATCAACAATCACAGCATTTGCAGCAGAGCATCACATGAGAAGAGAGGGTATAGAGCTTCATGATGTAGGATTAGATCCCGATAGAGCAGGGGACAATCCAGACTCAGGTGTACCCTCGCTTTGTCTGTTGAGATAAGCGTTGAATTCAGCCCAGATGTTCTTGGGGCGAGAGTGGGCGGGTAGTGTAGTCAGGTATTCCTCCTCACAATTTCGTGACCAAGTGAGCAGGTGCAGCCATTTTTGAACGGCCGGGGGAGGAGCTTTTCCAACACTGGAGAATACACTTTTTGGCAAACATAAAGCTTACGTTTAGAAATTTAGCCAGGCGTCTAGTTTCAACAGTTTTCCAAGCCCCAAACAGAACTGCCAGGGGATCAGGGTCAACCACAGTTTCAATTATTGCAGTGAGTGTTTTCAAAATGCTTTCCCAGAACTCGGATAGCCCATTACAGGTCCAGAACATATGTAGTTGATCTGCTTCTTCTGCACCACAACGAGGGCATAGGTGCACTGTGGTGCGGGTAAACCTCGAGGCCCTGTGTGGGGTGTAATAGAGCCTGTTTAGAAGTTTGTACTGTATAGCGCAATGGCGGAAATTGAGGGAGACTTTTTGGGTGTGTAGGCATATTTCCCCCCTGGCCTCGTCGGATATTTCTAGGCCCAGTTGATTTGCCCATTCATCGCGTGCCCTGAGAGGTGGGGCCGTGGAAGTGTCCTGTAGGATCTTGTATAGTGAGGAGACGACGCCATGGGCGCCGCCAGAGTTAGCAGTGTATGCGATCGCCGGGTTATCTGGGGGCTCATCTGGAAATGAGGGCCATCTAGTGCGGAATGCGGCCCGCAGTCTGTAATATTAGAGGGTCTCTAAGGCGAATCTGGTGTGCCCTTGTCTCCATGTCTGGGGATCAATGAACCTGCCTTCGGGGTAGAAGTCAGATAGCGCCTGGTATCCCAGCGCCCTCCAATGACGGGCCAAAGCTGTGTCATGTGTGGGTTCCAGGCCGGGGAAGGCCCACACAGGGAGCCATTTATAGTATGGAAAGGGCTCGGTTGTTGGATATAGTACGCGTGTCCAGGCGTGAATGGTCACATTGATTGGGTCAATAGGAGAGTCAGGTGCATAGTGATGGTGCAGTATAAGAGACATGATGTTGGCACCAGCGGCTGCAAGTCGCTCCAACTTGACGTGCGGTCGTGCTGGAGAACCAGGGTACCAGTGAGTGGCGTGTTGGGCCGCAGTGCAGTAAAGTGTCAGATCCGGGGCTGTGAATCCCCCTTGTTTGTATGGGAGCACCATGTCCGTCCACTTCTTACGCACTGCACTGGAATGCCATAGGAACTGTGCGCAAAGTTTGTGTAATTTAGCAAAGTATTCCCTCCCCGGCCATATAGCTATGTTGCTGAAAGTGTAAAGGAGCTTGGGGAGCAGAATCATTTTAATGAGGGAGAGCCAGCCGGCCATGGACAGCGGGAGAGAACGCCACTGTGATATCTTGGCCTCAACTATTTGTGCCACTGCAGCATAATTACCAGCAAGTAGGGCGGATTTGGTTAGGGATATCTACACTCCCAGATATTTAATACTATCCAGAGACCAATGCAGGGGGTACTCGGTGGTGGGTTGTTGAGTAGAGTTAGTAAGCGGAAAGATTTCAGACTTTGAATAGTTGATTGTGAATCCGGAGTATGTGCCGATGCGGGTGACATCTCTTAATATGGGGTCAAGGTGAGTTGTTGGCTCTCTGATGTATAACAAGACGTTGTCCGCGTATAGAGATATGATTTCGGGGGTCATCTTTCAGCTTTATACCCTTGCGGGCGTGGCGTGCACGGACATAGTCCGCCATCGGCTCTATTGCCAACGCAAAAAGAATCAGGGAGAAGGGACATCCCTGTCGGGTACCCCTGGAGAGGGTGAACAGGTCCGATGTCAGTCAATTAGCTCTTACACACGCCACAGGAGAGGTGTATAGTAGTTTGATGAACCCAATTATGTTTGGGCCAATGCCCCTTGTCTCAAGCACCAGCCACATGTAGCTCCAAGAGACCATGTCAAAGGCCTTCTGGGCGTCCAGGGTGACTGCAACAGCCTGGATGCCCTAATCTATGCGGGACATAACATTAAACAATCTCCTGATATTGTGGGAGGTGGACCTGCCAGGGACGAAGCCCGCCTGATCCTCGTGGACTAGATATGGCATAATGGGCAGAAAGCGGTTCGCTATGATCTTTGAAAAAATGTTGGTGTCGAGATTCATGAGGCAGAGAGGCCTATAAGACCCGCATTCGTCATCAGGTTTACCAGGCTTGAGTAGGACCGTAATGACAGCTTCCCGCATGGAAGGGGGGAGGATGGAAACACGGAGTGCCTCGTCCCAGACCTCGAGCAGTATGGGGGCCAGTATGGCAACATGCTCCTGGTAAAATTCGGTGGTGAGTCCATCCGGGCCCGGCGCCTTGCCTTTGGGCAAGTCCGAGATGGCCGTCACCACTTCATCCAGCGTAATTGGAGAGTCAAGCTGGTCCCGAGTGGAAGGGGAGATCTCAGTAGAGGGGATCTGGTCAAGCAACTCGCGTATGTGTTGTTCAGTGTGTTCGGTAGGTTGGGAGTAGAGGGACCTGTACAACTCAGCAAATATATCTAGAATATGGTGGTCCGCCCACTGCGCGTTGCCAGATCGGTCTTTGATAGAGGTGATCTGGGTGCGGCAAGATTCCCTTCCCACCAGTATCGCTAGTGTTTTCCCCGGTCTGTCTCCCTCCCTGTATTTCCTGGCGGCCTGTGGACGGCTGAAGTACTGAACTTCGTTGGCAGCCAGCGTATTCTATGCCTGAAGTTCGTCGCTGATTTTGGCGAGTATAGCGGGGTCAGCACCTGTGAGGCATTGCAGTTCTAATTGCTTCAGTTTGGCTTCGGAACGGTCAAGGGCGGCTCTGATTGCTTTGAGAACCCCCGCCTCCCGTGAGATAGCCATACCCCTAATGTATACTTTGAAGGCCTCCCACCTAACCGCGGCTGATGTACCCTGAAGGGAGTTGTGCTCAAAAAAGGATTCGATGTCTGCCAGGATTTTGGCCTTGAACACTATGTCCTTGAGGGCCTCAGACTTGAAGCGCCAGGTGCTGAACGCCGGAGGGGGCATACCTAACTTCACAGATAGTGTATTTGGGGCATGGTCTGAGAATGTGCGGCGTAGGATCCAGGACCTCTCCACCCTGCCCATGGTTTCACTAGACAAAAGGAACAGGTCTATCCTGGATGAACTGTCATGCACGGATGAATAGTAAGTGTACTCCCGACGCTGGGGGTTTAGTGTCCTCCAGACATCACATGTGTTAAGTGTCCGCATGTGGCCATGCAGCCTGCGTGCAGCACTAGACAGGGCTCGAGTGGCAGTGCCAGTTATGTCCAGAACAGTGTCCAGAACAAGGTTCAGGTCTCCCCCCATATAGTCTGGATTCCCACGTACCCCAGCAGTATGGCAGTTACAGCGTCAAAGAACTCAGGGGAGTCCACGTTGGGGCAGTAGGTATTGACAAGTAGGTATTCCTTATTGACTAGTGTGCAGTGCAGTATGACATAGCGTCCTTCAGGGTCTACATAGCTTTTATGGAGTATAAATTGAATTGACTTATGGATCATTTTGAGGACACCCCTGGATTGGGAGGAGTAGGAAGTGAAGACTCTGGCCGGGCCCCATGCCGGGGCCATGGTACTCGGAATGTGGCCATTGGAGTGAGTTTCCTGTATAAATAGTACATTACAGCTGTGCCTGTTAGCAAAAGCCATTATCTTACGTGCCTTGGTGTGATTACTTAGCCCCCGGACATTCCAGGACATTATGATGGCGGACATTTCAATAACAGTTGTCTAGACCCATAGTGCATGTGTCAGTGGACATCCCAGGTCCAGCAATGGTGTGAGCTCCCAGGTTTTGAGTCATAAGTGTGCTCTCGCCTTTCCAGTGCGTGTGCCGCGAAACCTCGAATGCCTTTTTTTCGTAACACCCCGTTTCCACCCTCACCACCAACCCAAGATCAGCAGTGTAACCAGCACCCACCCTCAACTGTACGCAGCTGAGCCGTCCCCAACTTGGCCCAGTCTGCACAGAAGCCCAACTGGGGCTAACCCGCAACAAAGGTGAATACAAGAACATTGCAATCGCAGTTGGGGGCGCCATTGCCGTGCACAAGCCCACTTGGTGCCAATTGACTCTGTTGCAAAACGAACAGTGTAGGCGGTCATATAGTACATGCCCCTGCTTTTCTAAGTGAGAACAGGGATCTGCATATGGATCATAATGGTCCTGCTGTCCACCAGGTAGATTTAGCAGTTATTTGATGCCCATCCCTGCAGCCGCAGATGAGAGTCAGAAGCCCACCAACAGAATATTAGTGACTTACATCTTGAACAACCAGAGGTTATAAGAGTGAACGGATAGGTGGACCGGTAGTGCATTAGCTCCCAGATGTATGTACATGTGTGGAATGCCAGGTGGGATGTGTGCAGTGGAGTAATGTAACAGGGTGAATGCAAGAGCGTGATGGGCCATGGATGCGAACAGTGATCAATGAGAATCGAACAACAAATAAACTTTAACGGTTAGACTTAACATTTAGGTGGTTCAGGACAAGCATAAAATTCGGTCATTGCCCATGAGGTCGACAGCAGGAGGCTGTAGGGGTATGTGTGCTTCCATAAATTTCACAGCCTCAGACGGGACCGTAAAAAAGTACAGTTTGTTGTTGAACGTGAACTTCAAGCGCGCAGGGAATAGTATGGCATAGGGGATGTTCCTCTCTCTGAGGAGTTTCTTCACTCCGAGAAATTGGTGGCGTTCCTGCTGCACTCCGGTGGAGAAGTCAGGGAAAATTCTGATCACCTGCGAGTCCAATCTTAGCTCTCCCCTCTCCCGTGCAAGACGGAGAATGAGGTCGCGATCTTTGAAGCTCAAAATCTTCGCAATGATGGGGCTCGGAAAGTCTCCAGGTTTGGGCCGCGGCGATAACGCTCTGTGGGCCCTTCCAATGGTGAAGAAGGGGGACATGTCGGGATTGCCCAGTAGATCTTTCAAGAGGTCTTCCACCGCCGGTTCGAGTCGGCCCTTCAGAGCATTCTCAGGGACACCAACAATGCGTGTATTATTTTTAAGTGATCTGGATTTGAGATCACCACATTTGGCCCTGACTGCCTTCATATCCGTGACCAGAGTGGATACAGTACCCTGGAGTGTGGCTATACTGTCTTCGTTGGACCCAATCCTGTTTTCAGCCTCTGTGATTCTCGATCCTTGCTGGTCTAGTTTGGCTCTGAGTGACGCAACGTTGGAGTTGATGTCATCTAGCTTTTCGTGGAAGGCCGCAAAGTTTCTAGCCATTGACTCCATCATCACCGTCAGGTCTGTGGCAGGTGTTTCGGCAGGGGGCATGTCATCAACTGGATCACCGGATGTGTGAGCCGAGTCGGACCTCGGGGTGGCCTTAGCGAATTTATCCATGGCCCCGGTTCTATTGGCAGACCTGGATCTGTTGGGCAGCGTGAAGGATGACATTCGAGTGCACAGCGCTCAGGGTAGAGCCTCGTACAGGTGTTTCACCCCAGGAGGCCGCGTGGTGAAGGGTGGGTGCCCCCCTCGAACACCTCAGTTGAGGAGAAACAACCCAGTGAAGCAGATCACCAATCCACGGTGACGCAGACGGATTTTAGGCAGGGGTGGCAGGGCCACAGGCATAAGGTGGGCAAGAGTATGGCGCTGATGGTGCCGTCCAGCTAAGTGCGGCCAAATTATGGGCAGGCCACAGATCTCCCGTAGTGAGCAGGGCAGACAGCAAGAGTAAGAATTCCAATAGGTTTGTGCAGGGAACCAAAGCTTTGAAACCCTGTCTGGTGTGATAAGGGCAGTCTCAAATGGCGTCCCAGGATCGCGCAGGTGCTGAGATGCCAAAATGAAAGGCGAGTACAGTGGCAGGAAGAAGGCGCCGTGGTCGGGCTCCCCCAGGTCAGGGCAGCACCCCTGTTAGTTGACCAGCCGAGGAACCAGCACAAGCGAGCGGGAGCTTATTTTCTTGGAGCCAGTGGCCAGTAGCGGCAATGCCAGAGGGGGAAGCATGGGCCTGCTGGGATGTGGCCGAGCAATGGTGCTTATAAGTGTGGCCACAGCGAGCAGAGTCAGTGAGCCCGGGGGTGCCACTGGGTTGCGAGGCACGGGGATCAGCCCAAGCAGAGAGTCAGCCGGCGTCCGCCAGGGGGGAAGGGGCTGTGGAGATAAGTATGCAGTGCTCCCCGCAGCTCCTCACCTGTGTCGCGGCCGGCCGCTGGGTCCTCGGGAAATCCTCAGGGCCCCGGGGCGCCGACCGCAGGAGACGGATGGCGCGCCCTGCCCCTCTGATGAAGTCGCACCGCCCGGATGGCCAGATGACGTGCCGCATAGGTAACAGCGGGGCAGGCGCAGGACAGCTGGGGGCTCCCGCGGTCCCAGGCATCTCGAGGTGCAGCCCGGGTGTAGCGCCGCCGGGAGGCCGGGCAGCAGTATGGAGGTCAGCGCAGGCTCGACAGCACACAGCCAAGGCCGCGGTCGCAGGCAGTGCGGGGGCGGCCCGGCCCACGGCTTCCCCAGCCGGAGCACGGGCCGCACGCCGCACCCACAGCACGGGTCTCGAGGAGGCCAGGTCCGGCGGACACAGCAGGGGAAACAGGCCGGCAGGTAGTTCAGGCCCCAGCAGCGGGCCGGCACAGGCAGGGGCGGGTGTCTCGCTGGGCTGCAGCGCGGCTTGGCAGCCCAAGGGAGCGCCACGCAGCGGTGTGAGCCATGCAGGCCGTCCGTCGGCTCCCGAGGTCCGATTTACGCCCAGATTTCGTTGGCGGGTAGCCCCAATAGTCAGCAAGGCAAGGGGACAGGAATACAGGCACTTAGAAGAAGCTGACCGCAGATGTCCTCAGATGTATAGCGGCAGTGCTCGGAGCCCTAGAGCTAGTCAACCATCTTGACGGCTGCTCAACAGCACCCCCAGTATCCTCAGGAAATTTGATGTAGGGTTTCAGTTGTATGCAGATGACACTCAGATTTAACTGAAACTGGGTCACTTTGTGGAGTCCTTTCGTAGAGTAGGACAATGTTGGGATGAAATTGGATACTGTGTGGTTCAGAGTCGGCTGCAGTTAAATCCTAACAAGACCGAAGTGACACTGTTTGGACCTACACATCTCCTAGCAAAGACAACCAAGTGCCCCCCACCTCCCTGTTTTATGGGCTCAAGCCTCACCTACGCTGATAAAATTAAGAATTTGAGATGCATTTGGTAAGCAAATCTAGGTTGCTAAAGCCAGGTAGGAGCCAATGTGCACTTTGTTTTTCATTCACTGAGCCTTCTGATTCTTGCTCTTCCTTTCATCCCAAAGAAAGACTATGCCATGCTATGGGGGGAGGCTTTACTTAACTCCCGACTTGACTACGGGTACAGCATGTTAGCAGGCATCCCAGACAATTGAATAGGTTCCAGAGAGCCTGGAATGCTGCAGTCATACTAATCTCCAACGCACCTAAATCAAGTGCTATTTCACCCTGTATTGATCTCTCCACTGGCTCCCTGTGAAGGAAAGAATCGACTTAAAGATACTATGCTTGCCTTTAGATGTCTACACAATCTTGCTCCTGCATATCTCACAGCAAAATTGAATTGTTATCAATCAAGTCGACCACTGCGGCCGTCAGACAAAATGTTGCTGGTAATTCCCCTCTCTTATTGTGTCTCGCGGGAGATAGGTGCTTCACGGTGTATGACGCTAGATTATGGAACTCTTTGCCTTGGGAGTTGCGGAATATGACAGATTTAATACAATTGCATACTGTCCTAAAAACATCCCAGCTTAAATAAATCATAGGGGCAGATTATTCTTCTTGGCCATAGTCAGGCAATTGTTTTTTATCCATAATTGGAGTTTACTTTGGTCACCTGTGCCCAGATACAGTTGATTCTGCTAGGCTTGCACGATAGAAAAACTACAAAATTCATATCAGTTTAAACTGTGCCAATCTAGTTTTGCCTACGTTAATCACATTGTCATGCTAGAATCATGCCATAGTCCACAATACGGCCACAAAATAACCAAACTCAGTTCCAAATATGCCATGCTTTTGTTGCCCAGTTAAGCATATTTTCATCCTAATTGCCACACTGAGCCCAGAAAAGTGCCACTTTGCAATAGTCCGCAGAGAATTCTGATAAACCACTTTCACATTGCCACCTGAATAGTGTGTTATGCCACTTTCCCATCCCCCAGAAAACTGCCAATGCCACTTTGCTATTGCCCTCTGAAAACGTTTTCATGACACTTCCCTCTGCCCCCAATGGCCCCCTGCAACTGGACACTATCTCAACACTGCAAGCACAGTGATTTTGGGGGGATTTGATTTGGGGCTAATTCTCTGTGGGCAAAACACGTTGACAAGAAGTGGCTTGAATGGTCAAGCTATATATAGGTTTGCTACTGCAACTACTGTAAATCCTGTTGCATCAATTGTGGAAACACAATCTTTGGATATCGCTGTGCATTGTGCTAGCATATGGGGGACAATCTAAATTAAACCAAAAATGTTGTGTGGAAAATTCTCTCACCGTCTCCTGCGGGCACCATCGACTTCTTAAAACGTGTATTGCCAGACAGAGTTAGCTATGCCATATGTAACTGATACAATCTTGGAAAGACCGCTTAAATTCTGATTGTTGTTGTTGTCAAGGGAAGTGCATACTTTGGGCCACTGCCTACTTAAATATCTGTTGCTGGCAGACATAATAAATCAATTTCCATGCCAAATGATAGAGAAGCGCTTGATTATACGGTTACACGACAATTCTTGCTGTGGAATCTCTCCCAAAGGCCTCAGGAGCAGCCGCTAAAATGAATCTATGGACAATATCAAAAAAGGAGAGAGAGAAATGCTGCTAATAAAATACCTACAATTAAAGCTTAGTTACCCTCAGCACCATCAGTAGGCCTAAGCCATTATCTTGTCTGAATCCTCACAGGATAAGATCTGTACTCTCCCAACTACACCTTCGATGTTTACCACTGAGAATGGCAACTTCGCGCTGGAGACAAGGCGAGGATTGTGATATGATGTTTGTGTATGACTCCCAAACTAAAGAAGCAATCATGCATTGTGTTCTGTTTTGAGCAATTTCCAACAGCATCAGTCATGCAACCTTGATCCCACAGTTCAATCATAGAGGATATTATCAGTGATATGGCCTCGATTTCCTGACAGGGCGGGCCCACGCCAAACACCATAGATGTGGGGCTAAGGCAAGGGTCCAGGCAAAGTACAGGAAATACATTTGTTTTAACCTTGTAACTAAAGGCCTAAAATGTAAGTCTGATGAGTACCAACTTTCAACTAATGTGTCAGACTCAGCCTGGGTTAACCATTGTACAGTATTATATGGAAATTACTGCAGAGAGTTTATTAACCCCAGAGTTAAAAAAGTTTTTGGAACATAAACTTCTTATTAAATGTGCCTAATCTCTGAACTTGTAATAGCTATAGGGAAGCAGGCAGGAGAGAAGAATCCTGGTACTGGTTCTATACTTGCAGAACTTTTTAAATCTCTAGTAGACTTTTGGGCCCCTTTTCTATTGATAATTCCTAATCACATGATGGCACTGAGTACCTTTCATAGGTCCTGGTATGAAGCCATGACATACTCAACCTTCAAAAAAGGGCACAGAAAATCTCCATCACCCTATAGACCCATATCTCTCCTTGATGCCCAGTTTCCATTTTTTGTCAGAATAGTGATGGCTCGTCTTCAAGAGTGGTGTGATACAGATAACATTCTAAGCAATATGCCACTTGGTTTTAGAGAAGGACTAGCATATTTTACATTATTTTGCATTCCATTTATGTTAAAAAAGAAAAATAATATTTGGCATTTATGGACTTCAGGGTGGATTTTGACCATGTATAAGTCCAAGCTTTGGCAGTTGCTGGAAGGTATGAATTGTCCTATACATTTGATAGCGCTTTTGGTCAGCCTACACAATGTCAACAAAGCTTGTGTCCGTTCTGGGTACAACACATACTGTACTTCCTGGTTCCTGTGGAGAGAGGTGTTAGACAGGAATTGTAATAGCTCCTCTCCTTTTTTACCCTCTATATTAATGCCCTTTCGAACCACCCAAATAACTGCCTCTGATGCCCCTGATTTGGATCAAAGGTACATGTCGATTTTGGCTTCTACTGATGGCACAGTTTTGGTGGCACGGACATCATGCTCTTTACAACACTTACTTAATGCCTATATAGATTTTATGCAAGGACTTGATTTGAATTGAAATGTAGCGAAATCTGCAACAATGACATGCTATCCACCTCATTATCATAGGAATACTAATTATCTTGCCTTTTGGGCACTGGGTATGAACCTACCCATAGAACAATCTTATGATTATTTAGGCATCACTTTCAGGACAAACCTAAAGGATGACAAACATATCGAAAAACAAGGTGCTAGATTGGCACAGTCTCTTGGGGGCATTTCCTGTTTTCAAAAATATATAAATCCCAACCTATTGAGATCTTATTGAGAATTTACACAATAAAAGCTGAAATACTGGCAAAATATGAACCCGTAATCTGGGGTTTCGCAGATAACGCTTTGTTGTATACCATGGAGAATACATATTTGCACACAATCTTGGGCCTCCCTTCATAAGAGGAATTGAAAATCCCTTACCTTATAAATGAGTTTATGTTAGAGCCCATTTTTCTTTGGTTGAGAGTTTGGGCTAATCTATCCTAACTCCTATCTTACATTTAGAGGAAGATTTTATGGACATTTCATTGCTTTCCCATATTAAGGGCTCCTAAATCACTATTAACACAGGAACTATTTTAGAGATACTGTCATGATCCGCCCCTGGAAGCTATGGCACGATTGGAAAGCACTGCCACTGAGAACCTGACAGTAACGGCCTAGCCCTCAACCAATATGGCCGCCATCGCTATTTAAACCAGCCCCGCCCACTTACCTGCGCGTTGTATCTGTGATTTCCATCGATACGCTCGCTCGGCTACTCCTCCGAGTAGCCTCCCCCCCCAGCCTCCTTCCGTTTTCTACCTGCCCTGCACACCACTTGTCCAGCCTACGATTTACCTTGCTTCCTTCGTTCTCAGGCGTCTGCCGCTCTTCATTCCACTCTGTTTTCTTACCTTCGGCGCCTCGCCGTTCCGACTCGCGGTATCCTCCGCCACTCTCGCGCCTCCTTGCGTTCACCTCTATTAACTTCGGGGTACTGCCTATCCTTTGGGTTCGGGACTATCCATAGCTTCTAGTCTCTTCCTCTCTTTCTTATCGTTCTGCTTTCATCGCTCTCTTCTGAATCATTTACGGATCCTTCTGTGACATCTCACATATGGTTTATTATTCCTGCCAGTTTGCTTCCTATGGGATCCTGAGAAGATAAGAGTCACCCCAGAACTTTACCGGTCTGCCTCTTGCAACTATACTCGACTCGAGTATCCTTCCTGGAACTGCCTGCAGGGTTTTTTGTGCCATCCATCGGCTTTTTCCCTGTCTTTTTGGGGCTTGGCTCCTCGGGGCCCCCCTCAAGGCAGGTCCCATTCCCTGTCGAGGTGGCCTCCGAGGGAGCCAGGCCTTACTTGCATGACAGGAAGTCAAAGGAGAAACCATCTAAGGAACGTTCCAAGGTACTACGGAAGAAGTCATCCAGTGTCCCAGGATCTTCAGGTGAGGAGCAGGGGGCGGAAGGTGATCAGCGTGACAGAATACAACGCCTGAACATAACCATGGCTTCTCTGGAACAGTACCAGGAGTTGGTTGCCGCCTTACAGAGTGTAACTCTAGAAGTACAAGCCCTGAAGACCGAGAACGCCGCTTTACGCCAACAAATGGTCTTCCGTAGAGATGACCAAGGGGATTTGCCGCCTATGCCTCTTACATTTGGAAAGTATGATGGTTATCCCGGCGGTCTAAAGGAATTCCTAGACGCCTGCCAAATTCACTTCACCTTTCGACCTTATGCCTTTGAAACTGCGAGAGCTAGGGTCGGTTTCCTTATCACCAACCTAACAGGGAATGCCTTGGCCTGGGCCACCCCTTTGGTGACCAGAAACGATCCCGCTCTGTCCAACTATGACCAATTTGTGGATCTCTTCAAGGGGAGATTCGATCGTCCTGAGGTCCTATACACCACTCTTGAGGCAATACTCGATGTGAAACAGGGGAACGCAGACGTGCAGACCTACATATCCCGATTTCTAAGACTAGCGGCGAAGACAGACTGGCCTGATTCGGCTAAGCAAACAATATTTAGGAGAGGTCTCCAGGACGAACTAAAGGACGAGTTGGCTAGGGTAGCTCGCCCACCGTCGTTCCAAGATCTCATGACACTGACCCTACAATTGGAATACCGGCTATCTGAACGCCGACAGGAAAGGAGGAGACCTCGGCTCAATCTACCATCACCTAGCCCTGCTCCACATCCCCCCAGAGACATGCCGACATCAGAAGAACCGATGCAGATAGGAACAGCCCGAGGTCCTTTGACGGCTACCGAACGCAAGAGAAGGAGAGACTCCGGCCTCTGTTTATACTGCGGCTCCTCAAAGCATTTACTCAGGGACTGCCCGGAAGTCCCTCCACGAAGAAAGGAAAACTCCAACCCTCGGTCCTTTGCAAGGGAGGTCTCGGGGGAACAAGAAGCAGCCCTTGCAACCTTACCCGACCCTCGGAACTAAGAGAAGACAACAGTCTAATGATCTTTCGAGTTCAGCTATGGACTACAGAATCCTCCCCCATAGAAGTTCTAGCTATGCTGGACTGCGGAGCCGCAGGAAACTTTATGGATATCGAATGGGCTAAGGCTCAACGAATCGCCATTAAACGCAAGGAGAAACCTATCCCTGTAGAAGGGGTAGACGGCGAGCCCTTGTCCTCAGGCCCCATAGATTCCGAGACTTTACCCTTGCATTTGGTCTTAGGAGAACACCATGAATCTATGATATTTGACCTGATTCGAGCAGCACATTTTCCTTTGGTGATAGGGATTCCATGGCTCAGACGGCACAACCCTCAGATTAATTGGACCACCAATGTTGTGCGTTTTGACTATACTTATTGTAAGGATCACTGTACCATCAATCCCCCTACCCAGGGAGAGAACAGGGAGCACCAAGCACCCCAGTGTAAGGTGGTAGCTGCCATTCCCCTACGATACCAGGAATATGCTGAGGTTTTTCAGGACTCTGTACCCAAGCTCTTACCTCCCAATCGACCAGAAGACTGTGCCTTAGATCTCCTTCCAGGGTCCGTGGTTCCCTTTGGTAGAATGTATACTTTGTCTCCTTCCGAAAAACTAGCCTTACGGATCTACTTGGACGATAACCTTCAGAATAGACTCATTCAAGAATCCCGATCGTCCGGGGGAGCATCGTTATTCTTCATCCCCAAAAAAGACACCACCGAATTACGACCTTGTATTGATTACAGGGGTCTCAACCAAATCACTGTGCGTGACCGCTATCCTATGCCTTTAATCAGAGACATTCTGGAAGCGGTCAGAGGGGCCTCTTATTTCACGAAACTAGACCTCAGGGGAGCCTATCATCTTCTCCGGATAAGGACAGGCGACGAATGGAAGACCGCATTTCAGACCCCATTCGGGTTATACGAATATCGTGTCATGCCCTTTGGTCTCGTGAATGCCCCTGCTGTTTTCCAAAGATTTATAGATAAGATCTTTTCTGACATGTTGTTTGTGTCAGTTGTCATTTATTTGGATGACATCCTTATCTACTCGGAAAGCCTTCAAGAACACCAAGACCATGTGAGACAGGTGTTACACCGACTCCTGTCTAACTGTCTTCTGGTCAAACCTGAGAAATGCCAGTTCGAAGTAACATCTGTTTCTTATCTAGGTTATATCCTATCCAAGGAAGGAATCCAGATGGAACCCGAGAAGATTAGAGCCATCATCGAATGGAAAGAACCTAGAGGTATAAAGGAGGTTCAAATATTCTTGGGTTTAGCTAATTTCTATCGCCAGTTCATCCCTAATTTTTCCGACCTGATGTTACCTATTACCAGTCTTCTCAAGAAAGGAGTTAAGTACGTTTTTGGTCCAGAACAGAAGAGGTCGTTTTTTCGCCTTAAGGAGTTATTTACTTCGGCTCCCATACTTGTACAACCTGATCAAACAAGACCCTTTATCGTGGAAACAGACGCGTCTGGAGGAGCACTGGGAGCCGTACTTCTACAAAGAACGGATGATGGCCTCAAACACCCAGTCGCATACTACTCAAGGACTCTGACGAAAAGCGAACGTAATTACTCAGTTCTGGAAAGAGAATTGCTTGCCATAAAATCAGCCTGTCAAGAGTGGAGACACCTACTCTTGGGAGCAGCTTACCCGTTCCAAATACTTACAGATCATCGCAACCTCCGGGTATTGCAGCAGATGGAGTGCACCAATGCTCGACATGCCAGATGGGCCTATTACTTTTCCCAATTTGAGTTCACCATTTCATATGTACCGGGTACTGAAAACAAGATGGCAGACGCACTCTCCAGATGCCAAGGAGAGGAAGACAACCTCCCACAAGAGCATGACCTCTTGTTCCCAAATCTGAAGATTATGGCTAGGGTCGTGCCATTTCTACAAGATCTGGTAACCCACTACAGTCATCTACCGGCCATACCCGCATCCATCACTCAGGCCAATGACGGTCTATTCTACCATGGTACTAAACTGTTTCTCCCTTCCAAAGAGCTTCAGGAACAGATACTTTCGTGGTGCCACGATACCCCCCTAGCGGGACACCCAGGTATCAAGAAAACACAGGAACTCATAGGTCGCAGATTCTGGTGGCCAGAACTACCCAAGGATGTAAAAAGATATGTAACCACCTGTCCCGTATGCGCCGCCAACAAGTACCAAACAGGCAAACCTTTGGGCAAGTTGCAACAGCCTATCCTACCCACTAGACCCTGGGAACTGATTTCCATGGATTTTATTGTTGACCTACCGGAATCCGAAAATAAGACAGCAATTATGGTCACTGTAGACACCTGCAGCAAGATGGCTCATTTTTCTGCTCTTTCAGGTCTTCCGTCAGCTCCAGAGACGGCTTCGATCTTTCTCAGAGATGTTATTCGTCTCCATGGATTGCCTCGGACCATTATTTCGGACCGCGGAACCCAATTCACCTCCAAATTCTGGACATTACTATGTCACCAATTGGGTATCAGCCGAGCACTTTCCTCTGGTTTTCACCCCCAAACTAACGGACAAACCGAGAGACTCAATGCTGGGTTGGAACAATATTTAAGGTGTTTCTGTAGTCACAAACAAGAAAGATGGTCAGCCTTTCTCTCTCAGGCCGAATTCGCCTATAATAATAATTACCACACGTCCATTCTCATGAGTCCATTCTACTGCACTTACGGGTATCATCCACAACAAATACCCTGGACCGGAATGCAACCTACCCAATCTCCTGCCATAGACGACAGGTTGTCGGAACTCAAGGAGGTTCATAAGATGGCTAGAGAAGCACTGGAAGGCAGTCAGCTCACACAGAAAAGATGGGCGGATAGAAGTCGCCGATCCAACCCAGAGTGGAAGCCAGGACAGAGAGTCTGGTTATCTACCAAACATCTTCCTAGATGGATACACACAGGCAAATTCGCACCTCGATACCGGGGTCCTTATCCCATCATCAGACAGATCAACCCCGTAGCTTATGAACTACGCTTACCTAAGGGTCTTCAAAGAGTACATCCAGTCTTCCACACCTCATTACTCAAGGAATACCAGGAGGATCCTTTTCACCGCAAGACTCAGAAGACTAAAACACCGAAGGTAAAGGAATCCCAAGAATACGAGGTGGAGTACTTAGTGGATTCACGTTACCACCGAGGGAGACTCCAATATCTGGTCCATTGGAAGGGATATTCCGAAGATGAAAGGACGTGGGAACCCAGATACCATCTTCACGCACCCAGACTTGTAAAAGGGTTTCATCGGAGGTATCCAGGAAAACCAGGGGGTTTCCGTGGAGAGAGAGGCCATACTGTCATGATCCGCCCCTGGAAGCTATGGCACGATTGGAAAGCACTGCCACGGAGAACCTGACAGTAACGGCCTAGCCCTCAACCAATATGGCCGCCATCGCTATTTAAACCAGCCCCGCCCACTTACCTGCGCGTTGTATCTGTGATTTCCATCGATACGCTCGCTCGGCTACTCCTCCGAGTAGCCTCCCCCCCCAGCCTCCTTCCGTTTTCTACCTGCCCTGCACACCACTTGTCCAGCCTACGATTTACCTTGCTTCCTTCGTTCTCAGGCGTCTGCCGCTCTTCATTCCACTCTGTTTTCTTACCTTCGGCGCCTCGCCGTTCCGACTCGCGGTATCCTCCGCCACTCTCGCGCCTCCTTGCGTTCACCTCTATTAACTTCGGGGTACTGCCTATCCTTTGGGTTCGGGACTATCCATAGCTTCTAGTCTCTTCCTCTCTTTCTTATCGTTCTGCTTTCATCGCTCTCTTCTGAATCATTTACGGATCCTTCTGTGACATCTCACATATGGTTTATTATTCCTGCCAGTTTGCTTCCTATGGGATCCTGAGAAGATAAGAGTCACCCCAGAACTTTACCGGTCTGCCTCTTGCAACTATACTCGACTCGAGTATCCTTCCTGGAACTGCCTGCAGGGTTTTTTGTGCCATCCATCGGCTTTTTCCCTGTCTTTTTGGGGCTTGGCTCCTCGGGGCCCCCCTCAAGGCAGGTCCCATTCCCTGTCGAGGTGGCCTCCGAGGGAGCCAGGCCTTACTTGCATGACAGGAAGTCAAAGGAGAAACCATCTAAGGAACGTTCCAAGGTACTACGGAAGAAGTCATCCAGTGTCCCAGGATCTTCAGGTGAGGAGCAGGGGGCGGAAGGTGATCAGCGTGACAGATACATGCACAACTACCTTACAAAATATTAAGTCCATAAAGGAGATCCTAACTTGGAGAAACGTATTTAGCGGGGAAGAAAACTAATGAGGAACCCTACTAATAGTAGATGCATCGTTTTCTCCTCTGGTGAAATTCAAGGTTATTTAACATGGTCTAAATTTAAACGTGATAGAACTTTGATTACCAGAGCCTGGTTTAATGCACTGTGTTTAAGAGCAATTACTGCCAAATGGACGCATGAGAACAATAACATTCATTGTATGTTCTATACCTTGGAAAAAGGAGACTTACTCACTTTCTTTCTCCAGCATATACAGAAACTTTTACTATCAATGATATGATAGGTTATTTATAACGCGCTTAATACCCAGAGGTTTCTAAGCGTGGACCCGGGGATCGAACCTATGTTGTTTCAAATCGTCTTGTTTCCAAGGCAAGCACGTTGCCCCTGAGCTATCCTCCCGAGCCCCATCAATCATAATCAATGTCTACCAGTACTTTACTTTCTGCTGTCGGCTGATACTCCACTAACTGCGCGGCCATTACTGTCCTTTTACGTGGACCAGTTAGAATTAGAAATTGTTTGATGAAAGAATAATTTTATTGTGATTGTGACTATGATGTTTTTTTTAATCTTGCCGTTTTAAATTTGTTATCGTCTTTGTAATTTGATGTATATTTTATTATTTGTTGGTTTAATAGAACTGGTTCCCAAAATAAACACATTGATTGATAGATTATTTCACAGTATTTTCTTCTTGCTCTCACAGAGCAGGCTGGAATTTAAGCATGTATAGTCTGTTGTATACTTTTAACTAAATAGTTAACAACGCATTTCAACAAAAAAACGTGAAAAAAACAGAACAAAAAGTGATATCAAATCCTTCGAGACCCAAAAGAAACCGTGTGATAGGGGCACCTGATTGTATCTACTGTTTGATACATACATGCAGGTAATTGTGTGTGATGTAACAAAACAATGGAAATGCTGCAAAAAGCAAACTGTTTTTGAATGTCTAACAAGCATACAATATGGAAATACACTAGGTAGATGAAATGGGGTTACTTTGTGATCCAGTTTGTTATCTTGGAAGATTAGATTTCTCACTGGGGCTTTGTGGGGGCTTTGAGACCAGGTGAAACCTTTACAGTGTGAGACTCACAAACATTCACATATAATAGGAAGACTTATCACACGAAACTGTCACTGTAGTGGTCCATTCTTCACTCATTGTTGTGTCTGCTGAGGAGGCCGAGATCCACACTAGTGCAGCCTGTTGCAGGGGAGTTCCTAGAATGGCAGGAGCTTTTAAATGGGAATCACAGTCTCCTCCTGTTTGATCAGCCACCTAGATGGGATTTTCTTGCAAAACCACTATAGTCAGAAGGCTACCCTTCTCAAGGTGTCAAATTCACTGTGAGCATCACAGTGAGTACCAATAGCAGTATCATACCAAAACATTGAATCACATCACTGCGAGTCCCAGAGTATGTTTCTATCGCATTTCAGCGAAAATATACATAGGGGATTGGGTTGGGGTCTTCATTAAGGTGATGGAGGATGTGGGGGTCTCCACCTGCATATACTGACGGAGAAATGGGGTATTTTATTAACTGCATAAAGATGAAAGGAAGACGCAAGCCTGTCAGAATTCGAAAATATATGGATGACGAATGCACACAGATCTCTGAAGATCTACATATATGTGAACCCTCTCAATTGGCAGAAGTAAATGTTTTCTCTACTGACGCACAACCGCGATCGTCATGAAAGGTTGAATATAAAAAATTCTAAAGCCTACTAAAACTAGAAATGTTCAAATAACTCTTGTTTTCCACCTAATGTCATTACTTCATGTCTCTAAAAAATATGCAGAATCAGAGCCCTCAGTTCATGTTCCTTAGGTCCTGGCATTAGTAGCAAATGACGTTTTGAAGCATGTACACATTACACATGTGGGGCTACCAAAATACAGATATGATGTGAGCTTAAAAGACAAGACTGTTGACATGGCACAACTTGAGATCTCTGCAGACTTCACTGTGGCTGGCGCTCCCTTCAAGAATTAAACACTCCCCACAATAGCCTGGTTGATAGTCACCTGCCTGTAGTCATTGTGTGACACATGCACGTGCCTTAGTACTATGCATACTATGTGCAACCCTTGCAAATCCACAAATAAATGTGTCAAAAACCCTTTCAGCAGACTCTCATTTAAAACCTCCAGCATGGGTCTGCATTGGGAATCTTCAGTTGTCTCTACTTTGTATTCGTTTACAGCACTGCGACTTTCCGCAGATGCTGCCAGTGCCTTCATTTTAAGCAGAGTGCACCATGTGTTAAGGAGCTCTGAATGTAGATGTGCAGCTCCACGTTGCACCTCCTCATTGTAGAATGAAAATCTAGCATCCTGCAGTCAGAGAAGGCACTAATGCCCAAAAATATGTGTGTGTTTAAGCCGGTGTCCAGGTTTCATTTTCATCAATGGGAGATAGAGAAATAGGTTAGATCATTTTATTGTATCTAATGGCGTAAACCAAGCTGCAGACAGTTCTCTTTGCCTAATGGCCCTTTGCTGTTTATTTGATATGATAGGTTATTTATAACGCGCTTAATACCCAGAGGTTTCTAAGCGCGGACTTGGCGCTTGAACCTGTGTTGCTCTGTGTTCTCTTGCTTCCAAGGCGAGCACCTTGCCCCTTAGCTATCCTCCCGAGACCTGATTTTTCCATCCTATCCTGTCTGTTGTTCCCTGCAGGATTGTTTCTGTTCATTTTCAGTGTGTTCATTTATTTGCATCCTGTGTGAAGAAAATCTCAAGAAACGCAGCAGCTCCCCTATCAGCACTCTTCCCCTCCCATGCATATAAGAGTGCAGGTCGGGCCATTGGGGAAAAGATGGTTAAACTTGCCCCACAGAGGCACTGGATATTCTGGTTACAGACCTGCCCTAATCTTCCCACTGTTAATGCTATAGCCAATGGCATTCTTAGCAACGAAACACTATGCAAATAAATCGTTTTTCAAACTGTATTCTTTTTAGAGTTTTAAACAAATACACATTCATTTGATAGCAATAAGCAATACTGTAGGGATTCAAATCATAGTCCCATTTCAATATGCTGGTGAGACAAAGGTAACTAGGATAGTCCTGGTTCCTCAAATAACTACTGGTATAATACTATGTTCATGTTGCTTGTATTATTAAAGGTCATGATCTTTCCAAATCCCTTCTAGGTAGTGTAATCCATCTCAAATATGGGGCAGTCCCTAATGTCCCCAGGAATCCCCCCGACAGGGACATCAGCCCTTTCCTCACCCAGCATCCTTTCAATGGAGGCCTGTTTCATATATCATTTGTAGTCTCTCCATATCTCTATTGGCTTGCAAGAGCCAAGTGTTGAAAATTCATAATTTCTTTACAATATGACACATCCAGTTGCCTCATCAAAGTGGTAGGAACTGGGCCCTTCCACCAGGATTTGGCTATATTTCTTTGGCCACAAGTAGGGGTAGACAAACAGATCTCCCACTATCTAGGCCAGATCCCTTGCCTCATGATTCCAAGAAAGAAAAGCATTGGTGCCACATTGCTTGACTGCCCATTGTGTGACATTACTCAGGAGGATGATCATGTCATCAATTAAGCAATAAATCCCGACAGGAGGAGGATGTTACGAACCAGTAAGAAGCGCAATGTTAGTGGCGCATGATAGGGGTGGGTCGGGTTTGTGGGCTGGAGGAAGGCGGACAAAGGAATCGCACGGTGCAGTTACCTTTATTCCAGGCAGGGAAGATGGCGGGCTCCCACTTCCGAGGAGGCTCACAGCGGGGGACTTCACCATGAGGTTCCCAGTTCTGAGCCTCCTGTTTGGCTGGGAGGTCAACATATCCCCCACCCCCAAATAGGTGCTAATATAATCTACTGCCTTTACCTGGTTAATATTATCCTCATACCACCCAAACATAGAATCAAGTTCAATAGGAATCAAGAATCGTATCCAAAAGTAAACTTTGTTAGGTCAGGCAACATGTCTTCCCTGCCTCTTAAACTGAAGGGCACAATGCAGTAATTTGTGCATGCACACTTCACATGGAATCACATGCAACACATTAAGGGCAACTTAAACAAATTCTTGCGGTTGCTTTATCTGCATTTCTGGCCATTTTTGCATGCCTGCTCACCTCCTTCCCTCCTTGAGTCAGGCAAGTGTTTATCTCTCTATTTATTTTGCACTTATAAAGTGCAGAAGCTTACACCAGAGGTATCATGGCGCTTAAAAGATTCAAAACCAATAAGGCTAATTGAAGAAAGAAGTCTTTAGTTTAGTTTTAAAGAAGAGACTTCTAGTACTTAAGCCCGATACAGAAAATGCTGAACCTCCAAAACATTCGAAATGGTAGTGAGGTACAACCAAGAGTGCTGAGGGCACTGATCGCAACGAGCGAGATGGAATGTAAGGGAAGACTATCTCCTATAGAGAGAGGAAGCCCCTACGATAATAGGCTTTATCGATCAGACAAAGCACCTTGAATTGTGTAGGGCACGAACCGGGAGCCAATACAATTTACACCGAGCAAGGGAAATAGGCTGGCCAAAGGAAATCCCAGAGGCCAGTCTAACAGCAGCCTTCGGCAAAACCTGCAAATGACTCAGCTGATAGGAGGGTTGGGCTAGCAGAGTGGTGTTGCAGTAGTTGAGGTTGCCATTAATAGTGGCAGCAATAACAGGGCATGAAAACTAGGGGGAATATAATTGATCACCTTTTTCAGCAGTTTATGTTTAAAAATAACTGAACTGTAGGCAGCACTGATCTGAGCATCTGGTGTAAGTGATGCCATTATCCTCACACCCAGATTCTTGACTGATTGAACAGGAGTAGGCAGCGGAACCAGAGATGATGGCCAAAAGTCAGGAGTCCGTAAGGAAGCAGATTTTGGAGGGCGTACAATCAGCACCTTGGTCATTCATCCAGTTGCCAATTGCCTCAAGACAAGCTCAAGGGCGATTTACTGAGCCCTCTCAATCCAGATCGAGTCTGAGAAGCAGTTGGGTATCATCCACATAGGAGAAATAGCGGAAGCCATGAAAATGAATAAGCCTTAGCAATGGCTAAGCACAGATATTAAAACGCAGAGAGAGGCACCCCACACGTAATAGGGGTCGGAGGGGATTTAAAAGGACAAAGAGAGATCGACTGGGAACGTGAATCTAGAAACGCATGGAACCAGTCCAATTCAATGCAGCGATGCCAGCCTCCCGCATCCGATCCAGCAGCACGGCGTAGTCAATGGTATCAAAGGCAGTGGACAAGTCCAGCGAAATAAGACCAGCCACCCCACCCTAGTCCCGTATAGTGGTAAGGTTGTTAATCACTGACCCAAGAAATGGTTCAGTGCCCATTAATGGGTGAAACGGTTCAAGAAAATTAGCAGTTTCAATAAAAGTCCTGAGCTGTCGAGTAACCCATGCCTCCAGCAGCTGCATGGTGTCTCTCCAATTCAGCTCTTCCAGTTCACCTTTTGCCAACACACAACTCTCTCAGAAACATTGCCAACCACCCCAGACGTACCTTGTTGAATGCAGGCGAATGTCTTCATCTTTAAGTATTAACGTGTGCATTCCTGTTGAATCAATGTCTGACAATGAAGTTGAAACCATTCGTCAAACTGGGGAGGATTGGGGCCAATTATACTTCCGTTGGGAAACTTGGGGAGTAATGCCATCTCTACCCCAGAGTGCTCTGTCCCAACAATTAACCTCATGTGGGCCTTTACATGTAAATCTCGATTCCCATGCAGTCATGCAATTGGGACCAATGGGACCAAGCATAAGTGATTCACATGCATGAAGAACACCAGGTCTGCCAGGACTGCAGCTTGTCTGCTTTCAGATTCTAGCTTAGCCCAGACAGGAGGCTGAATTTCCAAGTTAATTCATTGATAGTAGGTTTTTCCTGGTCATCCCTGAGCTAGGTTCTCTGCTTCCTCTGCAATTTCTGTTATCTGGTACTTTGAATCCAGCCACCGTTTCTAAACAGGATCTCCTGCAGCGTCTGGGGTTCGTTAGCTTGTGTCCACAGGCCCGGGAGCTGGTAAAGTAGGCCAGGCAAAAGCCATATGCCCCAGTGGTACACAGGCTTAACACCCAAATGGGATCTGTTCAAGTGTGATGGGAGTCACTCTGGGGTTCCATGCTGCCTTCGGGTTCTCCAAACCAATTATGAGGGGCCTGTTTCGGAGTGCACTGGCAATGCTGGGTTTCAGTGCAACAGTTAGTGGAGGCATGTTTCTGGACCTGCTGTCCTGCTTTGGAAGTGGCCTCGAGCAGCTCACATGGATTTGGCAGCTGCTAGTACTAGTTTGTGGGGCGGTGCTTTTGATCTGGTAGGCTTCTACTGCTCTTCCCAGTGAAACAGAGAGATAGCTTGTATGGACAACACTCGAGTTGCCTGATTGAGCTGCCTTACTGGCCTCTGCAGTGAGGATGGTGGGGAAGCCATGAATTGGTCTAGGAACAGATTGTCTTTGAACTATTACACCATCATCCACCCCATATCCCGACTAGGAATCTTATTCTGTAGTATATTTGCAGGGGGCTCTTATGGGTTTGAGATGGACATCGCTTAGCATCGCTTAGATGCTGATAGGGGAAGTCAGAGTGCTTCCCCCATCTTCCCAGAACACTACGTCTGAGGGTGTCTGAGACAGTTCAATCATCAGTGTTAAGGACTTTATAGGCTACATGAAACTCTCCAGTGAGGAGGGGGGGCAATATAATGAGACTAGCTGGTCCATGTGACATGCATGGCTATCCTTTCAGAATTCTGGAAGAATACCTCAAGATCCTATCTTTCTATGCATTTTTGCTTTCAGAGAGGAGACTGGCAGTGTTGGTCTCTGTGCTCTAGAGGTCCGAGGAGTGTTAACAGCCATGTTACCAAACTGTCACAAATGTTGGCAAATGTTTGGGTTTCTCCTTCAGCCTCAGCTCCTCACTCATTTGGACACCCTGTTCACTGTCCGAAGGCTGGAGAGAATAGGATCAGTATTGGCTCCCTTTGGTTCTTTTAAGTTCCTTTTCATTTTGGGTTGTCAGGAAAGTTTTTGGGGGGAACCACAAAAGGCACAACAGCTATAGTGTTCTTAACTGGGCCTTTATTAAAAATCCACAAAGGTCAAAGATTCTGCCTTCACTGAATCTCAGCTTCCGGTTTAGAGTCCTCTGGCCCTCCTGTCCAGTCTGAAGTGTCCCCAAGCCGAGGTACCCTTCTGTCCAAACAGCTGGGTCACCAGGGATCCCCACCAGCATGTTGATGAGACCATCGGATCACATGTGGTAGCTTCAGAGCTCTTCATTTGGGGAGATTGGCATCCCTCACACTAGGAAGGCTGTCCTGTGACTTGAAATGTCTCAGGACGCAGCCTGAATGCTTTGTTGCAATTCCCAGTGCTCATTCCTCCACCTTCATTGGGATTCGCGCCTTCAGATTGGGGTTTGTCCTCCCTAACGCAGGACCTCCTTGCCTGGGTTCTACTTCCTCGTCTGCGCTCTCTCTACTTCTTGGTTCTTCTCCACCTCCCCTCATCCAACATTAATTCCTCGTTATTTTCTTCACATTTTTCTTGTATTCTCTTACCTCCTCCAACAGCTTTTGAAATCCCTTCAACAGTTCGCCAGACTCCATCTCTTGCTGCCTCTAAACCTTCTCTGACAGTAGACCTTCACTCTCTTCCCGTAACTATAGATCATTCGCCTCCTCTCATCCAACACACCTTCAATTTTCTCCAGCACCTCTCCTCCACTCTTCACCTGAAGTTCTCCAACCTTCTCTAATGCTCCTCCACTCTAACACTTCAACTCTGCCTTCCTTCTGATTCTTCATACCTCTTGCAGCTCCTTCTCCCCCAGCTCCTCCCCCTTCCTCCTCCACCATTCTCAGCTCTTCTAGTTTTCTCCTCCATTCTCTGTATCTCTTTTTCTGCTCACTCGCCATCACTCACCAAATGCATTTTTTTTCTTTCCTCAGAGAACCCACGCCTTTAGGTATGAGCGCTGGTCTTTTATATGTTCTATACCCATCCCCTAGGTGGGTTCTCTGTCTATTGGCTAGCCCATGGAGCTTATGGAGGGGAGCTCATCGTGATTGGTCATTCCTTCGGGTATCGCCCTGGGGCCTGGTTCGTGAAGTTGAGAATGTAAGTATGGGGCAGCCGTTCTGATTTCCTGTGGGCCAATACATCTTCTGGTTATGCCTTAATGCTGCAGTCTGTGGCCCCAGATGGACAAGGTGAGCTGGCCTTTGTAAAAGTCCTTGAGGACGTTTTGGAGCCATCTCCGGGGCATTGTGGGGCTGGGACAGATGCTGTCAGGTTCATGGTGTAAGGTTTGGGCTTTCCACCATCAGGGGATCTGACGTTGAGTTCTCCGGTGTTCATGGAAGCTAGACCTCCTTGTTTTTATTGGTGAATACAGCAGCAGTCCCATGGGCCCAGCAAGGCACGGACAGATTGACGAGAGGATTTGGGCTGGTTACACAGATTGTTGGTGTCCCCAACAGGTTATTTTAAATGAGTTCCCAGAGGGTCCTGGTGGTTTGGTTTCCAAGGAGTCACAGCATGTACTTTAACGATCTGGTCAGGAAACCAGGGAACTGTGGGCTAGTATTTTCAATGTCACCATCACCTACTAAGCGAATGGGCCTCAGTATATGATTTGAGGTGTTACGCCATATACCTTTTCAGGGGTTACAAAAGGAGTCCCTGATCCCTAAGACCCAAACACTGCTGGCTCACCTAGCCAAGCAAGGGACTTCTCCACAGGGATCATATACCATGGCTGGATGGATGACCGGAGGTCATGGTTGTGGTTGGTTCTCTGTCTTCAGAACTGGGTTTGGGTACCCAGTAGCCTACACTCTAGGTCACTGTTTTGGTGGGTGGAGTTTTAACACACAAAAAGGCTAACCACATCTGTACGATAGTACTAAGCAACAGGCTTCTCATTCACACAGTGGTCATGGGAAGGACTAAAAGTACTTCTGCTAGAAGAGACACAAGTATAGTAGGATTTTCTATCTAAAGCTACCTATTTGGTGGCTAATTCTAGGAAACGCCGTTGTGCCGCTTATCTAAAAGTAGATAGAAAAAGAAGAGAAAGGGCCCAGACAATTGTCGGCTAAGTACTTCCAATCTCACTGTCTTGTGAGTAGTTACCACAATTCCCCCTTAGATCACTCTTTTTCACTCATAATTAAAAAGAGAACTAACTTCTATGGCATTGTTCAGCAGTCTATTTTTAGGTACAATTCAATGTATTAGCCATTCTTAGCTACCATCATCTCCTTCTCCCTCCTCACCTCATGTTACCAGATGTTTAGGTGACATCTCCTCCTTCTCCCTGATTTCCCCTCCTGGTGTTACTCTTATTTAGGTGCCACCACCACCTTTCCTCCATTCTCCCCTCCTGTTCTTACCCCTTCATTACCTGCCACTACCACATTCTTATTTCTCCCAATTCTCCCCACCCCCTCCTGCTCTCCACTGCCACCACATTGCCAGCCTCCTTCGATTCTCCATCTTTCTCTTCTTTACTGTCTTCACTTTGTCAGTCTTTTGCAAAGAGGGCCCCCTCATCCGACAACCCAGAACTTGGGCGTGCTGCATTTATACTCCACTTCCTCCTCTCAGTGGGTGGACTTTTTCCTGTGGGCCAGAATGTGGAGTGAGGTAAATGAGTCAGGGCTGTGATTGGCTCATGGTGGGCTGGATGGACTCTCCCAAACAAACACACATACACACAGAAAAAAACACACACAAACTACATTTTATTTACCCGGGTGTCTGAGTCTTTATTTCTAGAGTCCCTTAGGGGACAAGCATGTAGCCCCTGCTAGCCTGGCGCCTTAGGGCCATGGTCTACATATATGTGTTGTAAAATGACAATGCATGTCTTGAAGTCGAGTATTGTATCTTAATTATTTATGGTGAGCGGCCATGTTATCACATATTGCTTTTTTATAATGCATTATGTTAATGGTATCCTATATATGATTTCATGAATTTTTCATTTGGAAATAAAGCACATAATCCATCCCTGTCTCATGCCACTTTCCAGTTGCACCAGTCAATTGGAGCCAGTCACTTTCCAAATGCTCCAAGACATCAAGCCCATCCCATTTTCCAATTGCCTCAGACCACTTTTCTTTAGCCTCGTGAGCCAGTGACATGTCACTTTCTGATTGATCCCATGAAACTGCCCATCCCACTTTCCCTGTGACCCACAGTACACCTATGTGTAACTTCCCTTCCTGTGCCCGTCAGCATTATCCATTTTCTCCTCTCTATGGTTATCTCCACTGCACAGCAAAGCCGGTGCAGCCTGGGTAAGCATTGCACATCCACCTCTCCGTTTCATTCTAATGCCTTCCTGTGCCTCTTATCTCGCCCTCATCCAAATTATCTACCTGACTTTGCTTCTCCAGACCACTACAGAACCCTCTGTAACACTCCTCCTTTACCTCTCTGACAGGCAAAATGTGCGTCGACGCCATAAACTATGGCAATAGGCGCTACGCAAATGCAACATAGCATAACATCCGGGTGAAGACATGGAAAGCATTTCCGGGTGGAATAGGGGGCATGTAGGCATGAAAGTCACATTTACATTCCAGTTTCTTTCTATTTGCGTCCATTTCCTTATCTCTTTCCTTCAGAGTTCTAAAGTGAGTTGTTTTCTTTTCTGGCATGTCATGAAACCACCAATATATTAAAAATAACAATCCTATTCTCCATGACTTTAATAGAATCAAAACCTTCTGGTACGTTTGTGTGGTGCGGGGTGGGGGGATTAGATATTAAAATAAAGTGTTAGTCCTTGCAATTATCAAATCAATTAAAATAAGCTTTTAATAAGACATGATCTATGTCTAGTTTTGGGAGAAGTCATTGTTTAACTTTGTGATTTGAAGACACAGTAAAGCCGCTGTGCTGTTTCTTACCGTCTGCCTGGATCATGTGCAGGTTTGTTTAACCGTTTCAAGAGAAATGGGTTAAGGTTAAAGTTGAATGGCCTCATCACCATTTGACTCACAAGTGAGTGGAGAGTGTTCAGGTGATTTAACCTGCTTCGGATTTTGTGCTGCATTTAATCTCCGGTAAATGAGCTCGCGCGTGCGGTTTCGGCGCGCTGAGTGTGTGAGGTGATTACTAATGGGGTGAAGCGCGGTTAATCATTTGCAGTCACTCAGCACAGAAGAAAGGCATGGTTTTAAAATCGGTTTTCAGTACGCCTTGCTGTAGCCAGGGTGTCCTGAAGGTCCCAGCATAGAGGTGTCATTAAGACAGCCTTTTTGGTGTTTACCAAATTCACCATTGTCTAATCACTCGTAAAAGCAAAACTGGGCTCATTTATGTTTTGAAAAGCTGTATTAATTCACTGTATGCTTGGTGGAGTTATATTTGTAATGCACCAATACGTCTTTTAAAAGCCTCCATTAACTTGCTCCTTTTTCTGAGAGACTATTTAATGTTGGCCTTTGCATTTTTGTTGAATAATGCGCTTCCCGTTGGGATTTTGTTCTGTTGTTTTCACCGTATACCTCAATTCTTGCTACATGATCTCTTTTCATCAAAGTATTGTTTAATCCTTGTTGTTTTTAGTTCACAGATTTTCACAATAAACTCTGCAGGTAAGTCCTCGTTTTTCATCATTGTGACTGCCTGCACCATGTTTTACTTCTCACGCTGGCTTTGTTTTCTCGCTCTTGGATATAGTAACATATCTTATTCTTTCTATGGCATATGCCTTCAGTGCGCTCCTTGTCATTATACAGGTTGCTAATCTCTCATTTCTGTAGGCTACAATAGTTTCTGTTTACCAGGGGTGTTGCTAGCTCTGGAAAGGATCGGGGCCTAGGCTAATGTTGGGACCGTCGGGACTCGGGGCTAGCTAGTCTTTTGGTTGTATCGCCTGAGCTTCTATCAGCTAGCCCCCGCCCCCTATGATATGATAGGTTATTGCTTAATACCCAAAGGTTTCTAAGAGTGGACCCGGGGATCGAACCTGTGTTGCTCTGTGTCGTCTTGCTTGCAAGGCCAACACTGAGCTGTCCTCCCTAGCAATGCCTCTGCTGTTTACAAAGTGATCTTCTATGAAGGAAGTGTACGATGATGATCCCCTGTAAATTAATTATTGCCAATCCTTCCTTCTTGCTCCAGCCCTCCCTGTACTTTGGTGCATCCATAACTGTAAGGTAGGTACCCCAATGGTGTCCTTAAAAACAAAGTAAAGATTCCATATTGACCAGAAGACTCCATTCAAGGAACCGCCGGGACAAGCTTTACTTCACTCACTCATCCCACTGGAAATCTCTATCTTTGAACGCAAACCCAGAAGTTGGCGAGACAAAGTGTGGGACACGCCTTCTGATGTTTTCTTGTGATGGGCAGCTCAGTTTTTAGCCATCATAGGAGTATCTTGCCTGGCAGTCGGGGGAGTGACATTCCATTCCCATTCCAAGATATCCAAATGTACAACAAGAATTGTCTACTCTATCCAAACAGATTGATTCTGCCAGATAATCACACATTGGGCCTCATTACGACCCAGGCGCTAATGGGTTAAGGCGCCGTAAAAGGCTGCAGCGCCGTTAACCTATTAGCGCCTAATTACGAGGTCCCTTTGCGGGACCCGACCTTAACGGCTGGTGTAGACCAGCCGTTAAAGTAGGGACCCGCAAAGGGACCTTGGTGCTAATTACCTACTTAGTACTTAGCGCCTTCCCCATTCCCATTGAGCCCTATGGGGCAAAAATGAGAATGGGGAAGGGCCATGGAGGAAGGGGGAATTACCGCCCCGCCAACCTTGTAATGGGGTGGTAATTCCCCCATTCTCCATGGCGGAGTCGGTAACTTACCGGCATGGACCATGGTGCTGGGGATGTTGGCCTCTGGTTTTGTGGTTCCTCCGTCAAGGTGGACCATACTCGACTGGGAGTCCTCATATCTCTGTTACTGCTCCTTTTCCATCTTATGGAACTCCAAAATGGCAGCTCTGTTGTGAGCTGCGAGTAACAGCTTGAAAATCCTGAAAAAATCCTTCGGATCACGACGTTTCTCCCCCCGTGGAAACAGCGGACTGGAGATAAACAGCCCAGTGAGCCAATCCGTTCTGGCTGGAGGTAGAGGAGTGATGCGGAGAATGGTAAACGGGCGAGGAACAACGCACTGCAGAACAGGGAGAAGGTCCCATGCTGGCCAATACAAGGGCTGGCGCAGCGCTCGACCGACAGAGATTAAGACCTGATCCCGAGGGGCAGCGTGGCCAGATGAGTAACGATGAACCCAGGCTGCGCCTTCTTGGGTCGTGAGCCCTGTCTGGAAGATACATTGCTGCTGTCCGCTGCAGAGTCAGCAGCAACGCAAGGCCTAGTGAGGCTGCCAGACCAGTGACACATTCGCAGGAGCCTGAAGAGCTGGAAAGAGCCCAGTAACAGAAAGCAGCTTGCTAGGAGGTGTCAGGTGAGCCAGGACCTCAGTGAGGGGTAGTGAGCAACCCGCAAGCTGGAACCCACGTGGAGGAGCCCCACTAGTCATAGGGAGAGGCAGTGGTGGGGACACTTTCTGGTACACCACTGTGAAAAAGGATGTTGAGACCTCCCCCAGCTGGCAGGCCATACTCAAATCGGCTCCCTTGGTTGAGAGTACCGTAAGAGGCTGAGTAACCAGATAATTGCATGAAGTACTCCACTTTTCCCATCTAACCCCCCAGGGACAGCAACTGCTGACATTGAGCGCGTAATGGTGAAAAGTGGCAAGCACCAGCAACACATTCATTTGAGAGCGGCACATTAACTAAGAGGCTCAACGCCCCAGTGGAGGCTCCCCGAGCACCAGAGATAGTGAGGGCGGCAATGGAGCAGGACATTGAACCCGCTGATGATATCAAGGAATGTCTGTTGCAGCTTAAGGCATGTATTGGCAACCTGGATATCAACATGGAGTCCCTCACAAACAAAGGAGACCTGCTTCAAATGTGGCTGTATAAACATGGTGCCAGACTCGATGATGTAGAACACATATCTCAGATCCAGAAGATGTGTCTGTGACAACTTCCTCCAAGATCAGATCAAATGAAGAGACTCTGAAAGCTGTTTTTGTGAAGAATGAAGACCTGAAAGGATTTGTGAGACTGAAAAATATACAGCTGGTCGGTGGTAAGAGAGTCGCAGATGCACGGCATGATGGAGGAATTCATGGAGAAGTTATGCAAGGCAGTGTTTGATCAAAATGAACTATCCTCCATGTTCATCGTGGAAGATTCTTACAGGATCCCTGCTTATAAGCTAATACCCAGGGCTCCACCAAGGCCCATTATGGCAAGGATTCTTAATTACTGTAATCGGGATGCTTTCCTGACTATGTCCAGACTGAAAGGTGACCTGACCTACAATGGTGACCAGATAAAATGTTCCCAGATTTTTCAGCAGCAGTACAGGCGTCCAGGAGAAAATTTGCGGGAGTGAAGCTGACGTCCCATGACAAAAACATCAAGTACTCCATGCTGTTCCTTGCTAAGGTGCGGGTGCTAGATGATGGCAAGATCCAGTTTTTCACCTCAAACCTGAGGCTGCCAAATCCTTTGTTGATAACTTCGACATGTGACACACTGAAAAGATCCAAAACAGCGAGAGAGAGCTACCACCTGAGGTCACAGGGTGCATGGAATATCCTGGCTATATGGGTGTGCCAAGTGCTTACTAACCCTGAGGGGGGATAATACATTGGAGGGGAAGGATTGGTAGATTTGATATGTAAATGTCTACTATGGGGGTATATACAAGCAATGGCTAGAGTCTTGGCTGGTTCGAGCACCTCCATGCGTGGACCACTTCAGGTTGTTTTCAAGGGGTGGGGGGTTGATGGAAGCTGGGCGGATTTGGGTTGCCCGGGTGGGTGGGTAGGGGATGGAAATTTGGGAAAGTTTATTTTTTGTTAATTGTACCAGTTGCCAGGTATAGGAGGGAGGCTCGTACTACAGACTGGTAAGGATAGTTGAATGCGCAGACACATATCCACAAGAGTGGAGCAGAGGTAACCTAATCAGCTGTGTAGGGCAGCGGGGTCCAGTGGGCAACAACACTCTAGTGCACCTCCAAATGGCAATTAATGTAGCTACATGGAATATAAGAGGAGGCAATCAACCTGTCAATGTTAAGAAAATCCTCCTTTACATGAAGTGGCACAAAATAAATGTAGCATTCCTTCAGGAGACTCACCTTAGGCAAGCCTCAGAGGTCAGATAGGCATCACAGTAGGGCTGTCACAGGTATTATTCATCCTACTCTACCTATGCTGGAGGGGTCACCATCCTGATTCATAGTTCTCTCAGATTTCGGCTGTGAGAGGTATCTGGAGATGGGGAAGGCAGAGCTTTGATGGTGAAAGGACATATAGAAGGGATCCCGGTCAATAGCTACATCCTGTGAGAAGCCTGAAGGTATTCTCACTCCCGAACCCCTTGGAACCTTTATGCAGGTGGCCCGAAAAAGGTCATCGCTATTGGAACTCGATCCTGGGGGCGGCGAAGCGAGGGAGGATCACTTGGGTGGAGGGTCCTTGGGAACTAGGAGTTAGGTGCCCTTGGGCAATACATGGTATCCCCCTTTCCCTATCAAGAGCCAACCCAACCTTTCCCCAACTTTTATAGGCTGTTATAAGCCAGTTCCCCTCATTTCTCCACCATTGACATTTGACAGTACTGGGACGAAGAAGAAAAAACTAAGAGCAATGAAGACCATGCTCTTTTAACATTCTGGTGCTCGGACGAAGAAGATGCCTGCTAAGAGTTGTCAGGGCCAGGCATGTCCCATTAATTGTGGTCAGGCAGGGCTCATTGACTGCTTACACCTGCAGCCTGTGAAGGGGCTGCAGGTGTGTAAAAGGAGCTCAACAAAACAGCAAAACAGACATCAGGGGTAACAGGAAAAGCAGCAGGAAGAATGAGACTCCGAGACGCTGGGTACCATGGAGAAAAAGGGTCCATGGAAGCGTAGTCGAGGGGTTGGTACTCCCTGGAGCAGAGGTTATGAACAGATGGAAGCCGTGAGGAAAGGCTTTCCCTTTTCCTTATGTCCGTGTTGCTTGATCCCCTGTGTGGAGAAGCCGACATAGAAGTGCCTGAGGGGCAGAAGGCAGAGGCTGGACCTTAAAAATCAGGGACTGTGTGTTCCGGGCTGCAACAAGACCTATTAGAGTTACCAGTGAGTTCCTGGTGGCTGGGAAACTCGGTGTGCGAATGATTGAACTTTGTAATCAAGAGCTGTTTTGTATCAGAGTGCTTGTGTGGCTCTCATGATCACGTTTTCGACAGTCTCTGGTCTTTCGCAACTTCAATTACTGAACTAGTAGGATTGATTTGTATCGGAGTGGTCACGTGTAGTATAAAACATGTTTTAGAAGGTCTCCAGACATTGGGCAATCCTCAAAACAAACCAACTTTAAACACTTAAAACAGAACAAACACACATCAGGCAATTAAAGAAACATTTAAAGCGAAACAAACAATATTTCTTGAACAAACTGTAAACACTTTAAACAGAACGAACAAACATCAGACTTTCAAAGCGGAACGAACAACACCTCTTGAACAAAAGACAATGGCCCTCATTACGACCCTGGCGGAGAGGGGTTTACGCCAGCGTAATGCATGGCGTACCTCTCCGCCAGACTACGACATTCCGTAGCGCCATGGTGATTTTTACGCCTGCTTTTTGCAGGCGGAAAAATCCATGGCGCTACGGGACTTGTTGTTAATTACGCCACCGTAATTTACGGTGGCGTAATTAACGCCTTCCCCACTCCCATTATACCCTATGGGGCAAAAATGGGAATGGGGAAGGGTAAATGGGGATTGGGGACTTACCGCCCCGCCAACCTCGGAATGGGGCGGTAAGTCCGCCAACCCCCATGGCGGTGTTGGCAGCTCTGCGCCATGGTCCATGGTGCAAATTGCACCATGGACCTCCGCCAGGGTCGTAATGAGGGCCAATGTAAAACTAAGTTACGAGTGAAAATCACCATTATTGAATACCAATCTAAACTAAAACTTTGCGAACAGCCAGAATCAATACCCTTTTCAAGCCAAACAGGGAACAGGACCCTAAATTTAAGCAAACCATTACCTTCTGAGTTTCACAGTAAATTTAACTCTGACAAGAAATGTACTGGATATTGTGCTTCAAATTGAACTTAACTCTGAAGAATAAACAAATGAAACCTGAAGTTTAATTTATATTGGAACTTTAAACAACAGAAAGCGATATTATTTTCAACATTTATGAAAGCTACAAGCTACGAAGAGGAATCTTTGAAAAATGGAAACAACAGAACTGTGAACTGTGTTGTTTAACCAAATTACACCTTGGAAAAGAGAACTCTTGAGATAACAGACAATTTCTTTTTATTTTTTTTTAAACTCTTTATTTCTCATTTTCAACAAGTTACAATAAACAACATATTTAACATCCTAGGTCATTGAATTGAAAAATACATAACAGTGGAAAACAAAATAAAACACAATTCCAAACCATAACTCTGTATTCCAACATATGAAACTTAGGACTAACCTAAAACAAAGCCAGATGTATCAAACAAATGACAACAAACAAGTAAGACCACAAAAACAACCACATAGACAACACAAACCCCCTCCCCATATATTAATGCTAATAGACCAATGCACTCCACTCCAGAACCTAATCTAGCATCATCCATAAAGGTCAATAAAGCTCCCCCACATTTCCTCATAAAGGGTTTCCTTGTTTTGTTTACAATACATCGTTTTCTCAAGTCTGGATACAATTCTAACATCTAAAATCCAGTCCTCCACCATCGGCTTCTTCCGTGACTTCCAGACCCTCAACACCTGTTTAGCCGCCACCAACAAAACTTTGATTACCCCACACGATATCACCCAACTCACATCCCGTTCACCACTATACAATAATAAGATGACCTCTAAGGGAGTGCGTGGATAAACAATGTCCCAAATTTGATCGACCCTATCAATAACCTCCCTCCAAAAACTCACCACTCTTTCACAATACCATAACATATGTATCAAAGTACATTGTTCTTTCCCACAACCCCAACACCGATCATCACCAACTAATCCCAATTTACACATGCGAACTGGGGTCCAATATATTCTGCCCAATATCGTTTGATGTATATAGCGTAATTGCAAATCCACTTTGGCAGTTGTCGGCACTCTCCAAATCGTTTCCCATTCTCTTGGCGTAAGTTCTCTGCCCAACTCCTCTGTCCATGACAACCTCAGCTTGTCCCATGAATCTAACCATTGTCCATCAGGTTGCATATATCAGACTATTTCTGAAGTTAGAACTGAGTCTGAAGGTTCCCTTGTGTTTTCTTGCCTGACACCCGGGGAAGGGAACCCTGAGTATTGGTTAAAACCATGTATTCTTGAATTTAAGGAAGGTAACTTAAAAGGCTTTTTTTGGAAATGCTTTGCACTTGTGGAAGGGGTCTGAAAAGAAACTTACAACTGGAAGAAGCTCAGACCTTTTTTTTATTAAAAACTGTTTTCTTTTGGTAACTGACATCCCTACAGATTTTACAGATATAGTTGTGAAGGCAAGCATAGGTTTTGGACTCAGAGAGATTCCTAAATTGAACTCTTTGACTCAAACCTTCATTATTTTTATTTTGGTATGGAAAATCCCACCTTAGAATGGTGCAAGCTAGGCCTTTTTCCGTCCTGACATTTAAGTTAATAACATCATTTGTTTTGATCCTGGAATCTGTTGTCTGTGTCCTCCTTCCTGATGCCTTCACAGTTCCCAACTCAGATAGCCCTGGGTTTGCAATTGGGTGCTAGATGGTCTGGCCAAAGAGGGGTAGTCAGTGGTGATCTGTGGAGGAGACTTCAATACCGTCCTTGACCCCAAAATGGATAGACCCATTGCTGGGACCAAAACAATTTCCAAAGCAGGCCAAAAGTTTAAGGAAATCTGCAAAATGTAGGATCTTGTTGATATAAACATGTAGGATCTTGTTGATATATGGAGTGTGCTAGGTCGGAAGAAGGACATGGATTCTGATTAGACATTTCACTGGTAGGTTTATTAAAGAAAAGGGTATAGCCTGTCTTTCCCTATTCTACGAGGTGTCCCTAACGAAACTAGATAAGGTGCTCTTCTGTCGTTATTCAAGCAACTCAAAAATAGGAATTTTCTCCTAAGGCGTGTTGACTTATCCTTTAGCCACTTTTCAATGGCTGATCTTCATGTAGTCTCTAGTGATTACATTTACCAGTTCATACAGTTAATCCATTATTGTTTTGGACTGTTAACTCTTCTCTTGTTTTCTTCTATAAGGGATGGTCCTTCTCTCTGCCCCTGGTAAACCTATCACAGAATTATCATTTTTTCTGGGCTATTTCCTATGTTCCTGAATAGTTCACAGTCTTTGATGTCCTTTTGCTTTTTATCTACATATGATTTTCCCAATTCCAGCTTGCTCTCAGGTTTCCTGCTTATAAGCAGTTCTTTTACTTCACTAAGGCCTTCAAGGTATGAATTATTATGAACCGATCATTCCCAGAATATTTTTCTTTCAATTCTCTTTGTATTGGCTTTACAATACTTCATTGTGGACTAAGATGAGTATGAACAGTGCAGCAATGATTCTCATTCACTCTTGTTACGTTTTCTCTCTCTTGACTGTGACGAGTATGAGCAGTCCAACAATGACTCTCATTCACTCTTGTTATGTTTTTTCTCTTTTGACTGTGACGAGTATGAGCATTCCCATAATGGTTCTCAATTATTCTTGCTATATTTTCTCTCTTTTGACTGTGACGAGTATGAGCATTCCAACAATGAATCTTAATCACTCTTGTTATATTTTCTCTATCTTGACTGTGATGAGTATGAGCATTCCAATAATGATTCTCAATCACTCTTGTTATGTTTTCTCTCCCTTGACTGTGATGAGTATGAGCATTGCAATAATACTGGTTTTCATCCACTCCCCCATGTCTCCTGTTTTCCCTATTACCTTCTGTTCTTAGGGCTAACTTCACCAGGGTTTTCCTTCGTTGAGGATGGGATTCTTCCCTCTGTTCATCTTGGATGGCGGTACAGTATCTCGGGTGTCAGCGAGTCCTGAGTTGGTCGTATTGACATGGTTTTGACGTTGTTACTTGGACCTCTGGTCCACCACAGTCTTCCTGTGGTCAAACCACTGGTCTCTGCTTCTCTCTTTCTCGTTGCTTTGGGATGCCACGCATCCAGCTTCAGCTTCTATGGCTTCCTGGTTACCAACCGTAACATGTCTGTCTCTTTTCATTCTCTCACATCTGCGGGACGCTGTGCGTCTTACCTCTGCTTTGCGTTGTAGTCAGCATCGTTCTCCTTTGTGAATTGTGGGCTCTTTCTCTTCGGTCATTTCACCAAGCTCCTCCCCTTTTTGGATTGACGCAGCTGTGGGGCTTCTCCTGCACAAACCTTTGTTCCTTTTTCTCTTTCTCTGGTGGATGCTCCTCTCCTCCATACGTCCTCTTCTTTCAACACGTGGGATTTAATCAAAGGCCCAAACAAACATAATTGAAAGACCCACTGAAAAAAAGACCTACCAGCCTTCCAAAATCCTTCACACTGAAAATTGGCCTATTAAGGCAGACTATGTGGGTGTCTTTCTGCACCTGAAATCCAGAGTAAGCTGAAAAAATGTAATTAGAATGCAGATTGGAAAGGCACATCAAGAAAGAGGATGGCGACGCGCGCACTCCAGTTCCCAGTCAAATTATATCTGATAAAAAATAACTGGGTTAGATCCCAAAAACAACTTAGTTAGTATTAACAGGGTTGAATCCCAAAACAATGAAAAAGTATTAAAAGGATTGGATTTCTTCGGCTGTTCTGTTGCTCTGTATTTGTTCTCCTCCTAGCGCTTTCCTGTCACAAACATTCATCAGGGAGGCTGTACTGGTATGCAGGTGGTTCCAATTAGTAGCTCTAATAGTCTCTAGGGATTCTGGTAGCTGTAGTTGTCTCATGTTGCCAATCAGGTGACCACGAACTGACATCCCTCCTAATACACAAGTCTTTCCCAAATTTGGGGGAGGGGAGAACACCATTAATATGGTTCTCTAAAGTGGGGTAGAGTAAACCCGGTGCTGCTGCCTCTGGAGCCCGGACCTCCACACTGTAGGAAACAGAAAAAAAGAGGATGGCGAGGCGCGCACTCCAGTTACCAGTCAAATTATACCTGAAAAAAAATAACTGGGTTAGATTCCAAAAACAACTTAGTAAGTATTAACAGGGTTGAATCCCAAAACAATGAAAAGGTATTAAAAGGATTGGATTGCTTCGGCTGTTCTGTTGCTCTGTATTTGTTCTCCTCCTAGCGCTTTCCTGTCACAAACATTCATCAGGGAGGCTGTGCTGGTATGCAGGTGGTTCCAATTAGTAGCTCTAATAGTCTCTAGGGATTCTGGTAGCTGTAGTTGTCTCATGTTGCCAATCAGGTGACCACGAACTGACATCCCTCCTAATACACAAGTCTTTCCCAAATTTGGGGGAGGGGAGAACACCATTAATATGGTTCTCTAAAGTGGGGCAGAGTAAACCCGGTGCTGCTGCCTCTGGAGCCCGGACCTCCACACTGTAGGAAACAGAAAAAAAGAGGATGGCGAGGCGCGCACTCCAGTTACCAGTCAAATTATACCTGAAAAAAAAAATAACTGGGTTAGATTCCAAAAACAACTTAGTAAGTATTAACACGGTTGAATCCCAAAACAATGAAAAAGTATTAACAGGGTTGGATCCCTTCTGCCGTTCTGTTGCTCTGTATTTGTTCTCCTCCTAGTGCTTTCCTGTCACATGCATTCACCAGGGAGGCTGTGCTGGTATGCAGGTGTTTCCAATTAGTAGCTCTAATAGTCTCTAGGGATTCTGGTAACTGTAGTTGTCTCATGTTGCCAATCAGGTGACCAGGAACTGACGCCCCTCCTAACACACAAGTCCTTCCCAAATTTGGGGGAGGGGAGAAAACATTAATATGGTTTTCTAAAGTGGGGCAGAGTAACCCCGGTGCTGCTGCCTCTGGAGCCCGGAACTCCACACTGTACGAAACAGAAAAAAAGAGGATGGCGAGGCGCGCACTCCAGTTCCCAGTCAAATTATACCTGATAAAAAATAACTGGGTTAGATCCCAAAAACAACTTAGTAAGTATTAACAGGGATGAATCCCAAAACAATTGCTGGCAGTGAGATAAAAGCAGCATTTTCACTGAAACTTCCACCCATCAAAAGGTGGTGCACTATTACAACTCAGACACACTTTCCAGCATAAAAACGAACAGCAGACAATTAAAAATATATGTTATTAATGACTGAAATAAACAGCCCTGTACTTTCAGCTGTAATATTTAAAAACCAAAGTGTGAAAAGAAAGAAGAAATCCACTGATGCAAAAGCAAAGTGAACCATGATCAGTAAAACACACAGTATTTCAAATAACAAAGGCAAATGTTAGAAAATGCAGTATGTGAGTTCATTTCAACCAAGGACAATTGGTGGGTCTCTGGGCAGAATTTGCAAGTGGCTTCCCCCCTGAAAGCCTTTTGGTTTCAGGATCTAAAGAGGGAATTCCTTTGAAGCTCTTGAATCCAAGCTATTTACAACTGCACTAAAGTGCAATAAAGTGAGGCCTGCCCTCAAGGGTGTTCAAAACAAACTTCCCCCATTGCCAGACCTTTTGTCTCTGAAGTCCCATGTCTTTGCACAACAAATGTTCTAGCAAGTGTGTGACTGGGATGTAGGGAGGAGCTGTGTAAACAGGAGCTGCAATCAAGGGAAGCTGAACTCTGAAAAAAATACAAGGAAATAGAAGGTTTTCAGATCAAAATGGTGGTCAACTTCAGATAATAAGACAGAATGCCAGATGTCAGCTCATGGCCTCATGAGATCACAGGGCTGGCCTGGCTCTTAATCTGCAGTGAGAAATCTCTGTGTAGCCGATGTATCCCAACTATTTACAATGTGCAACCCACCAACTTCAAACAACAAAGAGACTAATGGCTTTTACCCCGTCTTTTAAAAATAAAACACAGTCCAGCAGGCACTGGTCACATGCTGGCTAACAATGGCAACTGGCCTGAAGAAAGGAGAGTTAAGATTTGTATCCATATGAAGATTTCAATTAGTTAAATGGACTATCAGAACTGATGCAATTTCTCAGCAACCACAAGGCGCACTGCATTCATTTATGCGTCATTTTTAAGATAATTTCAAGGCAATTTTGTTGAAATAAAATGTATTCACATGTGACTTATGGAAATGTAATAGCAAGCTAAAATGTTTTTCTGGCTGCTCTGAAAATGTCCTGAATTTATGAATCGGCAAGATGGTGGAGAGTAAAATTAGGTGTGTTGAGAGTAAATTGCATGTTCATAACTATTATGCTTCTTGTTTAGATGGAGAAAAATTGCCACAAGCATGCGCAATATGGTGCTGACCCGGCAGTCAGTTTAATTAAACCCCCCCATGATTAGCTGAAGTAGAATATATATATATATTATGGCAGTTACTAGAAAATTACAAAGTTTTGCCATGTAGCTACTTCCTGGCTAACGTAGACATAAGAAAAAATTGGGAATTTCAAATGGGAGTTGCCATATTTCTGTTCTAGACTGTTGAACCAATCCTTAGACAGGGGGTGGGCTTGGGAGTAGGAGAGAAATGGACCAATCAAAGGTGCAAGAATTCTGACCAATATTGAAATCTTGACGATGTTATCACTGGTATATAAAGTGGATGCACTATGAGAGAAGGGTAGAGCTACTAAAAATTACCAATGAAAGAGCTACAAAAAGATTACCAAGAGGTACAGCTGCTCATAATCACCAAAGGAGATTAGCTGAAGTTTAATCTGGCTGGAAATATTGCTGGGGAGATTAGAAAAGCAGAAGCTGTGATTCTTCCCTGCAACCAGAGAGAGAAAGAGAAGTGCTGTGGGAACCAATTGACCGAAGTGCTGGCTAGAATCGTGTTTTCCATGCAAGCAAAGTTGCTCAGTCCCTGAGTACCAAGCCTAGAGATTTCCAAAAGTAAGTAGATTGTCCAACAAAAGGTCGGCGGGTGGGGGGGTCTATTTAATTAACCCATTCCCTTTCATTGGTGGGTGCTTTCCCATTAGTGTGTGGGTAGGGGGGGAAACTGTGTAGATCCGTAGCCCATTTGACTGAATATTAATTTAATTAATTCCCCTTTGACAAAACACCACAGGGTGATTTTTGTTAAAATTATGAATTAACAGAGCTCATTTCCAGTGTACGCTGAAAACTATAGACTGTAATGTAATTGGGTAATCCTATTTTTCCTGTTGACCCTGACTTCTTTAAGGGAGAAGGGTGTCCCCGTCCCTAAACTAAAACAATCCCTAAACTGCCAACTTCCCCAACACAGGCCTTTTAGTGCAGTGGGTTTTCGAAAATCCAAAATTCCTAAATCATCACCATTTTTACTATCCAACTTCCCCAACACAGGTCTTTAAGTGGAAGGGGGGGGGGTCTGAAAATTCCAAATTCATAATCATCCTGATTTTAGTTGTCCAACTTCCCCAACACAGGCCTGTAAGTGAGGGGGGAATCTGAAAAACCAACTTCTAAAACCTGCCCACTTCCTAGACCTGGCCTTTGAATAGAAGGGTGCTGCATGTAACGGATGCTTGGGTTTTTGGAACTGGGGGAGAAGTGCTTGCTAAAGTGAGATCTCATGTATTCAACATTGTAAACTAAACTGCTAGCCTTTTTGAGTGCGAAGGAAAATCGAAATTGCACAGTGCTGCATATGTAAATTGATTTTGTTCATTGACCAATGTTGATTATTCCTTGAATTGAGATCTATATAAAGTATTGTGATTTGAGCTTTCCCAACCAACTTGTGTGATTTTTCTTATGTAAAAAGAAGTTTGTCAGCCACAAAGAAGGTGGTGTGTAGTTTTAGTGCGATCTCCTTTACCTGTAATTCAAATAAATATACATATATGTTCTGCACACTGGCCTGTTTCTTAGTTCATTGGTAGCACAGGGGGATGGATCCAAGGGGCATGATATGAATCTGAAATAGGGCTGAAAAAAGATTCAATTAAACAGTTTGTTGTGTGACAACTTGACTGGGGCAGGAAGGAGTGGCCTCTCAAAAAACGGTTATAAATTGGGTGCTCGTCTGGGATTTGGCTGGCTATTTTTGACTCATGACAAGTGCATTGTGGCAGACTATTCATTTTGATGTAATTTCATTAAAGTGGAGGGAAAGTCATCTTTGCTTTGTTAACATGCCACAAGGAATTGACCCCTGAGTTCCAGGGAGTTGCATAGGTGAAAAATTAAGATTGAGTAAGAATTGATTTTGATTTGGTATTGCAAGTGGAAATTAAGCGGGGACAGGGTGGTTTTTGCCCCTGTGCAACAGAAGTTCTAGAAGTGTTGCAAAAACCCATTTTAAAATGACTACCATAGATGTGTGTGATGCCAGGAAATATCTTCTCATTAAGCTGTTCATTCGTGGAGTGTGGACAGAGGCGGATAAGGGGAGCTGGCAAGCTAAAATGATGCAATAGATTACACCAGAAACAATTGACATTTGGCTTGAAGGTGGGAATTTTACACAAAGCTTTAGAGGCATTTTACATGACCGAAATGACAGGTGAGGAACAGATTCAAATGGCCCAACTCACAGCTTATTTATATTTATATTTGCAATAAGCTGAGGAGCGGTTGCAAATAAAAGAGACCAGTGTCTTGAGTCAAACTGAGGCCCTAAAAAAGGCTCAGTATTCATGTGACTAAATGAAGGATAAATATCAACAGAGCCACATTTTGGAGGTGGAACATGAAAGTCTCATAGAACAACTGAACCATGAGTTAAAAAACAATTTTCAAGCCATTGCAGAGTGAGAAACAGATTGTACTACACTCTAAGACACCTATTGGGAGTGTGCAGAAACTATAACCCACATTCCAGGTAAATTGAATGATCAGACTGTTCATAGTAGTGCATTACTAGATGAAATAGTGGCTTCCAAGCAAATCATCAAGGAACTGAAATATGAAAATAACCTCTTAATTTTAAAAGGGGTTGACTCCCAGAATGAATTTGACCAGTTGCACCAAGATTTAAAGGCTTTAAAACGACAGAAAATGCAACTGCTGAAAGACAAACCTCAGAGCAGGACAATAGTGTCCTATTGCAAAAAGTAAACCAATTCAAGATGGATACAGAAAAGGGTGAGCCTGGGTACCAGGAACTCACCAAAGGGAGGGAAGAAAATACAGAGCTTCTAGATCGTTTGAGGTGCGCATGAGCTGACCTATTTCAGGCAGCCCATGATCGAGATGCTCAAGAGAAAGAAGTAGTCCATTTCACAGAGAAGCACCAGGAGCAAGCCCGCATTATACAACAAGCTCAGAGGGAAAATGAAGCCCTCCCGGAAGAGGTTCAGGCAGTGAGTTATAGATTGGCGGGGCAAAGCAGCGCACTTGAAGCCAGCCAAGTATCAGTGTCAGAGCTAAATGTTCAGCTCTTTGAGTACCAGAAGGAAATCTGGACAGAGAAAGGCAAGAATGAAAAATTAAATGAGGGAATTAGGAAATACAAATAGGCTCTGAGGCACCCTGACCAATCAGGGTATCGGACAAGGCTCGCTGATCAAGGACAGGCACCTCTCCTATCATGGGCCTCAGTCCAGTCATTAGCACTCTCCCAGGTACAAAGGGGAACTGACCTCATACAGACCCCCTTTAGAGAACAGGGGAACATGAAGCAGTTGGACTTACCCAGGTTTAGCCCAACCGATCCAGAAGGCCAGTCCTTGTCTGAAATTGATGAGTATTCTTCCTTACCAAACAGAAGGGAAGAGGTCCGGACCACCGTGTCCTGGGAGACTTAAAGGAATACTGTAAGCACTTTAGCGCATGAAAGCCAGGGTCGGATTGGCCCCTCTGCCTTTTGGCCCATGGCGAAATCATACCTGGAGAGTGGGGGCGGTTTCTGGCCATGCCTAGGCCGGTTTGAAAAACAAAAAAAAATATTGAAAAAATAAATATTTTTTTTCTACATTTATTTTCTTTCAAAAATCCTTTCATCCTTCTTAGGTCGATAAATGAGTACCAACACAGGTTGGGTGATATTGTATGCATATTTGTTCTATAAAAAAGAGCTTAAGTGTCAGTGCTATACAATAACATATCATTTGGCCTTGGACGTATGCTTGGATTCACAGTAATTTAGTGTACTTAGGAACAATGCTATTTGGTGCTACTTCATGTTTAGTCCTGTTTAATCGCTTCCTGGGATGTCACTTTGGGGTGTGGTCAAATGACATCCCTTCCAGGGATGTCATCAGAGGTCAAAGGTCATGAGGCGAAGGGTGGCTGCTTTTTTGAGGCGAGGGGTGGGCCACTTTCATTTGGGTGGCCGGGCCTATTTCTTCTCCCATTCTGACCCTGATGAAAGCTCCTATAATGAGAAAATCAGGGAGTCAGATTGATTGAATATGAGACTACAAAGAGACCACCTTGCCTGCTTCGCTGAAGGAGAAAAGCCAGACCCTCAGCCTACGAAGGACATTCTGAAAACCTCTGTACATTCAGGGGAAGGGGGGGAATTCTCTAGCCTCCCTGGAATTAGGGTTGATTAAACTGCATTATATCCTGTGCCAAAAGGTGACTACAGGGGAAATGATCCTGAGAATTCACTGTGGCACAGGCAAGAGGAGTCCAGACCCCATGGTTCTGGGAGCCATTCCCAGTCTCATAGAGATAGGGAGTGCCTAGAAGACAGGGAATGAAGTACCAGTAGCAGCTCTGAATTACAGAAGGTGAATGGACTCAGGTGCAGAGGAAGAAAAAGACAGGGAAACATAGCAAAGGTTTTGTTAAAGACCTGATAAGAAAAATCAAGGCCACAAAGAGCTTCCTGACCCCATTCCACAAGAATGGCAGGTATTCAGTATGGGAGCACCTGGAACCTTTTGAGCAGATGATGGTATCATTTCAGATCAGAAATGATGTGAATTGCATCACATTTGCGAAGAGGACATTTTCACCCGAGTACTCCAGTTTCTTTGCAGGACTGGAGGACCAAGATCCTTAGAAATGGTCCACCTATGAGGCGGTCATTTTAAACCATTCCTCCTCACACTGAAAGCCGCAAGAGGCCTGTAAGGCTGCATATAATTTGCGGAGTTCGGGCAGAGTTCAGTCTGCGGCAGTCCCTGGTGGAGTGTGGTGTGAGGAGCTGCAGCGACTGTGTCTTTCCGGGATCCAACCTATCCCTTTAAGGAAAAAGAAAGTCCAACTGACTATAAAAACCCATCTCGAGCGCGGAGCGCGCGCGGAGTTCGGGCAGAGTTCAGTCTGCGGCAGTCCCTGGTGGAGTGTGGTGTGAGGAGCTGCAGCGACTGTGTCTTTCCGGGATCCAACCTATCCCTTTAAGGAAAAAGAAAGTCCAACTGACTATAAAAACCCATCTCGAGCGCGGAGCGCGCGCGGAGTTCGGGCAGAGTTCAGTCTGCGGCAGTCCCTGGTGGAGTGTGGTGTGAGGAGCTGCAGCGACTGTGTCTTTCCGGGATCCAACCTATCCCTTTAAGGAAAAAGAAAGTCCAACTGACTATAAAAACCCATCTCGAGCGCGGAGCGCGCGCGGAGTTCGGGCAGAGTTCAGTCTGCGGCAGTCCGCGGCTGAACAGAGGCTGGCTGAGGTGGGTGGCTTGGCTGACGGCCACGAGACGGTAAGTGAAGCTAATTCACTAATCCCTCATTATTTTCTTGGATGGCTGAAACCGGCCCCCTGACGCGTGCAATGGTCAGGCAGACGCTTCTCCCCAGAGCAAGGTCCGAACACATAGCCACCGCTGTATCTGCCCCTGAGGCAGCTACCGAGAGCATTAACCACTGTGGTGAAGCCGTGCTTAACCTTGCATCGATGGACCCGGTGGTAACTGCCGGAAATACCAGCCTTAGCACTACTTCACCGCCTGTGAGTTCACTAGCCGGATATGACTGGGGGATTCAGTGCAAACAGAGCAGAGAGAGGCAAACGACGTCCGACATGGAAAACGTGTTAACGGTGACCATTCCTTCCATCCTAGCCCCGTCACACGTGCCCTGCAGTAGTGCGATTGTCTCGCCTACCTTTGCATGCCCCAAGGTGATCAACTCCCCATGTAGAGGTCCTATAACGGACCATGGAAATTGTAGACCACAGACTACATTGGACCCAGGAACTTCGAGTCTAGAGCTTAGCCGGGTACAAGATGAGTGCCTCAGGAAAAGCATCCTTGAGGCACCGAGCAGCCTCAAGACAGGCGGCCCGACAGCCAAGCTCGCCCGCGCTGAACCAACCGCTGAGTCGGTGATTGAGATAAATACTGCGATGTTTCAATCGCCTTTTGACGTCACTGACTCCGAATTGATGGAACTTGAAGTGCCGTTAGAACAAAATGAGTCTAAAAAGCTTAGATTTTTGTATCCACCCGCGAAATCCGATGACTCACACACCATGGCAGAGCCGTCCAGTGAGGCAAATGATGAGGACAATTTGAAATCAGGCTATCATACAAATGCCGCGGTATCACATCAGCGGCCTCCGGTACCGGAAACTGAAGCAAATAAGATGAGATGGAGTAGCACGTCTCCATCACGAAGTGCGAATCAGAGTGCACCAAAGACGTGTACAGCTAATAGCGGACGCAAAGCTCCTGACTTCAGCAGCTCCAACTGCCAACAATCGAGGCCCAGTGAATCGGGTCATTTACTGGACCTAGCTGGACGCGAAGCAAGATTGGCTGAACGCCTGAGAGCTGACTTTGAGCAAATGAAGCAACGTCTGTCAGCCAGTTTTGCAAGACCTAACTCCGACCAGTTCGACAAGTCGACCTCTAACCCAGATTCGATCGACCTGAGTGAGACGTGTATGGACCAGGAACAGGTCCATAAAAGATCAGGACTCGAGTCGAACAAAGTGGTGCCAATGGACATTGTCGAAGCAAATCTGCCCTGTAGCGGCTCTCTATCGACAACGGTAACTGGCAGGTCCCACTGGCCAGCGAAATCGCCCAAAGAAAAGTCGAGACCGCTGTCAACTCACTCAACTCCAATGCATCAGGCTTTATTGTCTCACACGACAAGTAAGATGTTCGATTCCATGAGTTTGGATGCAAATTCTAATAAGACGAGGGAAAATCGAAACCAACAGAACGACATGGAGTCAACAAAAGACATGGCCGCAGCCCTCAAGTCCAATCTATCGGCTGCAGCGGCCCTACAAATACACAACAATGTGTTAGCCGCAACATCAGTTGCCCTCATTCCCTTCACCAAATTATACGAAAATATACATGAAGCCATACAATCGAATGGAGGGATGCTCCAGCATATCATGGAAATATTAGCCAACCAGGATCAAACCATTGCCCAGCTTCAAAACAAACTCGACACTGACAAACTTGCCTTGCAGTCAATGCAATTGCAACTACATGAAATCAGGACCAAGGACACGTCAGATGTTAAAGCGTTAGTGGTAGCAGCTACGGCATGTCTAAAGCAAACCACCTCCTTGCAACAGCAATGCAGGCACAGCGATGGCCCGACTAGCAGTCCAATGAAGGTAAAAGAACCAGAGGAGGCGATCATGAGTGAAATGGCTAAGACAGGGCCCCCTGCCTCTGTACTTGCTATCCAAACAAACGAGGCCGAGATTGGCCGTTCCTTGTCAGTCGCTCCAGTCCTGCCCACAGCTGTGATTCCTGTTGACCCCACTGGAGGGTTATCGGCGAATCCAGCAGAGAAGCCGTCGACATCTTCAAGTGAGGTAGAACGTCCTTCTGTTGATAACAATCCAAAAAATCTCGGTCCAGGTGTATGCAACAACAAAAAAGTGACCTTTGGCATTTTTGACGGGCCTGCCCTATATCTAAACAAGGCCAAAGGGTTTCCGTCCAACGGACAAAAAACCCGATCGACAACGAATCACCCGAAAAAACAGACCGAAAAGCGAAAGCACTGTGCGGCTCGTCCTCAAACCAGCAGTTCAAAGAAATTCATACGCAATCTGACGACTCCACCAAAGCTGAACTTCTTCTCGAGGAACACAACGGGAACTTCCCCTCAGACCTCCAAAGGCACAAAAAGGACTGACAAGGCTGTGCCAGTAGCCGCAGAAGCAAAGGCAAACCCTAACAAACGTCAAAGACTCGACTCCGACGAACAGGCAACTACAACAGGATCAGTATCAATCGACCTATGTGATTTATCCACGTATTCATATGATGACGACACAGAGCAAACACAGAAAAGTGCCTTGAATAGCACCATGAGTAGCTCTGCCTCGAACGTGAATATTTCTGATGTAGACTCGCCGCTAACAAATCCATGGGTCGCAAAGAAGATTCCTGCTCAAAATGAGATGGCTCTGGCAAATAAGAAAACCCAGTTTTCCATAGACGGTCACAAGACATCAAACACGAATGCCAAGCTCCTCCACAAATCCCTGAAGGATGAAAGGCCAAGTCTGGTACATCAGGGCCGTATAACCAAAATAAGGAGTCCAAATCCAAAACTAACAGCTGGGCAGCGAGCAAACGAACAAAAAAAGGACTATAATGAGACCAAAGAGACTCGAATGGATAAAAATGCCAAAATTGCTATCATCAACATCCTCAATGACGATTCTGAGGTAAACTTGAATAGAAGAAATGTCATGCGCCTCCTACACTCGGTGCCTGCTCTAAGAACAGTGTCCTCTGATGACATTGCAATCATTGAATACATATCGGAAGATCATGAGGACCGAGTTTACTTACATATAAAGTCCAACGCTGTCCGAAAAGTCATCTTGGCAGCAAAAGACGATCTACTGCAGCTCGGCTTTGACGTCAGTGAACCTAAGCCCAAACCTGAATTGGTTGCAAGCAAAAACGAGGGAAAGTCTAGCCGTAGGAATGAACTTAGATCGCTCACATTTGAAAAGAAAAAATTTGAAATAAGAAATCACTCGAAAACAGCCCCTAATTCAAATCATTATGGAAGTCAAATCAGGCATAACGTGTTAAATCATTAGCTATCTGCCGTCAAGGAACAAACAGTGTCCTCCCTGATCTCATGGAACACAAGAGGATTTCGACATCTGTTTGATGAATTTCCGATTGAATTGGAAAATAATCTGATAATTTGCCTACAAGAAACGTGGCTAAGGACCCCCCCGGTGAAAGATGGCTACGTGACCCTGCTAAATCCAGCAGGGAAGAATGCATTAGGACGGCCTTTTTCAGGTCTAATAACTATGATCAAAATTGGCCACAACTGGGAGGTGAAAAAAAGTGATAACCCTAACCTATTCATCCAAAGCACGCTAATTGAACATAAAGTTCGCAGTCCACGGCAACACCAGAATATTCTAATAGTTAATGTATACTGGAACCCGGTGATGATCAAGACTAAAAACTTTATAGCTGCAATAACTGCAATCCTGAACAAAAATCTGCAGGAAATAAGCAACCTTATGGTCATCATATGCGGCGATATGAATTTGTCATGGTTTGATTTGAATGGTGGTCGGTTGAATCGAATGAGTACGCAATGCCAACAAAATCAAACTAGGCGATCTCAATGGGACAACATCATGGAGATTTACGACTGCGACATGATAAATGGACAAGTGGCGGGCGACATACCACAAAATAATACGTGGCATAACTTGGGTTTTGCAAAAACACTAGACTATATCTGGGTGTCCAAACATTCATGGGACCTAATAAAAGATATGCACGTAACACCAACAAAAAATAGCGATCACGAGATAATGGTGATGAATATGAATATAACCTCTGGATGCATGACGCAGAAATTAACTTCTACTCTTGAAGTAAACAACGGGAAAAACAGATTACGAATATCGTCCCGTCAGATCACCATCATCACGAATGAATTGGAGGAAGCAAAGAATGCGTTGAGTAGCAACACAGACTATGTGTCACTTCTACCCTGCCGTCAAGATAGGGCGTTATGGAAGACAAACCCTGTTAAAACGCATACTCATACATGGAGCACAAAGCTAAATAATGAAAAAAAGAAGGCTAATAGTGAAATTCGCCAGTTGAAATCGCATGGCGGTCCGAATATGGGTAACCTGATACACAAACGACGACAAGCTTACCGCAACTGGGTGAAAGCTTTCAAGTTCCAGCGGGACCAAGAACGCGGTGAAGCAATGTTGAGCCTGCTGAAATCACATAAATGTAGAGACATCTGGCAGATACTTAATAAATGTTCAACTAATCAAGCCATCAGGATGGCAAACGTGGTGACCGAAGTCGCCTGGAACCAACACTTCAACAAAGTCTTCTTAGGAGACGTTAAAATTGAACCAAATCACCTTGTATCACCGGCTGTAAAGTGGGACTGCTGTGAATCTGCAGATGACATAGCCACTGCAATTGAGAAGTTGAATAACTCGCGTGCTGCAGGACCGGACGGCATCACAAATGTGATGCTTAAAGAAAATAAACTGGCATGGTCGAAACTCATCGAGACACTATTCGCTAACATTGCAGTGACGAGAACAATTCCTGCAAATTGGACAACAGCAATAATTGTCCCAATCTTCAAGAAGGGTGATCGGGACAATCCAGCTAATTATCGCCCCATCGCCTTGTTGGACACAATTGGCAAGGTGTTTGCAAACTTTCTTCAAAAAAAATTAACAAAGTGGTCAAATGCAACTGGAATCACAGACAACAGACAAACAGGTTTCACGAAAGGTGTGGGAACAGAAATGAATTTAACATTGCTTAACATCTTAAAAATAAATGCTCTGGCAAGAAATACGAATTTATTCCTTGCATTCATAGATCTTCAGCAGGCTTTTGACTGTATCGATCGAGAATTACTGTGGGAGAAACTAGACAACTGGAATTGTCCCCACGACATCCTGCAGCCAATCATAGCACTCCACACGGCAACAACAATTCAAATAAGGCTGAACGAAGCTGGCCAGTTATCTGAAAGAATGAAAACTAAAAGAGGAGTAAAGCAGGGTTGCCCGATTGCCGCTTGTTTATTCAAGCTCTTCATTACCGACATTCCCACCGCCCTAGCCGATGTTAGATGCTTTCCTCCTAAAATAAATGGGACACAAATAAATTGCATGACATATGCAGACGATCTTGTCTTGGTCGATACTACGCAGATCGGATTGCAACGACTCCTTCAAAAGTTACATCAATATATGTCGACCAACAACCTGAAAATAAACACTGCAAAAACAAAAATCATGAGAGTCGGGTCTCACAAAGGAGAGAAGAAACACCCATTTAGCTGGAGAGTCGGAATACATCCAATCGAAGAAGTCACAGAAATCAGATATTTGGGCATCATGGTCAATACCTCGATATGTGAGAAGAGTTGGGTCCGTGATATGGAGCTCCGGATAAAGATCCTGGCAGTACAGGGCTTGCGAATTCACAACCTTTATGGAAAATTCTCTTTGATACCGATCCGGTTGTTTTACTTGCAAAAAGTCATTCCATCTATTACTTACGGAGCCGAATCTGGATGGAACCTTGATCATAAAATCTGGGCGAAAATGGAGGGCTACTTTTGGAAAAGAGTACTAAGGCTACCAAACTGCCTTTCAATTACCGTTATAAGACAAGAACTAGCCTTGGATGACCTCTATACAACCGTGTTATGGAAATCCCTCGCACTATTGAGAAAGTCGCTATTAACAAATAAAGAACCCGCATATGAAATCTTAGCAGTCAAAGACATGAGACTTGCTGGAGACGCATACAGGAAATGGTATAAGAAGGCATTTGACATTATGATAGCCGCTAAGATATCTGAAGATATGCTGCTAAAGTGGCCACAAGTAGCCAAAAGAAAACTAAAAGAATGGTCATGGGCAGGTAACATAGCAAGACTGGAAAGCCAGACAGCTGCACCCAAACTTGGGCCTACTGCTAATAAAATGAACAAGATGCCAAAGTACCTGTCACAGTTTCCTTCGAGGCATCACCGTGATCGGTTTCTGAAAATGAGAATGAACGCGATAAGAACTAAGGAAATCCTACTAATAAGAAAAGACGCAGAGACCAGAGACAATCGGTGCCGATTCTGCAACGAGGACATCGAAACAGTAAAACACTTGTTAGTCGCCTGCCCCAAACTCCGATCCTTAAGATCTTTACACCTGATCAAATACGCCCCGAGAAATGAGAACATGGAGGATTGGTGGTACCGAATACTGAGTGGGAGCTCAATTCACCTAATATCCTCAGTGATAAACTTCCTCGATGCCATTCAACTGTAAAGATCATGTGAAGGGAGGGGTGGGCTTCTTGAGGCTGTAATGGAATTGTTTTGTAAATGATGTGTTAAAACAAAAAGTTTAATAATAAACTATGTTTATAAAAAAAAAAAAAAAAAAAAAAAAAAAAAAAATTTGCAATGTCGGGAGGATCAGACACCTGGGGAGTGTGTGCAGGAATTAAAGCATGCATTTGCTCAGACTTCCTGGTGAGTGAACACACATAGTAGGGAGTTTGTGACCACCTATTTCCATTCACACCCCAAATACATAATAACTCAGCTGGTGCGCAACTTTCATGAGCACAGGACCCTGGATTGGATAATTGAACAAGCCACTAGGATCTATGAGGTTCTGAAGCCCACTGAGAACAAAAACAACCCCTAAGACATCCTCCACCTGCTGCTGTGGAGGTGGCGGAGGTGAGAAATACCCCTCCCTTGGACCTGGAGATGTGGGGGTCTAAAAGTAATCCTCCTACCACAAGCAAAATGGAAGGCAGAAGGGACCCCCTCCCCGGCCCAATCGAATGGTAGTCAGTCAGGGTCACAGAACAATAGTAATTATAATTGTAATGGTTTATTTGTAAAGCGTTTATACACAAGTGAAGTGCTTCAAGGCGGGAAGGGAACAAGGGAATATCGTCGCCATTTTTATGCCTTGAAGATTCTGAATGATCTAACAGCAATAAATAGCATAGGGGGGAGAAAGGAGCATACAAGACAAAGGGTTTGTCGACAATGCGCCTATGCATGCAGGCACAACAAGGTAGGGAGGGGAGATAGAGGAGGATATGTCAGACATGCTAACCCTAGTACATTCAAGGTTGTGCAAGTGTGCAGACAGAAGTGTGGGAGAGGGTGTGGGGGATCACAAGTGCGCCCAGTCCAGCAGGGGACAGGATTAAGTGCAGAGTGTGTGCCAGTCTCATGGAACGCATTTCGAATGCATGTAGTGCAAGATAGAGTGCAGAGGCCAGGAGTGAAATGCAGGACTGGCAGGGGAGCCTGGGATCTGCGAGGCTCTGAAGGTGCACCAGGCGACCAGTCAGCTGACTGAACAGGTTGGGGATGAAAACTGAGGGAATCAAGAGAGAGGAGGAGAGAAGTTAGCAAGGGAGAGGGAGAGAGAAAGAGGAAGAGAAGAGGAAAGTCTTGAGGAGTTTCCGGAACTTGAGGAGGTCCGGCTCTAGACGGAGGGAGGCTGTTCCAGAGGGAGGCCCCTGCAGAGGATAAGGATCTACCCCCAAATCTCTGATTGGAAAAACAGCTCACCCACAGAGAGTTGGAGGAGGCCGAGCGTAGGGCTCTGGAGGGAGAGTATTTAGGAAGAGAGTGTTGTAGATAGTAGGGACCCCGGCTCCAGAAGGATCGGGGTTGAAAGAAAGAGGTACAAATGTTCGAGGGAGAAAAGACTGATGATTATTTTTCAAAAATAATCTTTGGTCTTTTCTCCCCTGAACATTTCCGACTTGGCCCACACACCCTAACCACACCCCCACTCACACCCCAACACACCCCCGCCCCCAGACCCCTATTTACCTTGCTTCTGACTCGCTGTGTCCCTGCGACGCCTGTTCCCTTTCACTTCCATGATCGGGAACCGGCGCCGCAGGTTCCTTTCCTTTTGTTTGTTTTGTTTCGGAATGGCTGCGGGGTACTCCCCTGCAACCCCCGCTCACATTATAGTGAGCAAGGGTTCGGGGGACACCCCTGCACACTCCAGCACCGAATGCGTGATCTGGTCGAACTTTTCATCCGATTTTCAAACAGCTGAAATTCGGCCAAATCATGCATTCGGTCATTTTATATCGGTCATTTTGGCCAATTCCCCCAGAAAGCATTGTGGACTATGCAGAGGAACTTGAACTTAATCCTTGCAGCCATGGGGAGCCAGTGGAGGGATTTCAGTGCCAGAGAGATGCGGTCCCTGGGCCTGAGGCCAAGGATAAGTCTCACGGTTCTGTTCTGGATAAGTTGAAGAGGTCGAAGAGTAGAGGTAGGAAGATTGAGAAAGAGACTGTTGCAGTAGTCCAGTCTGGAGAGAACCAGGGCTCTGGTGGCAGTGAGCCTCTGGGGAAGATGAGAAAAGGTAGAATACCTCTGAGGAGGTGCAGCTGGTAGTGGCACTTGTCCGAGATGTGGGAAGAGAAGGAGAGAGTAGAGGCGAAAATGACCCCCAAGTTTTTTGCCTCAATAGTGGGTGAGTGTGCAGGACCAAGGGTGGTCAGCCAGAGTAAAAGTGGGAAAGCAGGGGCAGGGGTCCCAATGAAGACAATCCTTGTCTTACTGGCATTAAGGCAGAAATTATTAGCAGCACACCAGGACTGAATTCCGGACAGACAATCCAGGATGAGCGAGGAGGAGGAAGAGGCTGAGGGAAGAGAGGTGTGTGTCATCTGCATAACACTGAAAGTTGGAGGTGAAGGCAGATATGATGTGGGCCAAAGGGGCCATGTAGACAATGAACAACCAAGGGGATAGATTAGATCCCTGGGGGACACCAAAAGTAGAAAGAGAGTGATAGCGGAGAAGAATGAACCGAGTTCTACCTGTCATGGGCGCTACTCCCGAGGGGCCAGGACTGGCCCAGCGCCCTCGGAAGCAGACCCGTCTTCCACTACTCCGGACCCAGCAGACCCCTACAGGGGCCCTTTGGACCGTGTCCTGGCGCCTTTGGCGCCAGGCTCATGAAGGGTTTCAGTCCCGGCGCCATAGGTGCCGGGCTCATATTGATAAACAGTGTAATAATGCTTGGGTGGACTTACCTGAGGCAGACCATGCTGCATATTTACCCAGAACAATCCAGTCTGGTTGAAGTCCCCAGCCATCAGGGCTGGGAGGAACTATTCCCTCCATTCAGGAACTCTTTTCTTACCTGGGTGGAACCGGTGGAAGAACACACACTGGAAGCACTTCTCTGCTATTTAAACCACGCCCGATGGAAAACATGTGCTTCGCGTTATTCTGCAGCAGCAGCAGGACGCTCACCGAGTCGGCTCCTGCATTCCAGGTCCAGAGTCATCTTCAGCTTCCGCGCAGCAACCTGTGGATGAAGAAAGACACAGAACAATACTTACCAGATCCCGGAATCCAGTCACCGGCAAAACCTGCAAAGAATAAACATAAGGTTAGAAAAGTGCAACTCGCTCGCAGCCGCGCCCGCCTACCTGATCCATCCGTGATTGCAACGGAGATAACCGCGGCCTTCTCTTCGGCAGCTTCTCTGCACCTGAAAGGCAAAGGACATAATTAAAAAGGGGTTCGGGTGAAGGCAGTCGCATTCATCTTAACTTACCAGTTTTTGCACGCGCAGAAGCGGCCGCATCAACCGCAGCATCCCGGCACCTGAAAACTAGAAAAAGGACATTATTAGAGGTGCCATTAAAAGCGGCCAACGATCATTATACTTACGTGCATCGGCACGTGCAGTGGCAACGGATATAAAGCCCGCAGCATCCCGGCACCTGACAACTAGAAAAAGGACATTATTAGAGGTGCCATTAAAAGCGGCCAACGAACATTATACTTACGTGCATCGGCACGTGCAGCGGCAACGGAAAACTACGCCCACAGCATCCCGAGGCCTGAAACAAAGGAAAAGGGACATTATTGAGGTGCCCATCTTTTAAAGCCTAAAGACTACAGTATACTTACAGGCATCCGCTCGTGCAGTAACGGCAGCATCGCTCTTCGGCATCCCAGCACCAGTGCCACAACTAAGGCCGCAAAAGACTTGAGCCTCAACACTGAACTCATCCAGTGACGTAACTGGAATCCACGCACCCCTGCACCAGACGCAGGATGGAGAGCTCAGCATTTATACGCCTAAGGTGAGAGCTCGCCGAGACAAGTAGAAAGCTAGGCTGTGGGAGAAACTGGAGATTGGTGGGAGAAGGAATCCCATCAAACGGTGATTAACCCTTTTTCTTCCACCTGCAGAAAACTTACCCTGCAAGTCAGACATTCGATAAGAGGAAGCCCAGTCCTGAGAGTCGTCCGAGCTCTACGCTTCTCAATTGAAGAAACGATAGCAGCCCAGCCGGGATCAGCGCCTCCGTGGGAATCAGGTGAGCGTTACACTACCTGGGAACGACGGTCAGAAAGAAAGGATGCTAGCCACACCGGGGCTTGGTCACCTATGCCCAGGGTCTCATGGAGTTGGGAGATCAGGATGTTGTGGTTTACTGTATCGAAAGCATAGGAGAGGTCCAGAAGAATGAGGACAGAGGCAGAGTTAGAGTCCAGGTTTGAGAGCAGATCTTCACATGTGTTCAGAAGAGCAGTTTCCATGCCTCTGGATGCTCTGAAGCCAGACGGATGGTCATGGAGACAACCAACAGATTCAGTGTGGAGCTGAGAAATAGCCAACTTCTCCAGGAGTTTGCCCAGGAAAGGAGTGATGGAGATTGGGCACTAGTTAGCTGGAATAGTAGGGTTGGCAGAATTTTTTTTAGCAGGGGTTGCACAAGAGAGTGCTTGAGAGTAGTGGGGAAGACTCCAGTGGTGAAGTAGAGGTTGCAGAGGTCTGCCAGGGATGGAGCTAGCGAGTCAATGTTGTCCTTGATGGTTTTGGAGGGGCAAGGGTCCACCTGTTTGGGAGAAGCTTTCATGGACCGGACTTGTCTAGAGACCTCCTCGGGTGTGACAGGGGAGAGGGAGGAGAGAAAGGGGGTGGTGGGGACGGCCGAGTGGTGGCTCAGTGGATGCTTGTGAACAAGTGGATGCAGAGGAGAGAGAAGACAGGATGTCCTGTGTTTTGCAGGTGAAGTGTGCAGCCAAGGCGGAGCAAAGGGCCTGGGTGGGTGCGGTAGGGAAAGAGGCTGCAGTAGGGCTGGCCAGTTCCTTACAGACTTTGGCCGTGTTATTGGACACCACAGAGATGCAGGCTTGAATGTGGACTCTTCTCTTGGACCAGATGCAGAGTCTATATTGCCTTTGCAGAAGACTGCAGGCCAGTCTGTCAGAGTCGTACTAGGAGTTGCACTTTTTGTCAAGTTTCAGTCGGACCCTCATGAGAGGGGCAAGGATGTCAAAAGTATTGGAAATGAAAAGCTGAAAGTTAGAGAGGGATGTATCAGGGTGGGAGTCAGCTGCAAGAGTAGGAGCAGGAGTGTATGTGGAGGCAAAGGCAGCCACTGACACTTTTTTCATGGGTTGGATGACTTTGAAGGTCGTAGGCAGTGCAGGTTGTGCCATTGCTAAAGCAGAGGAGAGCTTCAAGTGAGAGGAGAGAAGAGAGTGATCAGTCCACTAGAGTGGATCAATGATCCCTCAGACAAGGAACCCTCAGACCGTGCCATCTACGTAAGCCCTACATACAAGAGTATCAAGCCAATCCTGGGGGGGGTATGTATACACTCCCCCGGACCAGTGAGGGAGGGACCAATCAATTAAGTACTGACTAAGGAAACTTCCCTCCAAACATCCCTCACTGCACAGAAAGAGGACCGGGCCATTGGAAAATTCACTGAACATATTGAAGACCCTGTGAGCTTTCCTCTACCAGAGTCAGATTATACCGGTAAAGAGGATCTCTGGGTGTTGATGAAGTTTTCCAAGATGCTCCGGATCCAAGACCGTTTGACGGTAAGGAGATCCCTATCTGGCTGTGACCAGTGGGTGGTACCTACCTAATTCCGAAGCCTCATGTTGAACCACACCCATGAAGCGCCAACTGCCAGTCATAGGGGGTTTCACACAACATTAGAAATCTGCGCGAGGTTGCCTACTGGCCACACATGGGCCAGGACCTCCACATTTACCTAAAGGGGTGATTTGTGTGTCTTCAATTTAAACCCAGTTCACTAACACACAGAGCTCCCCTACAAAAAAGGGGGATGACACTGCCTTGGTCAGATTTGCAAGTCGATTTCATCGGGCCAGTGATTTGCTCCTTTAGAGGAAACAAGTACATGTTAACAGTAACATGCTTGTTTACCAAATGGGTGGAATGTTTCCCGGCCCAAAATTGCAAGGCAGAAACAGCAGCCGCCCTGATGATCAACCACATCTGTTGATGGACATGCTTGTTCACAAAGTGGGTAGAATGTCTTCCATCCCCGAATTGTAAGGCAGAAGAACATGCTGCACTAATTTAATGACCACATCTTTTCGAGTTTCGGCCTCCTGCAAAGGATTGAGTTGAATCGAGGAAGTCATTTTACCAGTGAGGTGATGGCGAAGATGCAGGAGAATCTAGGGGTAAAAAGAAGACTCCACATTGCCTTCCACCTGGCCTCAAGTGTGCAGATAGAGAGATGCAACAAGACAATTGTGAGCATTTTACAGAAGTTCGTTGCAGAATCTGGACCCAGTTGGGACATCCGATTACCTCAAAGTGGAAATTTCTTCTGTCTTGGCGTGGTGTCTTTGAAATTGTAGATAACATATCACCTGTTGCCTACAAGATCTGCATCCAAAAAGGAGCACAGACAGAGGAGAAATGGATACACACCAAGCAGTTGAAAAGCTGTCATGCCCAACAAGCTTTACGACTGATTGAGGAGCCAAATGAAAGTCAAGCAGAGAAACCATCCGAGGAGTGAAAGGAAAGGAGGAAACCCCAGATGGAGACTTATAATAGGCGAGTAGTTTAATTAAATATTCTTTGGAAATGCAAATGAAAAAGTATGTAATGTTTTTTCTCTCTCTAATGGATCTTTTGAAAGGTTATATTTATGTTTATGTACTATTTTTCTCTCAAATGCAATGCCCATCTTCTGGGGAAATATGTTGTGTACAGAGAAATAAACCTTTCATTTTCTTTGATTTGCTAGATAATTAACTTCATTCACTTCCAGTCTGGAGGCAAGAGGGGAGTCTGGGAAGGTCCCCATGGACCCCGGGAAGAAGGAAGGAAAAGGGGTGCCGTGCTACACACGCCAACACAAAGATGGAAGTGAACGCCAGAGCGCCCACTCTGCAAGGAAGGAGAAGGAGGGGGTTCGATCCTACAACCCCCAACCCAAAGACGGAAGTGAAGGCCAGAGTGACTATTCCCTAAGGAAGGAAAATGAGCCAGACGGGCTCCAACAGAAACCTTGATCTACTATTTATTTGCGAAACATGGCTCCATGAAGCAGCAGGCCCAGCTCTAGCCATTGCCCTGCTCGATGGTTACACAATTTTCAGGCAAGACCGCAATACACAAAAAGGGGGGGGTTGCATTGATAGCTAAACAGTCCATCCCCATCAGAAGGATCCAAGGAGACCCCTCGCACAGTTGTGACTACATGCTCGTCAAAATCAACCCCTCCCCAAGCTGTACCATAACTGCCCACCTCACATACCGCCCACCAGGACCAGCGGGAGAATTCCAGGAAGCGCTCCTACACACCATCAGCAACAACCTCAAGAAAACCACCATGTCCATCCTCCTGGGTGACATGAACCTCGGCCTCAATGACCCTTCAGACAGGAATGCTGCTTCGTTCAACAACGCCCTTGCAACACTGGGATTCAAACAAGAAGTGCTAAAACCAACACACAACAAAGGCCGCATCCTGGATTGGATCGCCCAACACAACTGTCAGGTATCGACGCCCATCATCTCTCCCATTCCCTGGTCGGACCACTCCATTATCCACTTCAATATCAACTACTCCAGAACTCCACCCACCGCTCACGAAGCTCTGTTGCCCGCCCTCACCAGGAGTGCCAAGCAGCTAACCAAGGAAAGACTACTTCCCCACCTCTTGGTTCCTGAACTCAAACACCCTTTCTCCAACAACCCTGACACTCTCGCAGCATCCTACAACGCCATTATTACCAAGGCCATAGACACCATTGCTCCCTTGGCACACAGGAAAGCTAAACCCACAAAAAAACCAACTCTTGGTTCACTCAGGATCTCCTGAAAATACGCTCACAGAAATGATTGGCTCTCACAGCCTGGCAGACTAACCCCAATGACACCACCAGACAAGCGTTTAAAGACATCGCCAAACTATACAAATCCGCCATCATTGCTGCCAAAGCCAACTCCTTCAATACCAGGATCGCCAACGCTAAATCAGGATCCAGGGAAATCTTCACAATCTTCAGAGAATTGGAGTCCCCAACTCCCCCTCAAAGCCCCTGAATAAAGACAAAGAATGGTGTAACGACATCCAAGAAGCCATGCTCAACAAACTGAATACTCTGCAAGAAAAAATCATCAGTCACCAAAAAGCCCTATCGCAACAACTATCCAACCTACACCAGAACACCGCCCTAGCCGGAATCCCAGCCTTCTCGTTCCAGGAGATGACAGAAGAGGAAGTCCTAACCATACTCAACTCCATCAAACCCCCAATTGCAAAGGCGACTCATGTCCAGCCCAGCTCATCAAGGACAGCGCCCCCTCACTGGTACCATTCTTCACAGCCTTCATCAACGCCTCGTTCAAATCCAACCAAGTGCCATCTTGCCTCAAAGAAGCCTGTGTCAGCCCATTATTGAAAAAACCTTCACTAGACCCCAAGGTACCAGGAAACTATAGGCCCATCACAACAGTTCCCCTCCTTCTCAAGATCCTGGATAAAGCTGCATACATCCAAGTTCAGAACTACCTAGAAGCTCATCACCTACTTGGTCTCTGGCAATCTGGCTTCCGCCTAAACCATGGCACAGAAACAGCACTACTGGACCTTAAGAACCAAATTGATGGCCTAAGAGACGTAGGCAAACCAGCTCTCCTACTTCTACTCGACCTCTCGGCGGCATTTGACCTGGTCAATCATGACACCCTCTGCCACCACCTCTCTACAGCGGGCAACTTCTCAGCAGAAGCCACCGCCTGGATGGCATCCTTCCTTAGGGGCAGAGAAATTAAAGTCTTCTCGGACACAGCCTGCGCCCAGCCACATTTAATTGAATGCAGTGTCCCTCAGGGGTCCTGCATATCTCCCACACTGTACAACCTTTTCACAAGGTCATTATTCAAATACCTTGATGCAATGGGCATTACCTACACCAACTATGCGGACGACACTGAAGTTCTCATCTCTCTCACCGGAGACTACGAAGCCGACCAAAAAACTCTCATCTCCATTTACTCCACCATCCAAACCTGGATGGCTGAAAACTGGCTCTGCCTCAACAGCGAAAAAACAGAGCTACTCATCATCGGATCACCAGCCACAATCAATAAAATGGGGCCCCAATATGACTCCTTCATCATCAACAACTGCTGCATCTCGGTCTCCAAAGCAGTCAAAACCCTTGGAGTCTACCTGGACTCAAACCTCACCATGGACAGACAGGTCAACGCAATCTTTTCAGCAGGAGCCTACCACTCAAAACTTATCACTGCTGCAAGGCCCTTCCTTTCACAGGAAAACTCCCTCACCATCGCAAGAGCTATCATAGGCTCCCGCCTAGACTACTGCAATGCACTCCTACTAGGCACTTCAGCCAAAAACATTAAAAAACTTCAAACGGTGCAGAACAATGCCCTCAGAGCAGCCACGGGAATCTCAAAAAGAGACCACATCTCAGCCACCAGAAAATCCGTCCACTGGCTTCCGGTCAAGGAACGGATCCTTTTCAAATCACTGGCACTCACCCACAAATGTCGACACGACACAGCACCGCGCTACCTTGCTCAGAGATTCTCTGGTCCCCCCTCTAACAGACCAACCAGATCTAGCCACACTAACCGCCTAGCAATTCCAAAAAGCATCAGAATCAGAGCAGGTGGCGCTAGCTTCCCAGTCCTCACCGCCACCAACTGGAACCTATTACCCGCCGAGATCAGAGGCATCAAATCCCACCTGGGCTTCAGGAAAGCAATAAAAACTATGCTGTTTGTATAAACCCCATTTGGGCCCGGCCAACTGTATAACCTCTGTAAAGGCAAAACTTCCTTTTTCCCAGGCTAGGGGTAGATACGATCTCGCTGTAACACCCTCGATCTACCCCTCCCTGCACTGCAACTAAGTCATTTTCTTGCAACAGCGCCCCGATACCTCTGGGCTGCGTGGCGCTTTACAAATGTAAAAATAAATAAATAAATACATACAAAATAAATATAAGAACAAAAAAGGGACTTCAGATGAAAACGCCTCTCTGCCCTGCTCTTCTCCATGAAAGAACCATGGAAGAACCATGGGGAGGGGGTGACATGAGGTTTAATCAAAGGCCCAAACAAACAATTCAAAGGCCCACTGGAAACATTGCCTGACAGCCTTCCAAAAACCATCACACTGCCTATTAAGTCAGATTATGTGGGTGTCTTTCTGCAGGTGAAATCCAGAGGAAGCTGAAAAAATGTAGTCAGAGTGCAGATTGGAAAGGCACATCACATTGCTGGCTGAGAGATGAATGTAGAATTTTCTCTGAAAATGCCACCCATCAAAAGGCGGTGCACTATGACAACTCAGTCCCATTTTCCAACATAAAAACGAACAGCAGACAATTCAAAATATATTTTATTATTGACTGAAATAAATGGCCCTGTACTTTCGGCTGTCATATTTTAAAAACAATGCTCTGTGAAAAGAAAAAAGAAATCCACTGATGCAAAAACAAAGTGAACCATGATCAGTAAAACACACAGGGCCTCATCACGAGTCTGGCGGAAACCCTTAAATGTGGCGGTAGTGCTACTACTGCCGCATTTAAGGGTCCCCCAGATCATGGCTTTGGCGGATTTCTCTGATTTCTGAGCTGCGGGGAAATCTGCAGCAAATTTTCCGATTTTCGGCACTATTACTGCTGGGAAATCCGCAAGCGGTAATAGCGCAAATTTTCCCCATTGGGCCCAATGGGGAATGAGGAATTCCCGAATGGGCCCAATGGGGAATGGGCACTAACCGTTACGCCAAACCCGTGATCTGGTGCTAATAGCGCCAGGGGTTTGGCAGTAGGGCTAATAGCGCCGGCGGTAATAGCGCCGGCGTTACCGTCCAACTCGTGATGAGGCCCACAGTATTTAAAAGAACAAAGACTGATGTTAGAAAATACAATATGTGAGTTAATTTCAGCCAAGGACAATCGCTGGGTCTCTGGGAAGAATTTGCAAATGTCTTCCCCCCTGCAAGCATGTTGGCCTCTGGATCTGAAGAGGGAATAACTTTGAACCTCTTGCATCCCAGCTATTTACAACTGCAATAAAGTGAGGTCTGCCCTTAAGGGTGTTCAAAACAAAGTTCTCCCATTGCCAGACCTGTTGTCTCTGAAGGCCCATTTTTTTGCAGGGCAGATGGCCTAGGCAGTGTTTGACTGGAATGTTGGGAGAAGCTGTGTAAATAGGGGCTGCAATCAAGGGAAGCTGAAAGTACAAGAACATTGAAGGTTTTCAGATCAAAATGGTGGTCAACTTTAGATAACAGGACAGAATGGCCTCTTGACATCACAGGGACAGCCTGGCTCATTATCTGCAGTGAGAGATCTCTGTGTAGCCGATGCATCCCAACTATTTATGACCTGCAGCCCACAAACTCCAAACAACAAAGAGACAAATGGCCTTTACCCCAGCCTTTTAAAAACAAACACAGTCCAGGAGGCTCTGGTCACATACTGGTCAAGAATGGCAACTGATTTAACTAGAGGGATTACCCCCAATACTAGGACCTGGGGTCAGCATACTGTATAACGTGAAGTTGTCTTAGTTGGTTTGTGTGTGACCACAGTAATGTGCATTCAATTTTCTAAGGTATTGTTACTTTTAATGACTCCAAATTGCCAGCATTATTAGCAACAACAAAGTACAATCACCATTTAATTGTGATTCATCTTGTTTTATATTTCAGTACAGAGCGATGGTATGTCAGTTCCCATGCTCTTATTGTTTCATTTAACAAACCATGCTTTTACTTTTAGTGCAAATATTGACAAGATATACAGCATTTAGCGACATATTCATCTAGTGCAAATTTCATACACAGTGACGTACATTCATTTCTGAGAGTTCTTTCAATCCATAAAACTTAATTTGATATACAAACCACCTGTATTCTAGCGTGGATACGTTGGGCTGTAGTGATAGTAAGGACCATCAGGTCCCGGCTGCACTTTGTTGCTATATGATTATAGCTCGTCATGTACTCCTTATCATCCAGGAACAGTACTGGTTCATTTCTTACAATGAGTCCTAGTGGTATTATGTTTGATCTTAAATATTCCAGCAGGAAGTGGGCATGTAGTTCCGTTCAGAAACACTTCTTCTTTAGTTTACATATATGATGGCAGTTACTAGTAAATGACGAAGTTTTGCCATATAGCTACTTTCTGGCTGAAGTTGACATAAGAAAACATTGTGAATTTCAAATGGGAGTTGCAATATTTCTGTTCCAGACTCCTGAACCAATTCTTAGACAAGTGAGGGGCTTGGGATTTGAAGAGAAACAGGATGGACCAATCAAAGGTGCGAGAATTTTGCAGGGCACTGCCCAATATTGAAATGTTGATTGTGTCATCACAGGTATATAATGTGGATGCACTATGAGAGAAGGGGAGAGCTGCTAAAAATGACCAAAGGAGATTTGCTGAAGTTTCATCTGGGTGAACCTTTTTCCGGGTAGACTAGAAAAGCAGAGGCTGTGATTCTTCACTGGACCCAGAGAGAGCAAAGTGATCTGGGATCCAATTGACTGAAGTACTGGCTAGAATCCTGTTTTCCCTGCAAGTGAAACTGCTCAGTCCCTGAGTGCCAAGCCCAGAGATTTCCAAAAGTAAGCAGATTGTCCAACAAAAGATCAGCAGGGGGATCTCTTTAATTAACCCATTCCCTTTCATTGGTGGGTGCTTTCCCATTAGTCAGTTAGGGTGAAAACTGTGTAGATCATTATCCTATTTATCAGATAGTCATTTAATTAATTCCCCCATGGCAAAACACCACAGGGAGATTTTTGTAAAAATGTTAAATTAGCAAAGCTCATTCCAAGGGTACACTGAAAACTATAGACTGTAATGTAATTGAGTAATCCTATTTTTCCTGTTGACCCTGAATTATTTAAGGAAGAGGGGTGTCCTTGTCCCTAAACTAAAAAAATCCCTAAACTGCCAACTTCCCCAACACAGGCCTTTAAGTGGGGGGGGGGTCTGAAAATCCAAAATTCCTAAATCATCCCCATTATTCTGTCCAACTTCCCCAACACAAGCCTTTAAGTGAGAGGGGGTTCTGAAAAACAAACTTCTAAAACTGTCCCCACTCCCGAGACCTGGCCTTTGAATAAAAGCGTGCTGCATGTAAATGATGCTTGGGTGGTTTTTGGGGCTAAGGGAAGAAGTGCTTGCAAAAGTGAGACCTCATTTATCCAACACTGTAAACCAAACTACTGGTCATTTTAAGTGTGTGGGAAAATGGGAATTGCACATCACTGCATATGTAAATGGACTTGTTCATTGACCAGTGTTGATTATTCTTTGCATTGAGATCTGTATAGTATTGTGATTTGAGTTTTCCCAACCAATTTGTGTGATTTATTTATGTAAAAGAATTTTAATTGTGAGCCACAGAGAAGGTGGCGCGTGAAGTTTTAGTGTGATCTCCATGACATGTATTTTACATAAATATAAATATATTTCCTGTACACTGGCCTGGTTCTTGGCTCATTGGTAGCAGAGGGGGAGGGATCCAAGGGGTATGATATGAATCTGAAATAGGGCTGAACAAAGAATCCATTAACAGTTTGTTGTGTGACACCTTGATTGGGCCGGGAAGGAACTTCCTGTGTTGATGGTGGCCTCTCAAACTGTTACAGTCCCAGTGGAATGGCAGTTTGAAAGGAGAATTTCTATTTCGTGATGGCAATAACACATAATGACCTTTTCAGCATAGTTCATATCCTCAGAAAGTTTTAAAGGTGTTATTTTACATGATCCTCTAGGGAGTTCCTGCTGGGAAAGTGAGTCATTGTCCCCAAAGGGGGGTAGGAAGGGTCTCTCCCAGTGAGGTCCCACTTGCCTCTACCCCTAGGGAGGGTATTGCATAGTGGGCTCACCACCCTAGCCTCACAGGGGTGGGGGGCTTCTCCTTGGGGAGAAGGGACCCATCCCCATGAATTGTCACAAGAGGCTGAGGCACCCAGATCATAGGGGTTAGACAATCTGCTCTTGGTTCCATAGCACAGCCTCACGAATAGAATACATGCTGGTCTCAAGAAGGACTGCATTATAGTTTGGGAATTGTGAACTTCTCCCCCTCACGCTGTCCAAACACTCGCCAGTGATGCTAGAGTGTCACATCCCAGAGACAAGTCATAGGACGGCAGGGTGGTGATTTAAGGCAGAGACCCTTAAGCATGGGGTCTTTCATTGTGAGCTGCAGGATGAGATTATCTCCTTCTTTACTTTTAACAGGGTGTCCGTTGACTCACATGGAACGCTCCAGTAGGCATTTAAGTGCTATATAATGGGAGGGTGCATTACTAAGGAGGCAGGGGTCCTCTGAACAATCAGGGGACATTTAGAAGCTTATGAATCAAGGCTTGGGTGTCTAGCGGAAGTCTTTCAGGCAACAGGTGACAAGCAAAGGCTGGCTGAAATACGCCAGGAGTTGGATACATTTAGAGAGAATGCCATGGGAGAAGTTCAATATTTGAGCAGGGCCCACCAATTGTTGCAGTAGGGCTCGCCATGGACAAGTAACCGAGCCATATCGACACGATCAAAGATAAATATGTCGTGCATAAATACGAGACTTCAGAGATTGCTAAGATGTTCCAGGAGTTCTATAGCAATTTGTATGCCAGGCGTATTGCGCAGGTCCAGGAGATCTAGGGGATATCGAGCTACACTGGTGAATCCATGCGCAAAGAGATATGCTCAACCGGGACATAACGGACGAGGAAATACTGGGAGTGATTAAAGATCTAATATACTGTTGACTGGTTAGTTTTCACAAGTCTGCTGGAAGGACCTGTGTGGGTATCCCACTAAACTTCTTTTGAAAGTATTTTGTATTTCCCAATGATTCTTGAAGAAGTACTAATTGATTCAATTAATTGTAATAAAGATGTTTTTATTTGACAATCTGCATCTTTCTGAGGCCTTTAGCAAACGTTTATGTTGTCCAATGCATTTCGTTCTATGCTAGACCTTCATCAGGAACTATTGGTAATAAAAAGATAAAAATAAAAAATAAAATTTAAATATTGACTAAAATGTTTATATAACCATACATTCACAAATAAACCAATCCTATATTCTGAATTTTGCTTAAAGTCTGCTATATTAAACTTATTGAAAAAAGTACCTGTGTAAAACGTAGCTTTCAATCTTTGGCCTCATTTACTTTGCTTCCTTGTTGGAAAATTATCCAATTCCTCTTCGCATTAGCTGTTGTATGTCCTTTATGTGACTTCCTTTACTTCCTGGTAATCTAAACAATAACCAATGTACATTTAAAGTCTAACAAATATTATGCACAAGTTGGTCTATCAGCTAAAGTTTCACCTCCCCACAGGGGGAGTCTTACCTGTTATTCACCAGTGTAGTAGCAGCAGGGTACCTTGCTCGTGTGAAAATGCGTTGCTGGTTGCCCCGTTTGCTTTTATGTTACAAAAAATGGCGCCGGCCATTTTGAAGTGTTGAAAAAACGTCAATTAGACGTTGGCTAATCCTGTGAGAGTACTTATGTTCATGTGTTAGCTTCACTTGTATTTAACTTCTAAAATATGGACTTTTCATTGCTGAACTATGTAGAACCAGCTAATAATGCCATACTTAGCAACTTGGTGTGAAAACTAAACTCGAATTATAAATATAATCTCACATTTATGATTACTGTTATAGCTCCACTTAAAGTACTGCATCTTTTTTGGACAGTGATTAAAGATCTGCCATGGTCGAAAGCCCCCGGTCCGAATGAAATATCGGTTGAGTTCTACAAGGGCGATGCAAGCATCTTAGCTCCCCATCTGCATAAGGTGTACTTAAAAACTATTAGACTGGGCACCCTCCCCCTGTCAATGAGAGAGGCAACGATCACCATATTGCATAAGGGAGGGAAGGCACCAGATGATTGTGCGTTTTATTGGCCAATCTGGCTTATAAATGTGGATAACAAAATATATGCTAAATTGTTGGTGAATAGGCTGCTTCCTTGTATACAGGAATTGGTAATTACAGACCAGCCGGGATTCTTTCCTGGAAGGGAATACTACATATGGCCTGCAAATGTTCTTTGGACTCCTCAATATAATTTACCGAGAAGTACCCACTGTCTCAGTGCTCCTGGACGCAGATAAGGCGTTCGACTCGATGGAGTGGCCCTACCTGTTTACTGTGCTGGGGAAAACCTGGCTGGGAAATAGCTTCACATCTTCTATACAACTCCCTAATGGCAGGATGGCAGTGAAAGGGATGCTGTCAGAATCTGTGGTAATGGGAAGGGGGACGAGACAGGGAATCCACCTTTCTACACTGCTGTTTACCTTGGCTATGGCGTCCCTGGCGGCCCTGCTGAGGGAACATCACATACAGAGAGGCATTCAGCTCTACTCTCATAAAATGATCATTTCGCTATACACAATGATATAGTACTGTTTATAAAAAGAACCACGTGTGTGTCTGACCCCAGTAATGCAACAGGTGAACCTGTTTGCAGAACACTCCGGTCTGTGCATCAATCATGAAAAATCTGTGATTTTTCCCTGACTGAGGTCACGTCGTTTTTCAAAGATGACTTTGGGTTTAGGTGGAAAATGGAAAACACAAAGTATTTGGGAATAGAGATAGCAAACGACCCGTACATACTCTTTTGGGAAAACTATTGCCGAGCGGTTGGCGAACCTAAAGGACAAGTGCAGAGATGGCGAGGCCTCCCGCTCTCGCTGATGGAACGGATTGCACTGATTAAAATTGATTAAAATGATAATTCTACCAAGATTCCTATATCTCTTTTTCAACATTCCGCTCTATCGCTCATCACCCTTCTTCATACACTTCCGGGGGATTATTCTGGAGCTTATTTGGCGGGTAAGGAGCCAGGAATTAAGTGGGCTAAAACGTCACAGCCTCTCGCCAGCAGAGGCATTGCACTCCTGGATTTTCAGAGTTATTATCTGGCCGCACAAGCGTATTTCTTATCTTTCTGGCACCCTGCAACACCAACAGACTACATGTACAGATAGAAAGGGCTCTGGCTGCACCTGCATTGCTCCATACGGTGATATTGAGTGGGGCTAAATGTAAGAAGGAGATGACTATAGTCAGGTACACGTGTGATGCCTGGAATGGGATAGCGGCCACGTTAGGAGTAGGTACTCTATACTCCCCCCTGCTTGTGCTAGATATGTGACTGGGACGAGAATAACTCACGAGAAGGTGTTTATCAGTCTTGTGGCAAAACTTTCCTTGGATACATTTGGAGACTACTTTCGGGAGGGAACTTTTCTGACCCTAGAAGCCTTTACAGAGAAGGAAGGAACCACCGCCCTAGAAATATTTCCAAATTAGGAATGAATTCAAAGCACGCTTTCCGTCTTCACCTGCACAACCGCCCACATTCACATTGCTACAGGACATTATTAAGGGCCAGGGACAGGGACGTTTGGTCTCTGGGATTTATGAGTGGCTCATGTGTGAGGTTCACACAGGGGATGGCTCCTTGAGAAGGAGGTGGAAAACCAGCCTAGACCTAGAGATTCCTAAAACGATTGGTCTTACATACTGGGTCAAACCAAGAGGGTATCAGGAAATGCCAGCTATAAGTTGATTCATTTCAATTTCATACACCAAACATACTACATCCCGGCCAAATTGCATAAATATTATTCAGGAACATCACATGAATGCAGGCTTTGCAAAAGAAGGTATGCAGATTTTGTCCACTTAGCATTGGGTTGCCCTCCGATATCAGACTTCTGGAGAGAGGTGTTCAAGGTTATGTTCCTTATTGTGAAAGAAAAGATGGTGATAGATCCAGTGATGGCTTTGCTGGGGCTCACTCGAAACACCCGGAATCAAGTGTGTAGGTTGGCTGGGCTTTTCCTGGTCCTAGCTCGTAGAAGGGTGGCAATAGCATGGTGGAAGTGACCGGGGCCAAGGGTGGAGGACTGGCTAGAAGATATTGCATACTGTCATGATATGGACACTGTTTACATACGCACTATGCCTCTGGAGACCCGCTCCTGGGGCCCGTATGTGCATTATCTGTTGTTGACAACTGGGAATGTGTCCTCTGATGACGACTAGGGCAAGCCTATAGACACATTGTATGTCCCCCCCCGGCCCCCTCCGAGATATACCTATAAACTATATTAGTGGCTCTTCGTGATTCCTTCAACCTGGTCTTGGGGCATTCATGTGTTGTTGGGTAAATGTTGTTTGCAATTATCAATAAACAAATTACAAAAAAATGTGACTACTCCAGCACCTCCTCTCCAGTACCCTTTCTCATGGCTGTCCCATAAGGATCAAATCGGACCCATTTCTCTTCACTCTGTATACCTCCTTCCTTGGCAAATCCGTTTCCTCCTTTGGCTTTCACTATCTTTTCGCTGACGATTCTTAGATATTTTTCTCCTCCCCTCCTTCACCACTGCAATCTCCAAATGCATAACCAGCAGCCTAAACTACCATCTGCCACCGGATGGTGCTACACTGACTCATGCTAAACTCTTCAAAGTCAGAAGTCAAGTTTCTTCCTGCCTACAATGTCATCTCCATGCTCTCTTCTCTTTCCTCTCTGACCACCTCACCCCCTCACAGATGGCTCGCTACCTTGGGGTTATCTTAGAAAGCGACCTGAACTCTGGCAGTTGATCATAGCCTCTGCAACCAGACTCTTCTTCCGGTGGATGACTCTCCAAAATAGCTCTCTTTTAATTCCTGCTAATCGTCAATAAATCCATCCATGCTCTTGCCCACCACTACCTCACTGAATGCCTCTCACTGTATTCTTCCTCTCAAACTCTGCGCTCCACGACTCTTCGCAAACTAACAGTGGCCTGTTGCCTTGGTCCTCCTACCACTTTCTCTCTTTTTCCCCCTTTGTCCCACTTGCATAGAATGCTATGTTTTCCGCCAATACAACAATACTTTAATTTAAATGTACCTTACTCTAGCAAGGCGTCTTCTCGCTCTCCTATTACCCACTGTCTAAGTCCTTAAGTTATTTCTGTTCAAAATGTCGCCCTGTTTTTAAGTAAATATAATAGAAATGACAATATAACGACATACACCCTCTGGCCCTTGGCCATTCTTTGCGAGGCTTTCTAGATGTTTTGGACTGCAACTCCCATGGTTCTTCCCCACTGAATATGCTGGCAGAGGATGATGGGATTTGAGGTCGTAAATATCTGGAGGGCCACTGAACCAATTAGCATGCATTCTGGTCCATCAGCTATGCATTTCTGTGTCCTGGGGTTAGAGGACTTCCAGGCCGTGGTCCATAGTTGTGCGTAGAAGTTGATAAACCCTGTGATTTTCCCCTTCCTATCATACAAGAGCATGCCATCTGCATTCTGACCAGTCTGATGTGATTTCGATTACTTTTAATTCAGATTCTGTATGGCAGCAGCCTGTCCACCTTATTTCCTTTTCGTAATATATGTGTCATTGTTATCAGCCTGCCTGCATGTTTGATTTGTTTTCTTTTTAGCTCTGTAAATGTACTTTCCAGTTCTAGTCTTCTGACAAAGGAGCCCTTACTAAGTGCAGCAGAAAGGTATTGGATGTATTCTCCTCCATGTTTGCTGCATCCCAGATGGTGCACGCATGGGATAATGCATGCATTGTCCCATGCATGTGATCAGATCAAAGTATTCCTGAGTGTTCTATATTCCTTTTTTCTTAAAAGCAGGTTATGTTAAGACCCTTTTAGGGTTCCTCATACTACCCTTAATCCCTCCTCCATTGCCTCCTTTCCCCCCACATCTCTCACTAAACTCACACCCATTGTTCTAGAAGCTAATCCGTTGTGTGCCTCTTTGAAACCTTTTCCTCCACAAACAGTTAGGGACATGTCACCTAATAAAATTGAGATCTTTGCAGCTTCATTCAAGATTGCCACTTTACTAACCTTTATAAAGAAGCCCCTGGTTGACCAAGACCTCCAGCCAACGATCTCCTACTCTCCTTTCTCGCTGACTACTCCAAAGTCCTAGAACGGATGGTCTTTTGCAACTTACCTCAAGCCCAATACTCTCTCTGACTACCTCCAAACGCAAGTATATAGGCTACATGCGTTATTGCAAGGGAAAAGGTAGACATAGGGGGTCATTACGACCCAGGCGCTAATTGCGCCAACTTTACCAACATGGTGTAAACTACGTTTACACCATGGTGGATGGCGGATTTACCGCCCCATTCCAAGGTGAGTGGGGCGGTAAATCCCAATTTCCCATTTTCCCTTCCCCATTCCCATTTTTGACCCATAGGGCATAATGGGAGTGGGGAAGGCGCTAATTACGCCACCGTAAATTACGGTGGCGTAATTAGCATCATGGCAGGTTAGCGCCATCGATTTTAACGGCTGCTAAGAGCAGCCGTTAAAATCAGAATAGGCGTTAAGGGTTAACGACGGCGTTAACCCTTAACGCCTGGGTCGTAATGAGGCCCATAGTTTGTTATGTCCTCCCTTTTCCTTGGCAATGTAGCATACTCTTTATAGGTCCTATGAGAGTCCAGCTGATCAATGGTGTTGGACTGATTCTTATTATCCTGGGGTTGTGAGGCTGGTAGAGAAGGTGCTTCCTTGGCCTTTTTCAACAGGTAAATTGTCGGATGCGACTCTGAGTAGATGTGGACAGAGAATAAACACTGTACAAGCTACTGTCAGCAAGTGGTAAAGTTATGCAAATACTATGTTAAAAGCTAGAGTCTAATAAAAACTTTCACTATTAAATGTACTTTAGTACATATGAATAAATTAAAAACATTCAAGCTACAACACAATTTATAATGAGAATTTACAAAACAGAAAGGCTACAGATAGTTCCATCCGTCTGTAAATATATGTGTGAGTATCCAAAGGTTTAATATCATCTCTGACACACATATAACTCTGCTAACACTAACAAATAATCAATTTTTAGTTTTCATTAATAGGCAGTGTTTAAATGTCACCTATAATGCGAAACTATTGCATTGGAGTACAGCAAGGAGTAAGATGGGGTCTGAGTAGGGGCACACAGCTTGTGGGTGTTGTTTGGCTATTAACACACCCATTCTTGGTCCATGGTCATGCTAATCCCTATGGCCTTTTCTGCCCACGCCACATCCTCCGCACACTAAACACATCCTCTGAAACCTATAAGAGCTAGCTTTATCTAACAGTAACATCAATTCAATTCAGTTTATTCGAATAATAATTCATCCATAAAATGTACACACACAGTTAATGTATTACAAAATAAAAGGTACATCAAACAAAGTACATATTACGTAATAACTGCAATGTATAATTCGTAAACTCTTTATTTTTTACCTACTCATAATAATACATAATTACACTCAATCCTAGCTAAAAAGAAGATAATACAATACAAATGTATTAATATATGATATTTCATATTTCAGTCAATTCAATAAAACATATTATTTTCTGTTATCTGAATATAACGTGCTAAAAATCGTTTTAGTGTATACATTACTCCTTTAAAACGTGTCATTCATCAATAAACATAACAATGTGGGCATACATTGTCTCAGCCCTGTTGCATGTAAAATGTATAACTATTCCTTTCGCCTAGCTTCCCTGCAGGTAAGGCAAAAAAATAAGAAATGCAACAGGGTTTTGATTTGTTGTGGGCAGAATGGACAATAACATGTAGCCACATCTTCACCTTTTCAAATTCCAACTGGGGATTCTAGATGAAGTAAATTGAATCTTGCTCTGGTGACAGAAAACATTGGTTGAGTCTTTCGCACCAAGAAAGATAGTAGTATGGGGCAAGTTCTTACTTTTCAATAGTCCCGTGCTGAGATGCTTTGCATTTACTGCGATAGCCTCTGAATGCAAAAATCAATTCTAGCAACTTATAGCTTACAGGTCTGTTTTGATTTTCTTGAGTCATGGAATTTGGTAGCTGTATAAAATATTCATAGGTTTTGTAGCAATATTATTGTTCATGAGACGAAAAATATAGTAGGGTAGGTCCCACCAGCTACTTTATATATTCTAGTCCCAGTTAAACATGCATTGCATAGATTAGTACAGACTTGGGAAAAGCCAATAGTTTTCTGCAGAATTCGCTGTCAATGTTGGTATACGCATCAAGGTTTTCATAACCCCACATTTCTCCGTCATAACTGGCTGTGGATTGTACCTTTGCGCTATAGTGTTTAAGAGTGATATCTACTGGTTGACAAGCAGGATATTTCATCAAACTAGTTAAACCTCCAACTGCTTGTCTTATCTTGCCCGCCTGGTGCAGCTCCTTCTTTCCAGTCCGAGCTGCCAAACAATGGAACGCTATACCTATTAACCTTAGAGCAGATCCATCCTTTTGGACCTTCAGAGCAAAAACTAAGTCCAGGCTCGCCGACAAGAACTCGCCCCTTGTCTGACATACTAACCAGTGGCTCACCACTATATTTTGTTCCTGTGTCTGCCACTCGACCACCATGTAACCTGGTCATTTGCACTTACTGTTATTATCTTGTATGTCTATAATCTGGTGTAACCTGCTCTAAGTCTCTGGCGCACAGTTACCTCAGGGTTCGGCGCGTGGTACAAATAAAGAAACTAAACTAAACTGAACTTGCCATTAAACTCCGATGTAAAACGTACCTCAAATAATTGAACTTGCCCACATTTGCTAGAAGTGATGCCTCTAAAAAAAAAATATATCTCATTACCTCTGCATGACCTGCAACATTTGAACAGACTTTTGGCATTAATGTTAAGGCATCTGTCCTTCAATAAAGGGGAATGAACATGAATTAGAACTTGCAATGCTTCTGGAGTTAAACCAATTAGCACAAAGCCATCAACCTTGGCCTGCTCGGCTTACTTCTAAGCAGTCTGCTGAGAGTTAATGGCTAAATGACAGCTGCAAACGTACTACTGATGACAAAATGCCTTAAAGGAATGTTTATGCCCTTGCACTTTTTCCTGAATGATAAATCCGTACACTCACACTACACCAGCTTGTGATGTATTGTAAGTGTGTTTTCTAGGGAGTTTCGCTTACATTTCGATGAACTTATCACTGCTGCCTGCCCTTATTTGCCACGCCCATCTTGTGTCACCCTAAAGTCAGACATGGGCGAGTTAGGTTGAAATCTCCGGGCAGCACAAACCACAGCATACACCCCTCCTGATGTTGCCTATCCTGCTGGCGCAAAAAACGTACGCTCAGCACTTTCACACAATCACATGTCGCCATGGCAATGCAGAAGGAGCGTTCGCCTCAATATATTAAGTAAAGGGAGAATGGTTGTAGTTAAGGTGAACGTACAAAATATAGGGAGGAGCAAAATTACAGCACACACCTATGGGATAGAAGCACTTTGGAGGGCAAGGCCAAAGTGTAGTTAATGCTTTGTGAAATCATTCCTTTACAAAAGCATTTATTTATTTATTTATTTGTATATAGTTCTAAAAAACTTTTACAAAATATAATTTACAAAAGCATTTATGAAAAACATTCCCAGGCACACTTTCGGTTCCTTTTCCAACACTGCCTGCAACAAATATCACAAGTTTTAGAAATTGAAATTACATAAGTATGGCGCAGGTCTAGAGCTCTGTTACTCCAATGGAGGGTGATTATGCTCACTGCCAATAATGAGCGTGACCTGTTCCCATGTAAATGTGATTATGTAGATGCATTTGAGACTGTAGCAAAAGTGTTGAAACCCATGTCCCAACATTGCTAATGAAGGATAGAGTCAACTTGTAAAAAAAAAAAAAAAGTATATTACTGTCTACTTCTGTGCTGTCTTCAGTGAAAACATTTGTCAACTCACCTTTTAACTGTGTTTTTAAAGGATAGTTCCGGGACTTTTTTTTTATTGTCCCTACGGTTCGGCCATGTGTTTTTAAGCATAAATCGGTAGATCGTAGAAAACTTTCCTATGGACCTTACCCGACTTTTCGTCCATTAACGCACTCGAAATCAGCCGCCATTTTCTGATAATCCTATCATTTCCCCCCATCGCCCTGGCTCACCTGCTTTTGCGGCACTAAATCAAATCCCCCGCCCCTGAGCCTGACATCAGCAGACGCGTACCGCCCATTTCCCAACGCCAAAGCACGTTTCGTGTCAACAATCGCTGCGCCTCAGCTAATGAAGTGTCGCCATGGAAATGGCAGGACGCCTCTTTCCTCTATAAGTATAAACACACCGTTTCACAACACACAGCAGCAGATTTTCGATTCCATTACTCTCTCTGTGTTACTTTGAGTATTCTGTGACTCGTTTCTGTGCTCTGGTCAGCTACCTTCGCCGCTTCTAGGCCTTGTGAACACCTGTACCATCTCTGTAAATTATTTTACTTTCTTTACCACACAATGGCTACAATAATGCCGTATATGTACGAGCCCGAGTACACCGAGGAAGAACTACTGGAAAGGCAAGCACGCGAAAATGATGGGGATTCGGACGGCAGTTGGGAGGACCAGTCAACGGATGAAGAGCCTGGACCATGTCGCATGGACGGCGTCTCCACCTGGTGCACGTGCAATCGGTGCGAGCTAATGCCAACTGAGGAGGAGAACTGCTGCTGCCGTGAAAATTCCGGGTGCTTGGCCTACATTTCGGAAGGCAAGCCAAGTCCGCAATGCATCACCGAGCTGCCAGAGTTCAGGGAAGCCTGCCTCTCACGGACCGTGTTGAGGATGATGATGGTGCTTATGCACGAACTTCGCGGCACTGTTCGTCCACGTAATCCGAGTAACGAGTAAGTATACTCTGGTTGTGATGTCAGTGATGCCACTACTATTTCATGGTCGTCTCCCACATATAAAATTACATCTACATATCATTCGAACGCATGTAAATTGGTTCCATATTGTGCATTTTCTAGATAGAATTTTTTTCAAAGCAGAATGACATTTTTTACCTGAATCGACAGTGATAAGAAAGTTTTGTCATTTTAATACAGTTTGCATCTTTCATTTTCACAGGTGGTACAGGCTGGTGGCCTATCGTTGCTTCACTTGGTGGCTTCACGGGAGGCTTGGACACCGCGTTCGGAGAGTAATACCTGCCTGTGCGGTACTTGCCATTAGACAACATTTCCCCAGCGACAGTGGACAATACCGCGGATTTTCCCTGGATGTGCTGCAACCGGAACTTTACAATGTGTAATGTTTATTATTTATGTTCAATTGAAATTAAGATCTAAAATAAAACCCAACATATATTTTAACAACGGTTGTTTTGATTTTTTAAATGAATCTAGTGTGTCTCCATTGAATAGTCTTCCTGTGCCTTGTCTTGTCACACCACATGTCTCCGGCCAGCATCCTACCTCACGCTGGCCGCCCACCTTCAATCCACATAACCGTTGAACCCATATGCAGCAGACATACATATGTTATTTTGCGGGTTGGCATCAAGCCTCCCGGCCTTGCCTCCTCCCCCAAAAATACTTACCACACCACTTTGTTCAAGCGTTGGCAATAAAAGGAAGGCCGTTGGATTTTATTGATACAAAACATGGTTATAGGTAAATAGTCCATATGGTTGATCATAATAAATCATCCTTTTGGGCACCGGGTACAGAGATGACCCCCTCTGGCCCGTGCCGCCTTGCCACCACAGGCCAGCCTGCTGCTGACTAACTGCCTAGGCATCCAGGGTCTCCAGGGTGAACTGCACCCATATATTCTCCTGGGAGGGTGAGGTATTTATAAACTCACACCCCTGCCTTCCATGTACTAGATCCTGCAGCCTGCCTCTTACATGCAGTTAGATGGCCTCTCCTTGGTGAGGCCCTGCGGCAAACGAGTCTTGTCTGCACGACCACCGCCCCAATCCACCCCCCCCGCCCTATCAAAGGCAGTTCGCACCGGGGTACTTGTGCTGGCAAGTGGAGCTGTCAGGGAGCGATAAAGGCCAAGAGGTGCCAAAGACCATGTACACTTCAAAGTGGTCTATAGAGCATGGGTTGTTGTTCCCATGTCTACCTCCAGACCCCGTGTCTCCTGCCAAGCATCCCCCCTCACGCTGGACGGCCCCCTGCAATCCACATAAGTGTGTCTCCATTCACGAGTCTTCCTGTGTCTTGTCTGCACGACCACCGCCCCAATCCACCCCCCCCGCCCTATCAAAGGCAGTTCGCACCGGGGTACTTGCACTGGCAAGTGGAGCTGTCAGGGAGCGATAAAGGCCAAGAGGTGCCAAAGACCATGTACACTTCAAAGTGGTCTATAGAGCATGGGTTGTTGTTCCCATGTCTACCTCCAGACCCCGTGTCTACTGCCAAGCATCCCCCCTCACGCTGGACGGCCCCCTGCAATCCACATAAGTGTGTCTCCATTCACAAGTCTTCCTGTGTCTTGTCTGCACGACCACCGCCCCAATCCACCCCCCCCCGCCCTATCAAAGGCAGTTCGCACCGGGGTACTTGTGCTGGCAAGTGGAGCTGTCAGGGAGCGATAAAGGCCAAGAGGTGCCAAAGACCATGTACACTTCAAAGTGGTCTATAGAGCATGGGTTGTTATTCCCATGTCTACCTCCAGACCCCGTGTCTCCTGCCAAGCATCCCCCCTCACGCTGGACGGCCCCCTGCAAACCGCATAATGCCACGACATATACACGTCATTCATTCACAAACACACCCCTGTTTCGAATTCTTTATAACCCACTTCATATTCTAATGAGAACTTCTTTGCGCTTTGCTAGTCAACCCGCGAAGGTGCTGGTTATCTGCTCTTCGTCTCTGTGAACTTCCGTGACCACTTCGAGGAAACTCGTCAGTTTGCAACCTGTGAACTGCTCCCTGTTCTACGACAAGAAACTACTCTGATCCCTGCATCTAACTGTTTGTTCGTCAAGGTAAGGCCATGTACCATAATCATTTTGCGTCCAATTTCTTTTCGTTCAAGACAGTACATGCAAGGAACTAGTCACATGTTCTGAGTTTAGTCAAATTATCTTTCTATTTTTTTAAAGTTATTCAAATACTTATCCGCATGTGAATAACGTGTATAGTTCCAAGAACCAAAACGAACCTTGCATTGAACCTTTTATGTGTCATTTAATTTTTTAACACATTGGTATTCATAGAGAATTGTTGATCTTTACTTTTCAGAACTTTCCACAATGCCTGCCTGTTCCATTGGCGGTTGCCCTTCGAAGACCCATAATAAATCTGAAGGTACTATAATGCATGTTTTCCCTAAGACAATAGATCAGATAAGAGAATGGGTCCGATATTGCGGATATCCACCGTCTGAGCTTGAAAGTAGAGTCCTAGAAGTCTTTGCGGACAAGAGGGGTGATCGATACCGCATCTGCAGCAGGCACTTTAGCTCAGACATGTACTCCACATCATTGCTAATAAAGAAGAACACACCGCGAGCGAGGCGAAAATTGCTCTCAACCGCTATTCCCACTCTATTCGTCCACATCCCTCCACTGGTGAGTCAAGTTTACGTATTTATCTCTCGGCCTTGCGGTAGTGTGTAGCATTAGCTAACAATAATTTCCCCATTTATGTATCCACTCAATATGAAGGCGGAAGATTCTCCATCCGTGTCGTTATTGCAGTCATCAGCCACTTCAAGCGCCTATCGGGTAATCTTACTTAGCTATTGTGCCACTGACTTGTTTTAGGCATGTAAATCAATAGTTTTAATTTATCGTGTGATTATTTTACCTAATGGTACACCCTTGTACTCGTCCTCTAGTCTTTGTTTTCAGTTATAATTATTGTTATCCAAAATAATGCAAGTACTGTCTTTCAGGGAGATGCTGAGGAGTCCAACGTATTGACGACAACCGTTGATGTCACTCAGATGCTCGAGGTACGTTTCCGGACAGTTCCATCGATGGAGATCATCAGATCTTGCATTCTTGTAGCGTGATTGTTACACACAATGTTTCTTTCGTTTTTAGCCATTGATATGTCCTTCTGTCGTCGCCCTCCTATGTGTCTTCTTTTTTCAATATTGTGTTCATTACTAATGAAAGTCCTATGTTTCAGGGAGTCGATGGAGCATTAGTCCAAGAAGAAGGGGGAGCATGCAGTTACGGGTCGGCGCAACAGCTTGCAGAAGTGTGCACCGCAGTTACATCGTCCCTTGATGTTCTTATGCATTTCGAGGTATGGATACTGACAGTTCGATCAAGCGAAATCATATGACGTGATTACATCCGCTATACTTCCTTCTTTATTAACGCAAGTACTATGTTTCAGGGAGATGACGGAGCTTCTTCTACAAGAACATCACCCCTAGTAGTTGATGCAGATATCTGGGTGGTGACACTTCCAACGATCGAGCAAATCGAATCATATTTAGATATCCATTATTTATTTTAGACAACTGATCATTTGTGCAGGTCTATTTAGATGAGCCGTTGACGCCTGCACAAAGTGTATGTTCTTTTTAACAAAATAGAAAACCATACTAATGCAATTACTGTGTTTCAGGGAGTTACTGAAGCATCATATTCAATAATATCATCAATGGAAGTCTATGAGGAGCCCGAGGTATGGATCTTGACAGTTCCATCTAACTAGATCAACAATGCGTGAATAATTGTCGTTTGAATGTTCTACACAAAGTGTTCATTCGTGTTTTGCTATTGAGATGTACGTGGGTATTGGTCCCCAAGTACATTTTGTGTTTTCAATATTATTATACATACTAATGAAAGTTCTATGTTTCAGGGAGTCGATGGAGCGTCAGTGCGTGATGGATGTGCTTATCATGAAAATATAGTCGTTGCAGCGCAAGAGGAAGTGGAGACATGCACACACGAGTCGGAGCAACAGCGTCCCGATGTTGAAGTTCGAGGCAAGAAAGTTTCAAAGAAAAGAAAGCAAAAGAAGATTAGTGTCCTGGTCACTATATTATGTTGTTTTTCACTGTCAATAGTTCAATACTGTAAGTTGTGTTTAAACTGAACATCCCTTTTCCAATCTGTCCTCTAGTTGCGAGTGGGTGTACGAACTAGATCTAGACAGACAGTGAAGCGAACGAGAGATGTTGCTTGTCAAACCTTTTGGCAGGGACTTGAGACTGGAGATGCATCGTGCCAATGGGAAGAATATGAAGTGATTGACAACGGAGCTATACCACATCCAGCCATTGATAGTGAATGTCCTCCTGGTAGTTCGGATGCAGTCGGAGATCAATTCACAGAATCCACACCCGCAAAAACTAAGACCGCGAGAAAGTTGAAGAAATTGTTTTATTCACCCATCGCCGGAGAAGGAACAGATGTTGCAATGGAAGAGAATGAAGTGGACGACAATGAAACACCATCAATATCACTGAACATAGCGGAAGACGATATCAGAGATTCTACCTTTCATGTGAGTGACATGTCCTCAACGTTACAGGCCGAACCAGCTGGGATGCAGAGTGACAGTATAAGGAAAGAGGCCAAATTCATTGTATTCGATAGTTGTTTGATTGATATTATTATTCGGATGAAATGTGGGCATTCGGTTGGTGGGGAAGTATGTGGGGAGCCATTGATTAATGTGACTCGTGCAATTCAAGGCACTAACCTTAAAATACATGCCACCTGTACAAAATATCATCCTTTCTCATGGTCTGCACAACCCATGCTGGGGCAACTGCCAGCAGGCAATCTACTTTGTGCAGCGGCTGCACTTTTTAGTGGTTCAAGTTTTAAAAAGTTAGAGTCTTTCTTTCAGTTTGTGGGAATCCATTTCATTGCGAAAACTCAGTTCTACAAATACCAAACCAATTATCTATTTCCAGCCATTAGCGAAGCTTGGAGAATGGAAAAAATGTCTATTGATAGTACATTCGCGGGCAAACGGTTCAGGCTAGCCGGTGATGGACAGTGCGACAGTCCAGGATTTTCAGCCAAGTACTGCACCTACCACTTTCAGGACATGGAAAGTAAGAAAATTGTGAGTTCGGTGGTCGTGCAGGTGTCACAAAGTACATCCTCAGTGGCCATGGAGAAAGTTGGCTTTGTAGCATCATTGCAAGAACTACAATCGCGGGGAATGGTGATCGACCTGATAGCCACGGACAGACACGTTTCAATTGCCAAGACAATGAGAGAAGAGTACAAAAATATAAATCACCAATTTGACGTTTGGCATCTTGCAAAAACAATCAATAAAAAAATGTCGGCTGCGGGTAAAAAAAAAGATATGCAAGGTATTTCACAGTGGTCCAAGTCAATCAGCAACCATCTTTGGTGGAGCTCAAAAACATGTGGAGGGTCGTTGGAAATTCTACTGGAAAAATGGCGGTCAGTAATGTTACACTGTAGCAACGTTCACCGCTGGACCACAAACCAACATTTCCACAATTGTGAACATGGCCATTTGTCCACAGAGGAGGCACGGAAGAAGAAGTGGTTGATTCCTTCATCACCCACCCACAAAGCCATTGAAAAGATTGTATTTGATAAAACTATAACAAGAGATTTGAGGGGACTCACGGAATTCTGCCACACAGGAGATTTGGAGGTGTTCCACAATATGTGCCTAAAGTACAGGCCAAAACGATTGCATTTTGGCATGGAGGGCATGATAAATCGGACTCTTCTAGCGGTCTTGGCACATAACCATAATGTTGGCCGTCAACAAAGTAGGACGACCGGAACTTTAGGGACGCTTCGCTACAATAAGGCCTTCACAAAAAGAAGTAAACAATGGGTTATCAAACCAGTGTTTGAGGATATGCAATATGACTTTATTGAGAGACTTATTGTTGATGTCCTAGATAGGCACATACATGGAGTTGTGAACGAACCTGTGCAGGGGACAACTGCATTGCCACCCAACATTGCCTCTGTTCCATGTCCACCTAAAGCAGAGCTCATTGAGAAATACACATCGCGGTTTAAATGATTGTAATTTGATTGTCTGTTCTCTCGAGTCTCCTCATGTTGCAGGCCCATTGAATATGTGTATCTATGTAATGTGTAAATAAAAGTGATTGCTCAGTGTACATGCAATGTGTCTCTCCACTGTTGCCCCTCCCTTCACCGTGCAGTAGTGCGAACCACCCGGGTGTCACCTGTGACTTTGCTCTCGAGTCTCCTCATGTCGCAGGCCCATTGAATATGTGTAGCTATGTATTGTGTAAATAAAAGTGATTGCTCAGTGTACATGCAATGTGTCTCTCCAACCTTGTTCATTTGCGCATTGAATTAAACCAAACAGTAATATAAATAATTTTTCAAAATATATAGAATGTCTCCGTATTTATGGTTCTCTGGGGCTGCAAATACACGCACAAAAAATGCAAAGATGGAGTGTAAATTTCAAGTCCTGTGAGATGGCCTTACACTGAATGTAGCTAACTAGGAATGTGTGCTCGTTCAAAGTGAAGGTCAGCTGCTTTGATTTTTTGCTCGGGTGCCGGAATGGCCCACGACTCAGTATAAGGTTCTATTGTTATTTGACCTTGACAGGCCGGGACCATCCCGAAAGACTTCTTTTTGGGGGTGTGGTGCAATAACGTAAACGATAATGAATATAATTTCAGAAACGAAAGCCATTTAATGTTCGTTCATTAGAAGAAATAACGTCGGCATAGAAGGAGTGGTATTTCGGGGCTGCCCTACGCACAGACACAATGGAAAATGCAAATATAGTGTAAGTAACTCTTTAGATGAGTTTATACCGCAATTTAATTACTATACAGTATTTTACTTGTTCGTTCTATGTGGCATATTGTTTTGTACCGCGCACTATCTTGAGGAGAACCATCTCCTTTTACGGAAGCACCTCAAAACCTTCCTCTTTGCTTCTGCTTTCTCTCTCCCTCTCCCCTGCTACAACTGGTCCACTGTCTGCGACCTCGGTCCTGGGCCCTTCCACTCTCCACCTGCACTGCCTCCCTGTCAACCCCTGCACTGGGGGACTGTCTCAGTATCCTACAGCCCCCACTTGACGTATAATACCCAGTTGCACTGTCCTAGCTATGAAATAATTTCCCGACCTAATATATAAAATGAATGATTTTAATAAAGATCTGATGGTGAGACTAATTTCATTTTTTATGTTTTTAAAACAGGTACATCCTTCATTATTGTATGTGTCACGAGTACCAGACACCGGCGGATGGCTTTTTTAACCGCCATTTGCTTCTCCGCGTGAACAACGTTAGCACCCTGACCATTTTATGGGACGATCGCCAAGTACAAGTATGTCCTTACGCGGTACTAACGGCTAGATGCAACATACAGACCGTTGTGGTGGCCTAGTGCCTCGTTGTTGGAACAGCCATGCGATTATCAGTGCGACCGAAGAGCTTATTTTATCGTAAACCAACACCCTGTGTACTGCACACGAACATCGCTTGCCTCAAGACGAACTATTTTGGATCGAGAGCAAAGAAAAATGCAAATCGCAGAATATTCTCTAAACATTTGATGTCCAATAAATGTACTTTGCCAAATGGACAATCTTGCCGTTTGCTTTTAAACCACAGTTTCATATTCCGAATTGTGGCGCTGTATTGTGAGATGATCTAAGACCCTGTGTACAGCAAAGGAACATCGCGTGCCTCAAAACTAACTTTTTGGAACGTGAGCAAATAAAAATGCAAATCGCTGAATATTCTCTAAACATTTGATGTCAAATAAATGTACTTTACCAAATTTACAATCTTGCGGTTTGATTTAAAAGTACAGTTTCATATTCCCAATTGTGGCGCGCTGTGTTGTGAGCTGATCTGTGTTGGTTTCCGGGTTCTGTGTGTAGTCGCGTAGAAGACACCTCGGCGCGTTTGCCTACGCAGCACAGTCACGTCACGGATAGAGGCGGGGAATATGAATGTTTTGATAAAGTCTGTTTCAGGGGCGGGGGATTTGATTTAGTGCCGCAAAAGCAGGTGAGCCAGGGCGATGGGGGGAAATGATAGGATTATCAGAAAATGGCGGTTGATTTCGAGTGCGTTAATGGACGAAAAGTCGGGTAAGGTCCATAGGAAAGTTTTCTACGATCTACCGATTTATGCTTAAAAACACATGGCCGAACCGTAGGGACAATAAAAAAAAGTCCTGGAACTATCCTTTAAGTACAGCGCCCGCTCTTTCTTTCGAGGTTTAGGGGTTTGGGTGGGGGAGAACCAAGCGCATATCACACATATCTGGCATTTGTGCCTATTTAACACAAGCAACAGTTCCGTTTTTGTACAATGTAAAACTTTCATCTGCACATCATGAGTACCATTCCACAAGCTTGTGTGCCGAGTATATTTAGAAATTAGAAATACAATGGTAAAACTAGATTGAGACATTTTAGGCTTAATGGGGTACTTTCCTACTTTACTTTATTAGATGGAGGAGAAGAAAAAGGTGCAGCCATTTTCCAACAGTCATGCTTCTGGAGAAAAATAAAAAAGCATTATAGTGGTTTATTATGTGATTTGTGTAGTTTCCAATTCTTGGCTATGAAAAGGGTCATTCTAGAATATTCATTGACCTCGGCGTGCGGTAACAAGGTGTGTGAGTCAGAGGTCATGTGCTGAAATAGCTGACCAAGCTAAAATGCCATCTTCACCTCAGAACCAAAGTGTGGGATACTGTGCAACTCGCTCAACCACGTGATCCACAGCCAGTCTAGATGGCCACTCACTGAACCGGATATAACAGCACCCACCTATGAGTGACAATGTTTCCTGTGTAAGCAAATCAGAAAAACATCACTCTATAAAGTGGTTATACACATAGGGCATCATTACGACCCTGGCGCTGACGGAATGAAGGGGGCTGATTACGAGGTTCCCTTTGCGGGACCCGGACCAGACGTCTGGTAAAACCAGACGTCTTTTCCGGGTCCCGCAAGGGGAAGAGGGAGGTAACAACGGGACACTTGTAATGTGCCCATTGTTACTTACCTCCCCATTCCCATTGAGCCCTATGGGGGCTCCAATGGGAATGGGGAATGGTTCCTGCAAGGAGGACTTACCGGGTCCTCCTATGTCGGAATGACCCGGTAAGTCCCCATTGCAGGAACCCGGTAATGGAGCCCGGTTTGGAGGCAGCCATGGAGCTAATAGCTCCATAGCTACCTCCAAACTCGTAATGAGGCCCATAATATTAGCGACTGTTAATATGGTGCGCATGAAAAACATGTCTCTTGCAGTCTGTATTCTGTTCGTATGCTGGTGTGTGTATGAGTACACTTTTTTATTGACTACCTAAATGTGGCTTAACTCTCTACGGTCTTGAAAGGAGGAACAGTGAAGCTTTAGGCTTTTGCCAGAGAGGCGCTCTGGTGAATATTGGTGAAAATGCAGCTCCTTAAAGAGCAAAGGCATTGAAATGATAGTTCGTCTAGTGACAGTGGTGAGCAGCGCTGAAGCTATTCCGGTTCACTCAGAAATCAATCTCCCGGTTCAGGGCTTGTGGGAACAGTATCAATTATGCTCCTGCAAATGCATTTTCCAGACACTACACTATGCCCTAGTTCTTAATGCCCACTGCTGTTACTTTTGAAGGATTGATTAATTTGAATGAAACCATATTAGTCTAATGTTTTAATAGGATCCAAATAAAATGTAATGTTTTCTTTGAATCTCTCACTGGACAATAGCAGGTGTTGACATTTAAGGAATGTGAGAAAGATGTTGCATTCAAGAAAAAGGGGAGTTCTTTATATTTGTTGTGTCCTTGGGAATCCAAGCCCCCAGCAAACAAAATACAAAAAGTACGACAGTGTGTAACTGTTTCCAAATGCACAATAAATGTAACAACTAGTGCAATCACAAGGTGCTTTTTAGGCACAAGGGCATGAGAGTGAGACACATATTCAATTCAATTTGTGAAAGGCTTGAGAGCAGGCACAAGAGAAACTGCAGAAAATGGACTTGATCACTGTTAAATAAATAATGAACATGTTGCATTGAGTGTCAATTCATGGCGTGGTCACAGGGCTTTTTAAAAATAAGGATAGGTTGAAAAATATGTGATTGAAGACTGTCAGTACCAGCATAGCTAGCTGCCAGCTTTACCTGTTTCATACATGACACCTTGAGCCAGTCATGGTCTTGCCCATTGCATGCTAGGAGTTGTAGTTTTGGTTGATCCATTGTTAGTACGGACTTGCAAGTACCAGCATACAGAGCAAGACTCCCTTGACGTGTCATGCATAACACAGGGTAACCTGCGCAGCTTCTATTAGAACAAGGCAGGTGTCTGGTTTGTTATGTGGGGGGCAAAGTGTGGTTGCATGGGCTAACAGCTGTTATGTTATTTTCTTTGACAGATACTCTCTGCAGACCTGCGTGTGTCACACCCTCGCTTCACCACCCAATGGGTTCTTCAGCAACCCTTTGGTAACTTTCCTTCCCTAATGTTGCTAGTGATGATGATGGACCCGTGAACGCTGGTTTTCCCGCGCATATTTGCCAGTATTTTCAGCGGCAAGATACATTTGCTATGAAATGCAGATGAAGAATAGGCCATCGTTAGAAGACACAAATTGAAAAATATATTACGCACTTTCTCATCTAGATAGAAATACATTCGTCACCATGTCCCTCACTTAGATGGAATTGTGAATGGTAGTATGTCCCACACTTAGACAGAATTGTAATTGTGAACATTAGCCTGAACCGCATCTGGATAGAAATACAAAGGCAAATGTTAACATGCCCGCACGTGTATCACTGTGTACCCTGCCTCCTGTTCCCTATGCTGTTGCTATATATCCGTACCACCCCTGTCGCTGTAAGCCCAGCGCCCTGTCTATGTGTCTGTGTGTCGCTATGTTCCCTGCCATCCTGTTCACATGCCTGGTCTCGGGCGCTTTAAAGATAACCATCATATCACATCACTACGCTTACTCTCTACGATACGCCATCACTCAACTAGAACACAGCTATAACCCTGATTAATTCGGCCTAGCTGTTCACATATGAATACGACCCTATGAACACCTCATCACCCTACTGAAACGCAGCTAGCCGAGCACATTCGGGCCTAGTTGCTCACATATGCGTCCTTCAGGCCTAATGCAGCCAGAGCCCAGTCTTGGTGTCCACCCACCAGATTGCACACATACAACATATCTCCAGCACCACACCTAACGCTAGGACGCAGCTATCACCCGGCAATTACATCAGCTGCACACATATCTTGTGCAGCAATGCACCCTACAACACTGTCTCCTTCTACTGACCAGAACTACGGTTACCGAGAGCGTTCAACCCACCAGCGCTTTGAGGTCATACCAATGATATATAGAGCACTATATAAATGCCAAGTAACATAACATAACTGCCTCAAAGTTGTCATACTAGACATTAAAATGTGTACTTGTTCCTTAGCTTTGCAGCTAACCTAATTTTGATCTTCCTTTGAAAAGCCAAGGATCATGCCACGATGACCAACATCTTGAATTAAAACACATTTGACTCATTCAGAGATATTGCAACCAACACACCACAGGCGTCCATCAGACTTTGCTGTTCACAGCAATGTGGTTGGTGACTAGAAAGGGTGGTACACAAATGACGCCATGTTTTTTGCGGTATTACCCAAGTTGACCTTTTACAATTGACCCTTTGTCCTAATTGACCTAATTACAGTGGTCCTAATTGACCTTCTGCTCAATTGACCTTTACATTATTTTAGTTATTTTATATATGTATTGGGTTGGTTTTGTATTATAAATAATATAAGGGGATCGGGTGGGGGGTTGCAGAGGTTTTTGGATTGGGTGGGGGGTTGCAGGATGTTTCCCCCTGCATATATGTCCTAATTGACCTTTTAAATTAGGTCAATTCTCCCAAGGTCAATTTTCCCAAGGTCAATTGTGAAAAGGTCAATTAGTATACATCCGTTTTTTCCATGTGCCAATTAATCACTGTCCAGATGGCTTTTTAATAAGAGTGATGCCTTTCTGCAATCACATATTAATAAAAATCCTTAAATTACTGAGTTGACTACTTTCATGATCTAGAATTCATATTATTGAAAACAAATTGTACAGTGATGAACGCAGAAAGGCAATGCAGTTATACAATACTAGGGTGTGCGTCTTTCGCCCTGCATTGCGTTTATATGTCATTAGTATGTTCTTCTCCAACAGCCACAGGCATCAAAACAAGGGGTGCTTCCCCTTTGGTTTGTGCCGCCAGAGCAGATGAAGTTAGTGCGCCCGTGTGCCACTGACCTTTACCACAAGATGGCAGTGGCGAGCAAGGGTGGTTCATAATAATCAGTGCATCGAAATGTGAGTGATGCTCTGTAGAAAACACATATATATTGCATCGCAATAAGGTTTGGAGCGGGGGTGTGTCCTGATGATTGGTCGGAAAAAAGCAGGAGTGGTGACCATTCCTTTAACCGTGTTTGTCGTCAGCCACTTCATTCATTCGTTCCTTGCACCAGAGTCCTGTCAGAAACAAGCTTTGACAAATCGAGCGGGTTTGGCTTGTGTATAAGTGTTAGATAGGCATTTGCCAAAGACTGCTATTATACTGCCAGGTATACCACAATTTTCCAGGTGTTGCCATTTTATGGTCAGGTACTACCATGATTGAAGTGCCTGGCAAATACCTACCCCATGCCTAAACATAACCCAAACTATGGGCTTTGCCAATGTTTTTTTTGTGGTGGTGTGCCAAAATGATATTGGGTTTCTGGCTGGCAGCCTACGCTTTGCTGAGGGTTGTTCTTCGCTGTCCTAAAATTTCGGATTTCACTCATCTGTTGGCTTCTCTTGACCCAATTCTTGGCCAGGCAACCAGTCTTGAATTGTACACCTTCTCATTGCAGGTCATATCCTGCCACTCCCAGATCTGAGGATTCAGGGCCTCATCACGAGTTGGGCGGTAGCCCTTAAATGCATTGGTAACGGGTTTACTGCTGCATTTAAGGGTCCGCCCAATCATGAGTATGGTGTGGTTATCCCTAGCTTAGAGCTGGGGGTAAACACGCTGGAAAAATGCTGACTTTTCTGCGTAATTACTGTGCGGTAATACCGCCAGCGGTAATTACGCCACAAATTCCCCTTTGGGTCCATGGGGGAATGGGGAATAACGTTTACTGCCCAACCCGTGAACTGACAGTCATACAGCTGGACGGGTGGGCAGGAACGCAAATAAAGTTGGGTGTATCCCAATCGGGATACCGCCCAACTCATGATGAGGACCTCTGTCTTCTAGTGCCCAGCACATCCCCAGCTTCTCGTGCTCCCTGGGGGTCCACCAGGTATTAGTGGAATTGGCAGTCCCCCTTCTGCCTTTCAAACCTCTTAGCATGCGCTGGTGCCTTTCCTTGTTTTTAATTGAATAATGACCAGCTCAAATGGTGTTTCTAGGTTCATTTGGAAAGGAGATTAGTTGACACAATTTGCATATATTAGTTTTCAATGTTCCTTTTGCAAATGTGCAATAAATATCAAAGAGTGTCTTTGATTGAAAATCTTCAATCGTTTAAAATATCTGCTTTTTCAGTCAGTAATAACTTTCTTACGGCCGCTGCCATAAAAGTGCACGATAATTAAAACATCAACAATGAAAACAATTCAAAGGTGCATTAAAATATTCAGTTATCATAATGGACGCATGTGCACATGTCACAGCCGAATCACTGTCTTTCCTCATCGGACCACCCTCGAAGAAGCACCTCCAAGACACATTGCAAAGCAGCCATGGGGTGAGCAGGGTAGATCGCCCCTCTTCGGTGCTGAAGATTAAGGTCCAAGCATGTGGCTGTTTGCTCAAAGGGCAAATGCCTGTTATACAAAAGTGGACAACAACAGCCGCTGCTCATAAAAAATAGTGTTCACTTCTATGTAGCTGGAAGGAGAAGTGCAAATACCAAAGCAGGGATGTCATTTGGGGGTCGCCAGGGGTCGCACTTGCGACCCCGGTGGTCTCCCTTGCTACCTCTGTGCTACCCCTCTGGTATCCCTTGATACCCCTAAAAAAAACATAATTTTTAGTTTTTTAATGGAATCTCCTGGGCTGTGCCCAGCGCCATGTGGCTCCTTGTTTCTGCAGTGGCTGACATTCTTGTTCAGGCCTCCTAAAAAAACTTTTAAAAAAGGGGGTTCCACAAGTGTAACATTTTGAGCAGTGACCCTAAACAAGAAAGAATAGGAATGGCAAATAATGTGTCTTTATGGAATTCTATACTATAATTGCTAGACTCATTAAAGGTTTATTTCAGGCACACTTCAGGGGGTTAGTCACTGATTTAGTCTGTTCTTAAACACTTCAAATTCACAATGCAGACAAAAACGTCCAAGAAGCATTTAGAGTAGAATAAGTATCCATTTTGGACTATGTATTTTCCATTTCGCAAGTTGCAGTTATAGCATGTTTTTTACTGCTGTTGTCTCTGTTACGATCATCACAAGACTTTGCATCTCAGGGTCCTCGGTCACTTGACAAAATCCTTGTGCCTAAAAACTTTTGTACAGTATAAAAATGTTTGACCATAGCACATAAAGTGGCCCTTGATTTCATTGTGCCACAATAAATGCTTTGTTGTAATGTGTCTATCTTTCCTATCTCCATGGCATGCTGTTCAGGATGTTTGCTTGCATGTATGTGGTAACGATTGCCCAAAGTACGGGATGGCGTGTGAGTGCGCTGGTTTCCCTGAGCTACTCTAAATTCTTTAATACACATTTATGAACCTTCCCAATGGTATGTATTTTGCCAACTTCTGAAGCCTGAAAAGTAGATCCACGCAGGCTTGACATGTGGCCAACTTTCCACCGAACCTGCAGATGAAATTACCTGCTGTTAGATCTCTGTTACCAGTTTAATGGTTACCACTACAGAGTGTAATTTGCTTTCTGACTTTGAGAACATTCAGACATTTAATTGCGCAATTTACTATAGCCGGCAAGATAGCCATAGCTGGTAAAATAGATCAGTGGGTGGAGCGCTCGCTGCTGCGATGGGTGTGTGATCTCCAGGTTGCAGTTTTGAATCCCGTCAAGGCCAACTCAGCCTTTCATCCTTCTGAGGTTGATAAATGAGTACCAAGTCAGCTTGGGTGATATTGTATGTATATTTGTTCTATATCAAGTATAATAACACATCATTATCGTTTGGCCTTGGTAATATAGGCCTATACACGATTCAAATGGTGACCCATTCCTGTATGAAATGTATATCACATTACAGTTATATCATAACCATATTTTTCGTAGTGTAATTAGGAACAGTGCTATGTGATGCCACTTCCTGTTTTGTCAAGGGGTGAAAGGTCATGTTCTATTGCTTCCCTTGATGTCACCTCAGAGTGGTGTCAAATGACATTGCTTCCTGTGATGCCATCAGAGGTCAAGGGTTGTGTGACGTCATTTCCACTACCCCTGGCGTTTTGGTGAAATGACGCCCCTCTACCAAAGTCCTGTAACATGGGAGAAAGGCAGGTAAACTTAAAGTGCAGCTTAGGGAGCACTAATGGAGGCCTTCAACTAAAGGTGACATCACCTAGGCCTTTGGTGGTGTCACCTAAACCCAGGGACGTCAATTCACCACAATGCCAGGGGTAGCGGAAATGACATCACACGACCCTTGACCACTGATAACATCACAGGACGTGATGTCATTTTACCCCACCCCAAAGTGATATCGCAGGAAGCGATGGAACAGAACCTTTCACCCGTTGGCAAAACTGGAAGTGGCATCACATAGCATTGTACACTACGAAATATATGGTTAGGATATCACTATAATGTGATGTACATTTCATACAAGAATGGATCGCCATATGTATCGTTAAGATCAGTGTGTATTGGCCCATATTACCAAATAACTGTGAATGCAAGGAGACGTCCATGACCAAATGATAATGATGCGTTATAATATAGCACTCACGCTTAAGCGCTTTACATATAAGAAATATACATCCAATATCACCCAACCTGTGTTGGTACCCATTTATCGACCTCAGAAGGATGAAAGGCTGAGTTGAGGTGTTAAGAACAGACTAAATCAGTGACTCACCCCCTGAATTGTGACTGAAATAATCCTTTAATGAGTCTAGCAATTATTGTATAGAATTCCAAAAAGACACATTTGTTGGCATTCGTATTCTTTCTTATTTAGGGTCAGTGCAGAACGTGTTAGACTCCTGTTCTTATTTTTCTTCTTTTTTTAAGGGGCCTAAACAAGAAAGCTAGCCATGCCAGAATTAAAGAGCCACATGGTGCTGCCCACAGCCCAGGAGCTTGCATTACAACAAAAGAAACCAAAAAAACCCTTTTTTTTCCCTTTTTTTTTTTAGAGGTCGCAAGGAAGACCTGAGAGGTCGCAGTTGCGACCTCTGGCGACCCCCAAATGATGTCCCTCCCTAAACCCAACAAAGGGCAAAAGAGGGAGGATAGCTCAGGGGCAACACGCTTGCCTTGGAAGCAAGACGACGCAAAGCAAGTTCGATCCCCGGGTCCGCACTTAGAAACCTCTGGGTATCAAGCGCGTCATAAATAACCAATAACAATTTTTTTATTTTTAATGTTTTATTGGTTAAACAAAATTTCAACCTTTAACATATTACTCATGTATGTGATCAATGTCCTTTCCAATATCTCACAGTAAACCAGTGAAACATCTCTGAATGTTATTCATTGTCCTCCATTAAGCACTGTGAAGATCAGTTCGACAAATTTAAGGGCATTCAAAGTTATGCCGATTCTATCGGCCGTCAATATTCTTTCCCAATAGTCCTCTTCAGTAGTTGGATTCACTTTGTCCACCCAATCTCCCAAGTACCGTTTTTTTTTGGTGATCAATTTCGGGCATGATAAGATCAGATGTTTGTTTCCAGCATTTCCGGATTGCCACAGAACCGACATCTAGCATCTTGGGCTATAATTTGTTTTCTTAAGTATTGCACCTCCCTAGATGGCAAGAGGTTTAGCATACATCGCATTGAGAGGTCCCTGTAGCGAACTGATGGAAACCTTCTCAAGTAGGGAGGGGGGTCATTCAATGTTTTACGTTCCCAAATAATGTTATGGCAATTTCTATTCTTTTCACAAAGGATTTTCTTTCCTTTGTCAGAGTTTTCTTTCAGCGTATCCGTTTTGATATTATAATGCTCTAGTATTGCTTGACAGTTCTGTTTCCAGGCCGGAAAGTTAGTATCTTCCTTCCTTACATCTTTATTTGCCAGAACTTCAAAGGTGATAGGAGGTTTGTCCAGGATATATTTATGGTATAGAGAAATAGTCTTCCACAGAACTACTGATACCAGAGATTGCAGCCTGAGTTCATGCGTTATAGTTGAGACTGATAGGCAGTTGGGAAGCTTAAGGACCTTTCGCCAGAAAAGATGCTCAAAAACCTCCCAAATTTTCCAAAGGAGGTTTAACAGAGACTCGGTGCCATAGGTCATGACAGCCACAACCTTTTGTTTGCTGAATGAAATTAGTGGCATCACTGAATAGGTTCCATATCTCCGGTGGAGGGCTCGGCCTTGATTTGATAGTTTGATCAGACTCTCCCTGATGAAACTGTGTTGTGCATGTTTGTTAACATTTTTATTAATTACGACTCCCAGGTAGATGGTTGTGTCCACTATGTCCAGGGGCTGATTATCTATTGTCCAAGTAAATGCGTTCTTTTTTTTTCCTTCGATCCTCTAGCAGACTGCATAATCAAAATGATAGATTTTTTTATGTTAATCTTCATGTTATTATTGCTGAGATAGGTCTTGAATTCAGCAATGCGTCTTTGGAGACCAATTAGTGCCTGGTCCATGAATACTACATCATCTGCATATAGGATCCAGGACAACTCCACATCCTGGAATACTGGTGGAAATGCTCAAATTCTTCCCTGGGACTCCTTCATATCAGCCATGTAAAGGACGAACAAAAAGGGGGCCAGGGCACATCCTTGCTTGATGCCCTTAGAAGTCAAGATCTTTTCTGTTACATCACCTCCTTTGGAGACCAGAATTTGAATTGAGGTATTGGCATAAAGTTCTTGGATGGCTTTGAGCAAATCTTCTGGACATTTCCATTTTTTTAGCTTGGCCCAGAGCAGTTCTCTACTAATTCCATCAAAGGCCTGTTCAAGATCAATGAAACCAAGGTGCATGTTCCTTTTGGTTTCCAATGAACGTAGTTTTAGCATATTAAGGAGGAATACATTCAGGGAAGTGCCAACGCCACTCATGAATGCCGTTTGGCATTTGTCCAAGACGCCTGTCCTTATGGCCCAGCTTTTTAGATCTCTCAGGAGGATAGAGGAGAACGGCTTTCCGATAGAGCCAAGGAGGGCAATTGGCCTGTAATTCCTGGGGTTTGTGCCATCCCCTTTCTTAAAGATCGGGACGATTAGGGCCTCTTTCCAAGTTTGTGGTATTGTTCTTGTTTTTAGTATCTGATGGAATAATACCAGGATAAAGTCCGCCCACGCTTCCCCATTTTCCTTCAACATACAGTTGGAAATGCCATCCGGACCAGCAGCTCTTGAAGAGCTCAAGTTCTTAATCCTTGATAGGACATCTTCCCTGTCGATTTCAATGAGCCATGGTTTGCCTGATATTTGCTTTGGCTCAGCTACATCTTGTTTATAATCTCCCACAAGGATCTTGCATTAGATGTACTTATTGCTGCCAGCATTTGCTCAGCGTCTGCTTGTGCTCTCCAGACCCTGGAGGATTTTAGCCAGTTTTTATATGACTTTTTACATTGTCTTAGGAGCTCCTCTTTGTTAGAGAGGGTGCTTCTGTGCAATCTTCGCAGTTCAGCTCGATGGTCCCTCCTTTTCTCCACCAGGTCTATGTTATGTGCACAATTACAAAAGAAGACTGAAATAGAGCAAAGAACCTATGCCCAAGATACAAGAACATTTAAAGATCACAGGTAAGCATGGGGAGTTCGAATTCACTGCCTTCATGTTGTCGGGTTTTAGGCATCTACATTATGCAATTGCAGGAATAGTTCTACAAAATAAATGCGTGTAGTCAAAGGATATGGTTAAAAATACAGTAATTAAAAACATTGAATAGCATACCTAAAAAAATATATAAAAGTACAACCTTATTGCCTACAGTGCTCTGAACAATAATTCATATGTTAATGGTGTGAGCGAGGGTGAAGCTAAGTGACAGCAAAACAATGGGAATGGTAATGTCGACGAATTCTAACTATTGTAGCACTGCAAAAGATTCTTGGTGGAATGCATTTCTCCCCATCCTCAGGCTCATGATACTGTGCCAATCAGTTGTTGGGGGTGGGGTTTAAGGTGTTTTTCCTAATTGAACATGCCCTCTATATATAAATGGACACAGTGAAGACCACCAAGTTAGTTACTAGCAGTGGGCTTGCATAAAGATAGAGTGTCCTTGAGGTGTTGCAGAGAGACCATTTGTAGTAAAGGTTTGAGGTATCGTGCCCTTCCATTCTCTATACAGTGGACAGAAAAAGAGGAAAGGAGTAGAGTTTTCTTTAGACTCCAAGCAAGATGGACACAAATCAGAGGTGCTCATGTGCCATGACAACTTTAGGGCACACTGTGGTAGGGTGCCTAAGCGAATCTATATATATATATAGTTGGGAAAGTGTGTTTGTATGTTCGGGGTTGGCTCCAGACCCATTATAGTTGGTGTGCCCAAATTCTGGCCCACGGTCTGCATACCAGTCTGGGGCGTACTGGCGATAGTGAAATTTGACCAACCCGACCCATTCCTCCTGGAAAGGGGTGGAGCAGGGTCCGGCCCTCTGCTATCAGTATAGGCGATTTCCAGAGACTGACAATTTTGCAACCATACACAAGGATATAGCAGACCCCCACATGCATGTCAGCTACAGAACCGGGTAACGCCGGGTGGTACCGCTAGTTTTACATAAAGAGACCGTGCATAACTGGGAGAAATTGAGCCTAGATGGTTTTCATACCCAAAATCCAACTTCATACTCCAGTAGCCAGATGCATGATTGGATTGACAGCAGGTGAGGCTTTCCTTGTTTCGCAATTCAATGTCAAAAGCCTGGGAAAGGATTGACTTTGAGCACGGATTTATATTATGCAGATTCTGCCAAAGATCTTAAAGGCCCAATGAATTCAACTGGTACCTGACATGTCTACACCATTTTAAATCTTTCCCTCCACTTTGCGATAGAAGATCTAACATTTCAGCGCTATATTTACTCAGGTGGTTTGAGGTCCACATCTAGAGCAAATATCATATGGGGCTCTTTAAGTGGGGTAAGAAATCGAGGGGGGGCCCTCATTTGGGGGCGTGGCTTGTGGGGGGCGTGGCCTAAAACGTACGCAAATCGTAAGGTATGCACACACATATATATGCATGTTATATATCTGTGTGCGTACCTTACTATGGTTTGTGTACTTTGCAAGCTATCTTTTATAACATATTTATTTCTATGTTTAGAAAAGATGGCTTGCAAAGTACACAAACCATAGTAAGGTACGCACACAGATATATAACATGCATATATATGTGTGTGTGTGCATACCTTACGGTTTGCCTACTTTTCAGGCCATTTTTTTTTTAAACATTTCGGTTTTATAAAAGATGGCTTTGAAAGTACACAATTCAAGCCATCTTTTATAAAACTTTGACTACGGACAAAATTGTCCGTCGGCAAAGATTTATAAAAGATGGCTTGAATTGTGAACTTTTCAAGTCATCTTTCATAAACCTCGAAAAATGTCGAGGAATCCCCAGGTTCGCCGAGGGTTAAAGACGCCTCGGCGACCTGGGGAAACAAAGGGACAGTAACTGCCTCTGGTGACCCCTCGCGCGAGAGGTCACCAGAGGCAGTTACTATGACTTACAGAAGTGGCAGCCAGGCACAGCATCGCTGTGGTTGGCTGCCACTTCTGTCAGATGCCTGACTTCATGGCAGGCGCATCTCCCGTCGCGGCGGATAATGCATCCCGCCAATGTTGCATGCAGTGGAAGGGGGGGCCCCGGCAGGGCCCCGGCTCAGTCCCACTTTTTGGAGACTGCCGGGGCCCGGCCCCGGCAGGCCCCGGCCCACTTAACATCCCAAATTTGCCTCTGGTTCAACTCTAGGCGCACCGTGGTGTTGGGTGTACATGGAGGTAGGCACAAAGCTTTTTTAAGGAATTTGTTTGCAATGATGACCATCCTAGTAGGGTTCGAGTGGCCCCAAATCTCTGCTCCTAACAGGGCAGAAGCTCTAGCGGATAAATTGTATAGCTGAAGTGCTGGGGAGAATGAGTCATTCCCATGATATAAAGCACATTTCAATATATCATTGCTGTGCCTTTCAAGTGTTAGCAGGGCTTGTTCCACCTGAGCTGCTTTTTGTATTCCTTTGCAGAAGGGATCGAGGCACCATCAAGCTTTACATCACTGTTTTACGTTGGAGACGTGCAATTTAATGGTTAGCTTACTATAAATGACTATTTCTGCAGGTTAGGCAACATACTCCAGAATTGCACACACAACCATTTTCTGTTGAAGCCACTGGCATTTGGGAACCCACAGCTGTGCAGATGGTGGGCTGCCTTGAAATCACCTTTGATATGTAGAGATCTTGGGGCTGACATAGAAATAAAGGAACAAACCAAAAGAAAGGCAAGCACGCATAGTCAGAATAAACCCTTCCTTTCGTTTTCAGCATTTTCCAGTCCCAGCAGGTGCACTTGTAGAGGGCAGAGCATTGTCTAAACATTCAGTTTGGTACAGCACCGCTAATGCTGACTGCGGAATCAAAATAAATGGACCTTGGGTTCTGTGTGCCTAGGTGCCCAAATATAGATATGTCTAATTGTCCAGACCGCCACTCGACCTCTGACATCCTCTAAAGAGACTATTTCAAGCACCAAACAAAACAACGGCCGCACACCCATGCGTTTTATGATTTGAGATGTAGATATTGGGTGAAACCTACACAGCGACTGGACAGGGAAAACCCTGACACAAATGAGACGGAAGAGGTTTCCTGTAGGGGGGCGTTCTGATAAATGCAGTGGGCTTACTATTTTATGACGCATGAGCATTGCGCTGAAAGAGGGCACATTGGGAGGGCAACGAGCAATAGCTTGCCCACAGATGCCCCTCCGCTGATGGAGCTGGGTAGTAGTAATAATAAAGCTGGGCCCTCCTTTGCTTGAGTCAGGGGCGTCTCCAGTAATTATATCTATTAGGGCCAGAGGGGCTCATCTATAATATAATATTATAATTACAGGCACCAGATTAAAGTCTTATATAATACATATTGAAACACACACCTGTGCAGCGCAATATCCAACTTTTATGAATACGTTAAAATAAGTAGCAGTATGATAAACGTTGATTTATGTATGTAAAAACTGCACAAAGCTTGGTAATATTTTTATTTTATTTTTATTCTTTTATTTTTTATTTGCTATTAGTTTATTACAAAATTTTAGCAATACTTTTATTCATACTTCACTTAACTTTCTTTCTCAGTCATCACAGTGATTAAAACCAAAAGTCAAAGAGTGAATCTTTACTGTTGCAAAAGTCTTTCTTTTTGCTTTTTCCATCTTCCAGTAATTTCGTCTCTTTTGTCGCCATGTTTATTTTCGTTATTCTGATTCTAACTTTCTCATTACAGCTGTAAGGAAGTTTACAGTCGCGTAGTTTACACTTGGATCCTCTGCTCTGTATTTGCTTTCCCACCAGTTTGTGGCATCAAGGCCTGCTTTCTTATAAAGTTCTTTTAGGAGATTAATCTCTCTTAAATCTCTCATTTTGTTTACCTCAAATGCCCATTATACTTGCATTGTGATTTAGTATCGTTCGCCATCAAGTGAACTTGTCCATTTTGTCTACCTCAAATGCCCCCAACAATGAGCTCTTTCCACAGAGTTACTCTGGCCATGGCTTCAATCCTGCCTTTAGTTCATACAATCTCCCTGACACACTTCCTACCATCCCTCCAACCCACTGCCACATACAGTCCAATTGCTGGTGTGTCCATGAGCACTGCAGCCAACACGACCCTCGGCCCTATTGAATGGATTCAGTTATTCGCAACTCCTCCCACACCTCTCATCCCATTTTCAATCCACATCAGGAATCAGAGACTCGGCTCTCGTTTCCGAAACCACAAAGCCTCGGCACAGATAAAAAATCCGCATGCGCCACCTGAGACATGCAGCATCATTGCTCGCTCAGCAATCACACATAAGACTGCTCACCCCCCCACTCTCCCTGAACTCTGCGTCCCTAACCATCAAATCCCCATCCATCAGGAGATCCAAAGAGCCCAGCGCTCCCCCACCACCAACCAACATTAAAGGAGCACTCATGCTCGTTCTCTTGTAGCCCACGCCACTGAGATTGCCGACCTCATTACTGCCAATAGCCTTGATTTTCTGGCTATTATAGAAACCTGGCTGCACCACGCAGCAGGCCCAGCACTCTCCCTAGCCCTTGCATAAGGCTATACCATTATAAGCGCAGACAGAAATACAGGCAAAGGCGGAGGAGTGCCCTTCATCGCCAAAAGCCATCTGACCCTAAGACCCACACCGCTCACCAGCTTTCCCTCTGCAGAGATTTTATCAGTGAAACTGACACTGTCACCCATGCAAACGATATTCATGCATCTAATCTATCGATCCCCTGGCCCATCCCCCTCTTTCGAGGAGGACATCACAAACCTCCTATCTACCAACACCAAACTCGGATCCCAAACAATCCTATTAGGAGATCTCAACCTCAGCCATCAAGACCCCAATGACACTCATGCCGTAGCTGTGGAAAATTCCATCACACACCTAGGCTTCAATCATAGAGTCACAACACCAACTCATTCCAAAGGTCGCATTCTAGACTGGGTGGCAGACCTCAACTGTTCTATAACCATTCTCCAAAACGACCCAGTAGCCTGGTCGGATCATCACCTTATCCTGTTCTCCATCCCAGGCTCCTGCCCCTCTAAGGCCACCTCAGCCTGCCTCACTATCTAGAAACTGTTGTAATATCTCCATTGATAGCCTCCAGCCCCTTATCAACAGCATTCTTGACTAGCCAAAATTCAAGAGCCTAGACCCAAACAAACTGGTAGACCTCTACAACACCACCCTAAAATCAGTGTTAGAAATCACAGCACCACCCAAACCTAGGAAAGCTAAACCCATCGCACACCTCAATAAGTGGTTCACCTCAGAATTAAAAATCCTCAGAAACACCAAAAGATCAGCAGAAACCATGTGGCGGAAATCGCCCACCAACACCAACAAAACTGCTTTCACGTCAGCCTCTGCAACCTACAAAGCTGCTATCCTCTCTGCTAAAAAGGAAGTCTATAATTCCAGAATCCACAATGCCAAATCAAGCACTAAGGAGCTCTTCAGTATTCTAAAAGAACTAGAATCACCAGCACCTCTCTCTCAGGACTGTATCTAAGACACAGAATGGTGTACAAAAATTCAGCAAACCCTCGCTGATAAAATCACCCTACTACAGAACAAGATCGAAGCCAAAAAGGCTAGTCTCCCAAATGGCCCCCACTCCTCACCAGCCCTTGCGAATACCACACATCATTGTACTCCCTTCACGTTCTCGCAAGTAACTCCAAAGGAAGTAGAGGATATCATAAAAAGTCTAAAACCCTCTCACTGCCAAGGGGACATTTGCCCAGCCTCCATTATCAAGGAAGGAGCAAAATATCTAGTCCCATTTATCACCACCTTGATAAATTCCTCTTTCTTGTCCAACCAAGTACCGAACAACCCCCTCCTAAAAAAAACAGCCTTGAGCCAAACATCCCCACAAACTATAGGCCCATCACCACCGTCCCATTCCTTTTAAATATCCTGGACCGTGTGGCCTATTTGCAAATTCAGAAACATTTAGAAGAAAATGAACTTTTAGGCCTCAGACAATTGGGTTTCAGGCCCAGACACAGCGCTGAGACAGCTCTCCTTTATCTTAAGATCCAAATGGACGAGGTGAAGGACAAAGGTAAGCTAGCGATCCTCCTACTCTTATACTTATCGGCGGCCTTCGACCTCGTCGACCATCAAATTCTCACAAAGCACCTCACCTCAGCTGCAGCATTTTCCTCAATTCTTCTAAATGGGTCAATTCCGTTCTATCAAATCAGACCACCAGAGTCTTCTCTCCTACAGCCTCAGCAGATCCGAAGCCCACACTCTGTGGAGTTCTTCAAGGCTCATGTCTATCACCCACATTCTACAACATATTTACAAAGCTGTTATTCGACCGTTTGGACAATCTGGGTGTCATCTACACCAACTACGCGGATGACACCCAAGTCCCCATCCCTCTCACGGGCTGCTATGACCAAGACTCTCATCTATTGAACAACATCTATTTTGAAATCCGAGCATGGATGGCCACCAATACTTAATGATGATAAAACCGAGCTAATGATCATGGGTACTCAATCACGTCTGAATAAACTCGACCCTAGGTACTCATCCTTCGACATCGATGGCAATGCCATTAAAGTATCCAAAGAAATAAAAAGTTAGCAGCTTAGCATCTTCCACTGCATACACCAATAAACTGATTTACATCTGTAAATCATACTTATCGACTAGCAGCTGCCTAACGCTAGCCAGCCCTCTTGTATTGTCTAAACTAGACTATTGCAACACACTATTCCTAGGCTCCTCCGAACTCAACCTAAACAGACTCCAGGTCCTCCAGAACAATTATCTGAGAGCGGCACACAGTCTACCCAGTTCCAGCCGAATCTCCACTCTGCGACACAACGCAATTGGTTGCCCATTCGTGAGAGAATCACATTACGCACTTTGGCTATCACATACAAATGCCTCACAAACACAGCCCCTAAATACCTGTCCGACAAAATATGCACACACAAATCCTCACGCACCACCAGATCGACTCACTCACTCAGCCTGGAGGTACCAAGGTATAATCTAAAGACTGCTGGAGGAGCCTGCTTCCCAGTACAAGCTGCCAAACAATGGAACTCTATTCCCATCCAATTCAGACAAGAACCCTCCTTCATCACCTTCAAAACTAGAATAAAAAACTGGCTCAGTAACAAGCTGCTTCATTAAGATGTTACCGACAGTATCCTGTTATTTTACAGCACTTCTACCTGATGCACTGCCGTTTTTTTCTCATTTCTATTATGACAATGTACTAATGCCTTTGGTTCTCATGACCCATCTGTAACCGGGGACCTGTTTTTTATGGCACTACTCAATTGCCTGTGCTGCCTGACCATTCTGTAAACTTTGACTTTTCTTACTTGTTGTTGTAATTTACCTTACATGTATGTAACTCCTAAGTCTCTCAAGCACCCAGTTACCCTTGGGTTTGGTGTGCAATACAAATAATAAACGAATACAAATACAAACACAAATTTCGGACAAAATATACACAGGTGTTCCAAGGTTTCTTTCTGGCTTGCACATAATAGACATTCATCCGTTTCCGCTTTGTTACATCTCTTGAGTGTTGTTTTGGTATGGATTAAGTTTAGTCTCATTCTCATCAGCGTGTTCCTCAATTTCTTGTTCGGAAATTTATTTAGTTAGCTTTTTGTAAAGCTTGGTAATATCCTGATTTTTGTTACCAGGCAGCTGGTTGAAAGGCTATAATCTCACTGCCAATCTACTCCTAGCCAGGCTGCAGACACGGCTGTATAGAAATGGATTCATACCTACCTCAATGAAGCAAAGAAACGCTGGGATATCATACATTTACGGACCTGTTTGAAGTTGATTAAAAGATACAGCACTGAAGGCAGCACTAATGGAACATTAGGAAAGTATTCCGATCCTTTGTTTTGCATTGTTGATACCACCATTGTCTTGTGGAAGGAAACCTCTTTTTTTCCGGAAATGTATAATGCAAGATTCTCCCGCTCCTTTTTCAATTTTAAGTTCAGAAAAGGACAATAAGGAAAAACGGTTAACAAATTGGTATGAAGTAATGGGGGAGACATTGCAGTCCCTTTAAGCGGATATTGACCTACTAAGGAGAAATCCGTTGAAAGTAAAGTCCCATTTGGAAAGAGCTGACTGGATCAAAACATGTGAAGCAAGACCTGTCGGCCCATATTCATTTAAATGGTGGATGGGAAAAAAAAGGCTGAAATGAACCCCCCAGGTATTTATGTAAGTTCCCATCCCCATTTTACAGGGATCTTCTCCTTCGATGACAGATGAACATTATGCCAACAAGAGAAATACAGTTCAAACGTCACCAGAAGGGGATTGAGAATAATATCTGTCGGTTCTGTAAGAAGAAAGAGGCGGTAGAATCACTCTACCACATCACAAGGGCCTGTGAAAGCCTCACTACGGAACGTTCAAATTATATGGGAGCACATATGAAGGGAACGTTATCTTTAGAAGAATATTGTGACTGGGCCTTGATTGGTGAACAAACGGGACTTATCTTGGCTATGTTAAAATTTATTAATGCAATGATTGGACAAAAAAAGTTGGGAGTGTAGTAATTGTCCTACTCGGACTGAAAATAATATAGGCAGTAAAGGCTGTGAAACCATTTTCATTGTTATTGAAACCTAGGAAGGTTGAAAGGTTGCCTCTTGATTTTTTTAAACTGTTAAAGGTTTCGTTTGTACTATAATTAGTTTTTTTAGTTTAAAACCAATAAAACTTTTATTTAAAAAAAAGTGTTGATGCAACCATTTAGGCATTTATATTGCTAAGTGTTTACTTATATAACGCTTTCACAGAATTGCTTTATCTAGAACACTTTTATGCACAATTATTATTACCCAACTAAAATTAGTCTGCATTTGAATTTGATGACCTTGGAAGGGTGACATGCTGAGTTGACCTGGCAAGGAATGAAACGTGCACATCACCCTCAGACCTCAGCAGTGAGCACTTAACCTGTTGAGATATATAGTACCACCTGCTGCTTCTCTTAAATGTACATACTGACAGCTTTTAGTCACGCTTTCACTCTGGAGGTTACATTTCTTATTAATATAACACCTATTATTGCAGTGCTTAGAAGCAGGAGCATATGTCATGGCACATGTTGCATTTTGTATCACTAATGGACTGGAGGGGGCAGGGCAGAGAAGAGGATGGTGTATAGATATCATAATTCCTTTTTTTCAAAATTGCCTATTTGATCAAACAACCTACTTTAGTGCGATAGCTCAGCCAGTTAAACGCTCAATCATGACATGTGGCAGTCTGCACTTTCTACGTTCAAATCTCAGCAGTGCCACATCAGCCTGTTACCCTTCTGAGGTTACTAAATTGAGTACTATCACATTTGGTAGCAATAACACCTCTTTTTATAGCACTTAGAAGCAGGGAGAATCCGGCATTAAGCACTATACATAAACATGTGTTATATCATAAACTGTTCTAGCTGGATATGATACAATCTATGCCATGGTAGAGTGGTTTGGCATGGACAAAATGATAGGCCACAGAAACATGAATAACTCAAGTTGTTCTAGATGCGAAGTTCCAAGGCTGAGACATCCAGGGACTTGACCTGTATAACATTCAGTTGTACTTTACAAATGTAGCACATTAGAGAAAGCCAAAATAGAAGTGAAATGAAGAAGGCTTTTGGTGGGAGGAATTGTGATTGCTTAAAGTGACACTTCCGGCAAGATTCTCGTCCCAGTACTTACTATTGAGGAAATCCACCCTCCACCCAGGAGCCATTGTCCAAATATTTTTTAGCTCTTCACCTCCCTGCCCTCCTGGTAGCATATAATGTCCCTATGAGGGTAAGGCTGAACGGAGCAGGTTTACTATCAAAGTCCGTAAACACCACAAGAGGGGTGAAGCAAGGATGCTCATTGGCACCAGCATTGAACAAACTCTACATCAAAGATATTGAAGAATGTGAAGTCACAGCTCGTTCCTTTCCCCCTACAATAGCAGAGGAAAAAATTAAATTCTGCGTCTACTTTATGCGGACGATATAATTTTAGTGGATCAAACTGAAGTCGGTCTGCAGGGAAAATTGAACAGCTTGTCCTCATGCCTGAAACAAAACGAACTGGACATAAACAAAGAAAAAACAAAGATACTGACCCTGGCAAAAGGATCCGCAGGAGTGGCAAAATACAACTGGAATTGCGAGGGTGTGACTCTAGAGAAAGTGTCAACATACCAATACTTGTGAGTCATAATTAATAAAAGCCCCACAGAAGTCCCAATGCAAACAGCATTACATGCAAAAATGAAGATGCTCACATCACGGGCGATTATAATCGACAAAAAATACGGTCATTTTTCATTAACACCGATTTTGAAATTTTATAAAGCCAAAGTGGTGCCAACGATTATATACGGAGCAGAGGCCATGCCTGGCCTCCCGAGCAAACTTTGGAAGAAATTGGAAGGTCGATTCTGACGGCGCGTGTTGAAATTACCTAATTCAAAGCCAATCGCAAGCATAAGGAAAGAGCTAAATCTAGTCTCATTACAAGGTCATGTGCACAAAGCCACCTTACAATTCTATGGAAAGATCCAACGCAACCCCAGATCAAAAATCTTAGATGTAATTAAGAAAGAAAAGGAGGGAGATCAGAACAGCACATTGGCAAATTGGGCCACAAAGATCTCAAAGCTTCTTGAAGATATAGGAAGCTCACTGGAAGAATTGGAATTCAACCGTGTAAAAGTAAATCTGAAATTTATAAGGTGGGACTGGATTCAAACACTAGAAATTGCATCAGAATACAGATTGAGGAAACATCTTCCAACTTGCAATACCTAAAAGATAAATGGGGTAAGAAATTACCTGGAAATATTCCCTGACAGAACTTGCGCGCAACTTATTTAAAAGCCAGATTAAGAGCTTGAAAACAAAGGAAATTCTGGAAATCAAGGGGCAATTTACAAACAATAGCTGCCGGTTCTGTAAAAATGGGAAATCGATAGAAATGATTAAACATCTTCTATTGCACTGCCCAGGTACCCTCACACTGAGAAAGTCCTACTTGACTCTGCATATGGAACACACAAGACTATACGACGAGGACTCCTGATGGGAGAGAATGATGAGCGGAAATAACACAAAATTGGTGATTGCTGTTGCAAAAATTCTACAAAGGCTGGGGTTGGAACGAGAACCAAGTTGAATAATCTTAAAGACTCGTTATGAAACAAACTGAACGAAACTGCCCCATCCAAAGATCGGGATGGAACTGCTCATGGATCATGATTACTCTTTCTTTGTAAAAATGGTTTTGTTTAAAACAATAAACACAATAAAAAAATAAAAATAAATTCCGGACCATCCCAAATCTTTAGTTTAATTTCCACTCCGACCAGAGGCTCTTTCTTCCCACCCGGGAGAGAGAAGAGGGCCAAGAGCACCGTGACTGGGAAGGGTAGTACTAGGAGTGATGAACATAACTGGTAAGTAATCAGAGCATTCTTTTTCCACTGAAAAGTAATCCATCTAGCATTGTCTCCAATTTTGTCAAACAGACATTGCACATGTTCACACATTTTTATAATAAAAGTGCAAAGCACAAGTTAAGCCGGCCTTAATTTAAAACTTTTGGATGTGCCATGCAAATGAAGCTCTATTTTATTTTATATATGTTTTGTATGGTTTAGGGTATTGGCCGGGCACACTAGGTGCTGCCTATAAACCTATAAACCGAAATTATGGGAATGGGAAGTGAAGATAGGAGAGAGATTGGAGGAGGAGAGCTACACAGCATATGGTCCTTATTTGGGATTTTACCTGCTTACTAAATGCCCTTGGCCATACTAGCTGCTATGGCCATTACTACCCACTACTTGCTCCTACTACTCGCCCAAAGCACAGCCCCCTGGGATCTCTTTGAGCTAGCTCTGTGCTTTTAAGGGGATGCAGATATTATTTCTAAGCGTCTTCTGAACAGTAATGTATAGATTTCAGCTTTAAACAAGCTCCCAGGGTAATTAAAATGTCTTAACCAAGTGTGTCCTCCGCCACTTGATAAGCAATATGTGTGTTTTGCATCTGTTCCTTGGCCTGATTTTCCTGTTAAAAACAAGCGCTGCCAAAGTCAACAGTTTGGGCTCTTGTAGAGGCACGAGTCATTTGCCAGGCGTTCCTATAATATCCCTGGGTACTAACACCATTTGCCAGCTGGCAGCATTTTATGACCGAAATACTATTATCACAGTGCCTGGAAAATGCTTATATCATGCCTACAAAAAAGCCCAAACTTCTGGCTTAGCCAATGCGTGTTTTGGAATATGAACTTTAATTTCTTATACTTGCTGAATCAAAAGTAGTTTTGAATGTAACATGAGAGAGAATAGGAAACGTTCCTATCAGAATCTACTTTTCAGGAATTAAAGAGCCTTACAATATAAACAGGCGTTTCTATGAAGTATAATACAGAGGCTGTCTTAATCTCTAAACTTCTCTTCAGCCAAGATGCATAATATGTTCCTGTACTCTGAGAATCTTTTATTCCAAAGATTTACATCTGCGCCCATTCTGAAGCTGTTTAGTAAAACAATGCCGTCTATTGAACAGCCCTCACTTGTTCCGTGTCGATTATTTAACCACTTAATTTGAATTGCTCACATTTTTGAATGTTTGATGAAATACGTAACGATACAACATTCAACAACTGCGGGAGAGTGGGACACAGCATGACACAAGTCTCCTAGAACTGCTCTTACTGTGTGATAGGTTCCGAGAAGCTGATTTGATATAGTGGCATGGTATTATATAATGATTTCTTTGTAGTTTATTTCATTTGGCTTGGTTAACTTTAACCTCTGTCAATAATGTAGTAGGCCCTTCAATCCCTCTAAGACCACAAAATGAAAACCAAACACCCTGCCACACTTCTTCTCAAGACTATGGGCCTCATTATAAGTTTGGCCTTGTGGGAAAAGTGGCGGTAGTTCTGTTACTGCCACTTTTTCCACACTGCCAAACTACACGTTTGCCTGTGGGGGTTGACTGATTTACCACCAGACAAGAGCTGGAAGTAAATCGGGCCCAGCACTGGCAAAAAAAAAGCTGCTATTACCGTCTGGTGGTAATACTATTACCGGTGCTGGTAATACCAGCAATTCCCCTATAGAGTCCGACGGGACTCCATGGAATGGGGAATGACCACTGTTCCCGGCACCTGTAATATCCCAGTAATACCGGGATATCAGGCACTGGTCATGGTACTTCCGTTTGCCGGTCTCCCACCATAATTGCCGGCTGGAAACCGACAAACCTATAATGAGGCGGCAGACCCTATATATGACATTATGTGCGCAGACCCATTCTTTATCTCTGTTGATTCCAAAACATTGGATCAAACTTAATTTTGCTGACTGATCTCTATCCTCGTTTTCTTTTCTTCACTCTTATCTAAAAGACTATTCTACTTGCGCAAGCACATTCATTTTTCATGTACTGTTACCATCCATGTAAGCAAAGCACTTTGGCCAACGCATTTTATAAATAAAATACAAATACAAATGATGGGAATGCTCATCCTTAATCCTTATCATATATATATATGCGTATATATATATATATATATATATATACATATATATATATTTGCAAAACCGGGAAAAAGAATTCCAATTCTCCCAGGGAGGGATGGCACTCGTGGCAAGACACAAACCGCTGGTATAAATTACTTCCTCAAATCAAACCAATGCAGTATGGCGTTTAATTCAATGTCCAGTTTTATTAGGCATCAGCCAGATTAAAAAGTGCACGGTACAACGCGTTTCGCCGCTTACTCGCGGCTTGTTCACGTACAAGTGAAACCCACAACCAACTGTGTACATATAGGTGTTTCAAGCAATTAACCAGTCTCTATGGTTCTTTGTGCCATTAGTCCTTTGTCACTCTCTAGTACCGGCATAAATTGCTTCCATGAATGGAGAGAAAACAAGGCGGCCATTTTGTAAGAGGCAAATTTGTCTTGTATAATAGAACAGAAGGAATTGTTTGTTTCTGGCTAATATGACCCAAGTGGGTTAAATCTTTTGTAAGTTTGCCAGAATTCAAACTAGTATCTCTTTCACATTAATAGTCTAAGCCATGGTAACAAAAGAAATTTTATCCTTTCCTGGCTGATATGACCCAAGTGGGTTAATTCTTTTATAAATTTGCCAGGATTTAGATCGATATCTCTTTCACAAGTACAAATTCGCTTCAATAGTTTTTAATTCTAAAATATCAAACATATAGTCCTAAAAAAATATTTCTAAAAAGATTTTTCATTGTTCATTTTTTACTTTTACTTTTTCTTGCACAATACACATGCCTGGAGGATTATATTAACAGGCTGTGATTCGATATAGGTGTTTGCAATAAATTTGAATACAAGCAGAATACTAAAGTGCTAAGTGCTTAAAAGGTGTCATGTGCTAAAGTGCATCTATTGCTATATAAAGCAACAGGAATAAAGTGCTAGTGCATAAAATACAAAACATAGCGTAAACCAATTTCTGCTATTCAATCTGCAAACATAGATATTAAAAACAAACCACTTAGTACAAAAGTAATAAAACTAATAAAAATATGTGCATTATTATATTACAATAGAATTTAGGACAATTACACAATTTGAAAGACATGCCTATGTTTAAAATTTAAGACTCTCAATTCATCAATTTGGACTAGACAACCATAAAAACAAGAGCTGGCTAAAAAAGTTATCTAAGTGAATAAAATTTGACAATATAACACAATACAAAATTTAAAAAGATGTTTTTTGTGGCGAACAGACTTCATGTGGAGAGTTTAACACTTGTTAATACACCGTTCAAGATAAACTATATCGGTCCTGTGGCTCTAGGTTCCTAAATAGGTGTATAGTTCTTCATCTAGGTTGTGTCCTTTGGGTTTTTTCGATTCAATGCATCTATGCATTGTAGGCTAGGCATACATTAGCTAATTTGCAAAGTTATCACTACCCTGTCCAAGGCTTCCATTTTTGAGGAGAGAAAACATTACCAATGGAAGGCAGCCCTTGAGTAATAAATGTCAGGTCTATTTTATCCTCACATCCAAAAGCTGAGCTGTCCGAACGAGTATATTTATGTCCTGGTTGCAAATGCTTTAATGTCATGGGGATTATTGTGAAAAATTCAAAACGAGCACCAAGCCCACTGCACATTATGTACTTACTGATTCAAGCATGCAACGCTTTCTTTTACAAATATATTCGTCAAATATAAAGAGCTGTGCTCATTATTATGTTCTAAACATTTTCTTTGATTTCATGCAAAGTAGCAAAGACTCCTCACTGGTTCAATTTGGCCCTTCACCTTTCTTAAAGGGGTCTTTTGAAAGTCTGCAAACCCAAATTGTATATCTTGGAATGATAACATTCTATGAGAAAATAATGTATATCATTATTCTAGATTTGGATAATCTTTTCACAGTGACAATAGTGTAAAGTTCTTATTATGACTACAACATAATGTGTGTGTATATGTGTGTGTACTGAGGCAGGCTGTGTCTACTGCCTGGATAAACTCCTGTGGCCCAAAGCACTGCGTGTACCAGGCTGACCACCGGAGAAGAAACCAGTTTAGCTGAACAGTGGTACTATGGGCGCCTCATGGCCCTTTCAAGATGGCCGCCACAATAGGAAGGCACCTCTGGTGTTTGATCTCCCATCTCTTGCAATACCATTGGGCAGGGCAGCCTTCCTTTCCCTATTGGGAAGCCGGCAGGGTTTAGCCAGCCCCCTCACCAAAGGCCCACATCTAAGACCCTTTCCGGGCCTGGAGGGCTCGGAGGGCCCACTACTTGCAACCCTTCAGCTCCTCATGGAACAGTCACCTGACATGCAGCCTGTCACCCCTCGAAACTTGGACCTCTGGAACTTTGTGCAGCCCTCATGAATACCTGTGAGTCACGGCTGGGATATTGTTATTTCTTTCTCCACTAACCTAAACAGCTGTTGAACCAAGGTGTGCCTATGCCATTCTGACTTCCTTGCCTTACTTAATCCTCCCCTTTGCATTGCATTCTGTGCTTCTGGTGTAATTGGAATCCTGGTGTGTTTTCTAACACTTGTGTAATTTGAATCCTGTTGTATTTTCTAACATCTCTGCGCCCCTTTGTGCATTGCATTCTGTGCTACTGGTGTAATTCGAATCCTGGTTTGTTGTTTTAACATCTCTGCGCCCCTTTGTGCATTGCATTCTGTGCTACTGGTGTAATTCGAACCCTGGTGTGTTTTTTTTTTAACATCTCGGCACCCCTTTGTGCATTGCATTCTGTGCTACAGGTGTAATTAGAATCCTGGTGTGTTTTTAACATCTCTCCATCCACTTTTGCATTGCATTCTGTGCTTCAGGTGTAATTTGGATCCTGGTGTGTTTTTTAACTGCACCCCTTTTTTTGCATTGCATTCTGTGCTCCTGGTGTAATTTGAATCCTGGTGTGTTTTTTAACATCCATGCACTCGTTTTTGCATTGCATTCTGTGCTTCTGGTGTAATTCGAATCCCAGTGTGTTTTTAACATCGTTGCACCCCTTTTTGCATTGCATTCTGTGTTTCTGGTGTAATTTGAATCTTTGGTGTGTTTTTTAACAAATCTGCACCCCTTTTTGCATTGAATTCTGTGCTTCTGGTGGTGTACTTCGAATACTGGTGTGTTTTTAACATCTCTGCACCCCACTACTAAAGTGTTCCATTACATCTGTTTTCTTGCTTCCCTTGACTACTAGGCTGCCTGGTGAGTTTATGCTTGCACTGTTCTGTGCAGCCCCTCCTCTATCTGCCTCCTACCCCGAGCCATCCCTATGGCACTCACCTCCTCCCCTGTCTTTTCTAACTGCTTTACTATCACCTATCCTCCCATTCTCACGAAGTCTGGTAGAGAAAAGCTTAAAAAAGACATTCTGACCACTAATCCCGGCCTACCATTACAGATGCAAATGTCAGCGCAACATCCAGACAGACTTTCACTGATATCATCTTTTCTGGCCCCCTCTCCAAATCTATGGACTCCTCATCTTATCTCTACTCTCTCTCTCCTCTCACATCCTCACCCATGAATGGTGGTATTAGATGGGAAGTACTTTTGGCGGGCTTCTCATCATCCAGATGTATCATTGTCTATCATAATGGCCCCATCTGGGTTCAGGGTCCTCAACCCAACCAACTCCTCTTTGACTGGTGCTTGCTGTCCCTCGTCAACTTCCTTCCCACACCTGCTACTCCTTCTTCCACACTCTCTGTCCGACCTCCTCCGAATGGTGTACCACGCCCCTTAACACCTCCTCTGAAAACCTTCAAAGGCAGTTACCCCCTGCATCTAGCCACGCTTAATGCTGGCTCTGTTATCAAACACTCTGCCGACATCTGCCTCCTCCTTCAAGACCTTGACCTCGATATCCTGGCTCTTACTGACATGTGGTTCAGTGCCAGCTCAGTCATTGCTTTTGACTCACTTCTCTCTGATGGCTATAAGATCATCTCCATGTCGTGCCCTAACTGTACTGGCATGGGCTTGCCCTGATCTGCCCTGAGTGGGTCCATTCTTCCCTCATACACACCCAGCCTTACTCTTCTTTCGAGAGCCTGGTTTGCAAATTAGTCATCTCCCCCACTTCCTCCCTGACCATTGCCACTATCTACAGGACACCATGTTCCTCTCTGAATGGGCTGATTTCTCCTCTCCTCTCCTCTCCTCTCCTCTCCTCTTCTCTCCTCTCCTCTCCTCTCATCCACCTTTAGACTACTTTTCCTCGGTGACTTCAACTTCCACCTTGACTCCTCAATCACAGCATCCACTCTCTTCTGTGACCTCTGCACCCCACTCTCCCTCTCCATTCTCTGCTATAGTCCTACCCACTAGGCTGAACACATACTTGATGCCATCATCCACAGCGATCTCTTGCTCCCCTCCCCACTCACCAACCCACTCTCTTGGTCAGACCATTCTTTCCTCTCCTCTCACCTAGGCCCTCTCTGCTGTTTGACTGCACCTCCTCCAACCCTGCCAACCGCGTTCACAAACATCCGTACGATGAAATGAGTGTCAGCTGCTACCTTTGCATCTACCTTCATCCTTTACCCCACTGCAGACTCTACCTCTGACTCTGCTCTCTGCAACCTCCATCTTGCCATCACTAACACTCTTGACATTCTTGCCCTAGTCATGAAGATCTGCCTGAAATATGCCTCCAAGCGTAACACCTGGTACAATTCTGAACTTGCAGCCTTGAAATGCAAGTGCAGCGCTGCAGAACAGAAGTGGAAGACCTCAGGCTCACCCTCTGACAGACTGGCCTGTTGCCTGCTCCAAAGGCAATACCGACTCTCCGTTTGCTCCAAGAAAGGGACCCACATGAACGCTTGTGTCTCTGGTGCATCCAACAATACAGCTGAAGTCTTTAAAATCTGCAAGGAACTAGCCAACCCTTCCACAGTCTCCATCTCACATCTTCCCTCACAGGCCCTCTGCAACGCACTGGCCACACACTTAACTGCAAAAACTCAGGAAATCCTGAGCACTCTCGCTTCTCTATCCCCTCCCCTTTCTGCACCGCCTGCCGCCTATGGAATACGTCCCCCCTCTGCCTTTCTTGACTCCTTCTCTCCTATCACATCTGATGAGGTCACTAGAGTCGTACGCTGTATGAAGGTCTCCTCCAAACAGGTCTCCCCATGTTCTTCCACAACTATTGAGGACAATATTGTCTCTCTTTCCCGTGCACGTGCTGATTTCTGCAATCACTCTTTTGCTAATGGGTCCTTCCCCTCTTCCCTCAAGCACTCTCTTGTGTGCCCACTGCTGAAAAAACCTTGTGCAGACTGGTCCTGTCCAGCTAACTACCACCCCAACTGTAGCACCCCCTTCCTTGGGAAACTCTTGGAGAAGCCGGTCTTCCCCCAACTGACCCAGCACACTGAGCTTGTTAGTTGTCTACATGACCCTCAATATGGATTCCGAGCATCCAGAGGCATCGAAACTGCCCTTCTGACCACCCATGAAGAACTGCTCCCATCTCTTGATTCTAACTCTCCTGCTGTTCTCATTCTACTTGATCTCTTCTCTGCATTTGACACAGTCAATCACTCCATCCTCATAAAACGCCTCTACAATACCCTAGGTATCTCGGAGCAGGCACTGTACTTGCTGACCTCCTTCCTCAGTGACCGTCTCTCCCAGGTTATCCTGGGTTCTTTCTCCTCTTCCACCTCTATCTCCTTCTGTGGTGTCTCCCAGGGATCCAACATTTCTCCCTGGCTCTCTAACATCAATCGTGCCCCACTTGCACACCTAATTTCCACCTACTCCCCTTACTTCCAGTGTTATACAGATGACACACAAATCTTCTTCAAACTTCTCTCTGATCCTCCTCCATCATCCCTGACTGCCTATCAGCCATCAAGTCCTGGTGTGCTTCCAATGATCTCTTTCTCAATTTCAGCAAGACTGAGGTCCCTCCTATGGGGACTCCTGCTCCCTCTTTATTCCCCTCACTCTGGCCACCCTCTATGGGCTCTCCCCCTTCGCGTTCATGTGAAGATAAAACCTTTGAGTCATCTTTGACTCCCCTCTTTCCTTCCTCCCTCACATCCAGGAGCTTGCCATGAAGGCCCACTTTCAACTTCACCTCCTCAAAGTAATCCTTCCTTTTCTCACTTTTCCTCAGAAGCTCGATGTCTCTAGAGCTCTGGTACTCTCTAGGCTTGACTACTGAAATAGCCTCTTCCTTAATGTACCCTCTTCCTCTTTATGACCCCTCCAGCTAATCCGGAAAAGTGCTGCAAGACTTGTCCTTGGCCTCAAGGCCAGAGACTGCTTCTGTCCAGCCCTAAAAACTCTCCACTGGCTCCCAGTTGCAGCAAAGATCAAATCCATATCCCTCTGCATCATCCACAAGGCTGTCTGGGGCTGGGGACCACACTATCTACAATTGGCTCTCACTAAATATACACCCTCCAGATCTTTGAGTTCCTCTGGCACCAACTCTCTGCCTGCCGCAATTTGCTAAACAGCCAGCTGGTGGATGAACTCTTTCCGTGGGTGGCTCCCTCCTATGGAACATCCTGCCCATTCCCCTTAGTCTTTAGTTGGATCTCCTCAAATTCCAGAAGCTCCTCAAGACTTTCCGTTTCACCTCCTTCTTCCCCCCTACCTCTTTTGGTAAACCCCACAGTCGCTGAGATTGGTGAATATGACCCTTATGTGTCCACCCTGGCCTTGGCTTCTACCCCCAATCGCCTTCAGCCTCTGGCCACTTTCCAACACTTGCCTTTACCCACTGGCCTGTGCTATAACAGACCTTCACTGCACTTATTTATTGGCAGTTTACCACTCTCACCAAGGGATATCTGCCAGTCACTTAACAATTTACAACGTACTCCATGGCACTTCCCTTCTTGTTACTCCAAGCACTTACCCCCTACCCCCATTCATTGCTCTCTCTGCACTTGCACGCTCTGAATGCTCACAAGGCCTACTAGGACCATCTCTCTCTTTCATTGATATATTTGTCTTTCATTCCCATGTTCTCTCCCTGTTGTCCTGTGGGTGCTTTGAAACACAATTTACTTGATGTACAAGCGCCTTTCAAATGTACAATAAATAAATAAAATTATCATGGAAGTGATCATTAGAAAGGAAGATTGTAAATGTTTAAAAGAGCCAACTTGCAAAGTTTGTGAAAATAATGTCTGTTTTTTAATAGTTTTTTGCCAAAAATACACATCATTTTGTCTCTCAAAATGACCTTCACGTTTGGAAAGGACCACACCCAAATTCAAACCAATTATCTGTTTCTTCTGTTTAATTTTGCATGCTGGGGACTTGTCAATCGGTAGTGCTCTTGGACTAATGTATGCACAAACTCTAATTAATGAATAATAGAAAATAACACATTGTACACCCTGCAGCCAGGTACACTGGTCCCTTACAAGATCTGTCAGAATCCCAGAAATCCCCTGCAGAGCCTATCTGCATCCACATCACATTCCTGTGAATGGACTATGCAAACTCAATGTGATGGTGACAATCCTGCAGGACACATGCTAGGGCAATGTATGATTCCAAACACAAGAACATTCCCCACTTTAGAGGATATGTCTGTTGCTCCTGCTCACACTCCCTGTTTAACCTCATAAAACACAGGGCCCCTTCAGTATATCTGAAAGTGGCTCTAGTAAACATGCGCCTGAAAACCCCACTCTCCCCAACAGAGACAGAGAGAGAGACAGACAGTGAGACAGAGAGTGGAGAGAGAAAGAGAGAGACAGACAGAGAGGGAGCCAGAGAGAGAAAGGTAGAGGCAGCGGAAGAGCACGTAGAGAGAGAGAGAGAGAGCCAGTGAGCACTAGATTGGCATATGATGCACCAGGTACAGATTCTTATGTTTATTTAATAAAGTTGGTTATATTAGGAGTCTTAGTAAATGTAGAATATGAGGATGGGGATGATTACGTATTGCAAGGTTCCTTAAACTGTGGTAGGGTCAACCGTACCCCAACAACATTCCATATATTGCCCCCTCACCATTTAACTTTGTCCACACCCCTTTTACTTCACCTTATCACACACTCTTCTCCATGATGAAAAACAGATTTCTAAAAATATTACCCCCGTATTGAAGTTATTACAAGGTCACTCTTAATATTAGCTACAGTTACGGTGTTAGCATAATTGTTTGTTTTTATTTGGTTGAATGGTACATTTGACCGAATTTGTCCTGTGCCATTCTACCAATTAAAAACAAAATATTAGGCTAATACATACCGAACATGTGGAGCAGGGTTGCGGGGTGTCCACCACTCCCTAGGATCGGTATGTATTAGCCTTCGGGGGTTGCAGGATTGTCCCCCGCTTCCTCAACATGGGAGGTGGGGGACTGGAAAAAAAAAGAAAAAGGGACCCTGCAGCGTCGGATCGGACCTGCGTTAGAAGGATGGATCTGATGCCGCAGGGGTGAAGAGGGGCAGGTGGCGTGTAAACAGGTAAGTAGGGGAGTGGGTGGGGTTTGTGGGTTGGTGTGCATGTATTTGGTTTGCACTTTGATCCTCTGACAACTGATTGCATGCAGGCAGTTTTGTTTTCGTTCTGTTCGCCGCAATCAATTGTCAGACGATCAAACACCACCAAACCATAGTTACATCTGTATTATAATATTTTATTCTTGTGTTGCATTTTTTTTTATTTCTTGAAAAAGACCTTATGAGTCACAGACATATTTCCCGTCGTGTTACCTGTGGGAAACCAAAGGGTGTCTCACCCGCTAGTCCTCTGGGACTTGTCATCCAGGTGGCCAGGACACAGCCATCGCTTTTGTTTGTTTGTTTTTTTGTTTATTGTATTGTGCACAAAACCCGGAGGTATCTGGGTGCATTGCATAGAAATACAGGTGTTACAGTTCCATGTAAAGATAAATACAATTCAGATAAAGTACAGTAGCAGACATACATATTAGGCAGACAACAAGCGGCACAAGGGGGTCGCAGAAAGTCAAAGATTTGAGGCAGGCAGATGTCATTCGAGACTAGCCAATATTTGGTATTTTTCATAAAGATTTGGAACATCTGGTCCATTCGCAAATGAATAGGGAGTGAGTTCCAGAAATGGGCGGCCAGAACCGGAAAACTAGTGCCCCCAGCTTTTTTCAGATTAGATCTAGGAACTACGATGCAATGCGAATTTGCAATCCTAGTGGGCCGTGATGAAGCTTTTTTCATGATTCTATCTCTTAGATACTGCGGTGCAGCATTATTTAGACATGTATGAGTGATGGAGACAATTTTGAATTGGATCCTGTCCTTGATAGAGAGCCAATTGTGTATTCTTATGACCTCAGAGATGTGTTGCCTCTTTGGGATGCTTAAAGCTGTTCTTATGGCATTAGTCTGTAAAATGTGTAGTTTAGGGCATTACAATAATCAAGTTTGGACAAGATTAAGGCTCTTGCTAGTTTGATGCAACTATTAGTAGATAAGAAGGGTTCACAAGCCAGTATCAGCTTGCTCGTGTATGTTGTAGCAGAGGCCATTGCATTGACTTGTTTGTCCAGGTTCAGTGTTGAGTCCAGGTAGAATCCTAGAGTTTTAGTCTCCTTAGAGCCTTTAACAACGATGCCGTCAATGTTAAATGACGTGTTTTGGCTTCCCAGTTTGATGAGTTTGGCTGGGGCTTCTAGGATCAGGATATCGGTCTTGTCATCATTCAAGCATAGGCCATGGGCTGCCATCCATGCTTGAATGATTGAGTATATTCTATTGACTAGAGCCAAGTCAGTGTCATAGTCACCTGAAAGGGGTAAGAGTATTTGGGTGTCAACTGCATAATTAGTTTAGGAGACACCCAGATGATCCAAGTCGTCGAACAATGGCTTCGTAAACATATTATACATATTATACATATTATACATATTATACATGGTCGGTGAGACACACGATCCTTGTGGGACACCGCATGTGATAGGAGAAGGGTCAGCAGCAGCTGAGGGAGTTAAAACTCTCATTGACCTATTATTGAAAAAGGATTGAATCCAGTCAGTGGCTTCTTGGGAAAAGTTGGTTGCAGTGGACAAGTGTTTGCCAAGCACTTTGTGATCGACCTGATCGAACGCGGCCAATAGGTCCAGAAGGAGTAGTAAGGCACATTGTCTGTTGTCTTTAAGTTAGTCAATTTGCATTTTCAAATCAATCAAGGCAGTTTCTGTACCGTGGAGTGGTCTGAAACCCGACTGTCTTAGTCCTAAAAGGTTGTTGGACTCTAGATATCGCTGTATCTGCAGATATTCAGCTTTCTCTATTATTTTGAGGAAAAACAGGACAGTGGTAATTGGCCTATAGTTGGTTGGGATGGTAGGGTCCATTGAAGATTTCTTTAGCAGAGGTAGCATTCAAGCATCCTTGAGATTAGTAGGGACATTAGAGGCACGGAAAGAGGCATTTGTTAATTTGATGATAAATGGCGCCAGATCTCTGGCAGCCTCTTTGATGATTTGTGCTGGGCAGGTATCTCCCTGGCATCTTGACGGTTTAAGCGAGGCGATTATTTTTGCCACCTCTAGGGTAGTGTCTTGAGAGAATTTAAATTCTTGTATAGGTTTGGGAGAGTGTTTTTCGGGGTTGTCATGATTATCTAGTTTGGTTAGGATAGGTCTCTTGGCATCAATTTTGTTTTGGAAGGTGGTGCTTTTGTTGGATAAGGCATTTTGAATGTTGGAGCATCATACTTTATCCTTTATGCACGAGTCCTCTGAGGGAATGGGGGATTCCATTTCCCTCATGATCACAACGAGTTACTTGCTGGAGCTGGCTTTGTTTATCCTTTCATTATACGTTTCATGTTTGGTTAGTAATATTTCCGCTTTATACTTGGTAGACATTTCATTCAAGCTATGTTTATTTTCTTTCGAAGGCATATTTTTCCACAAGACTTCTTTTCTCTGCTTGAAGAGCTTTCAACTGCGGTGTGAACAACAAGTAAAGGTGGGCTCTGGCTTTGCCTTTTCGCATTTTGAAGGGAGCAATGATGTCTAGTGCTTGTGTAATAGAGGAGTTACATAGCTCTACTAGTGCGGCATGGTCTTCGGACTCAGGTGCCCAGTTCATGTAGGAAGCAAGAGAGGTAGATGTTTATCGGTTGTGATGTTCCGCTTATTCTGACTGAGAAGCGGTGAGATAGTCCTAGTCGCTGGTCATTTGGTCAGTGTGAAGGAGACTAAGTGGTGGTCAGTCCACGTCTGTGGTTCGACAGATGTAATTGCCATCTCACAATTTAGATCTGCTACCCAGTCTAGTATCCTCCCTTTCTCATGGGTGGGCTGGTTGACTTTTTGTGTGAGCCCTAGTTCAGTAAGGGTCTCAGACAGGGTCTTAGCATGTTGGTCATTAGGGTCTAGGAAGCCCAAGTTGAAATCACCTAGCATTATTATTTGTGAGGTGAGTTTAGTATCTGCCAATATGGTCATGATATCTTCCTCAAAGGATCCAATGAGACCCAGAGGTCTGTAGATTAGGTGTATTGTTAGAGTACTTGAGTTAGAGGTAGTTAGTTTAACCGTGTAGTTTGCACAATTTCACAATAGGGGACGTGGCAACTCCGAGCCCTGGGTTAGACTTCCCTATAAAGGTGATGCCTCCCCCTTTTGAAGTTGTTCGGTCTGCTCTCACAATGGTGTACGTGTCAGGAATGGCCAATAAAAAGGACGATCCTGCCGCAGCATGCAGCCATGTCTCTGTATGGCTAGGAAATCTAAGTCTAAAATCTTAATTAGATCGGCGATATCTATGGCATGGGCAACCACAGATCTGGCGTTTATTAGGGCGCCTTTGACAAGTTGGCTAGTGTTGTGCGGTAAGGTTGAAGATTCCTTCTTGTGGTTAGTTCTTGTTATTTCCTGTAGTTAGCCTTAGGTAAAGGGTTGTTAGAACCTGGCGGGCTTGTTTATTAATCTGTGCATTTAGTCTGAGTGGAGCAATAACTGGCAAAATCTGGAACCAAGCCTACTGTTTCTGAATCCGATAGAGCCAGGCTGGTTGGGTGTTGGTTTGGTGGCATATAGATTAATCTATTGGGTAGGGGTTAAAGTATCTCCTGCTTTGGTGGGACTGACTCGGTCAGTATAGTGTGGCTTAGTGCCTGAGTTTAATTCTGATAAGAATGAGGTCGGCATAATGGATGTGTGATGTGTATATTTAAGGGGTTGGAGTAATTTGGTGGGTTTAATCTCCAGTGGATTGGGAGACGTCATGGCCATCGTTAGGAATTTGCTTTTTAGATGGGGACAGCTACCCCTTTTACAAAAATAGTGGGCAGCTACTAAGGTAATTTAGAGGATGACAGTATCATGTTGAGCAGTCTGCATAGTTAAAATCGAGAAGACAATTATCAATAAGCAGTACTCCCTTGGGTAGGTCCTGTCAGGGCCCTAGCGAAACAAGATCCAGTTCCTGGGAGTGGAAGCGTGCAGGAGGATCACCTGGGTGAGGGGTGTTCATGGAGTGGGGGTGAGGTGACCGATGGTGAGACATGGTATTTCGCCCTTTCCCGTACCATTGACCCTCCTATTTCATAGGATTCTTTGTTGTACCAACTCCCCCCCATTTCTACACAAACACTGGGCTGAGGAAGAGGGCGCCTGAGAGCAACAAGTCTAACCCTTACATATCTAATTGGACATGCCCCTCTAATTGGGTCCGGCAAAGTCTGTGTTAGGACACCTACCTGTACTGGGCGGCGGGGCTCTGGGGGGCGTGCTGGTTCCTGGCGGCTGTACCCACGTCTCAGATTGTGGAGACGACGCGCCGCCCCGGGCACATTTCCCCGGCGGATTTGCTCTGTCCTGGCCCGTGTGGGGCACGGTTGTCGTTCACGCAGCTGTTCGAACGTGTTTGCGTTCCAAACCTCGTTCGCGAGGCGACATCCATTCGCGCATGCGCATTGCAGCGCGGTTCAAGCCTCGTTTTCACACAGGACCGCTACTTAAGCGATCCGAATTGTTTTCCCACCGCGTCTCAACGCGGTTGGTTCCCTTCCGCTTCGCTCCCTGGTTCTGAGGTTCTTGGGTCCTGATCCTGTGCCTGGGCTGTGTCCTTCCTGCCCCTACCCTTGTCTGGCTCCCCTTTCCCTTCCCTTACCTGTCTTCTTGTGTACTCTGGTCTACTTCCCTGGGGAATCCTCCTGCTTCCATCCTTGCCTGAGTTGCCCACCTCCTGCTGAGTCTCCTGTGGTCCTGGTCTGCTTCCCCGGCTCTCCTGCATTGGTACCTTGGACTCACTGCTTACCTGTACCTGTACCATAGACTCTTTGCTTACCGGCATTGGCACCTTGGACTCCCAGCTTACCTGTACTGGCTACTTTTGTACTTTCACTATCCTGGATAGCTGCTTGGGATACTTTGCCGGTACCTGCCAGAAACATCTACGACCTTCCCAGTCAGTGCTTGCACTGTTCTGACGCCACGTTAATATTGGGAAGCGTCATTCGTGGCGTCAGGAGCCGGCCCCAGTTCAATCCTGTATTACAGGACGGGTCCGGGGTTGGTTCTTTGCGTCGCTACTCTTCATTTGCGAAGACTTCATCAGCTACGTGTCTACCTCTACCACGACGTGGCTACCTCGGCACGCAAGACTTCTGGAGATACAGGTACGCCCCGTCCTCGGGACACACAACTTAACAGATTGAGACGCCTTATCCCCAGTTCTGAGACGGAGATGGAGGAATCCCAGGAGATCCATGACGAAGTCAGAGCCTTAAGAGCAGAAATGGCGGTATTACGTCAGGAGAATCTCAATCTCCGCCAGATGGTCATGCAAGGAACCCCTGTTATTCCACATGCGGAGACACCAATGGCTTCTACCGCACCCATGAAGTTTGATGGTGATCCTAGGCGTGTGGCAGAATTCTGCAACCATTGCAGGATACATTTTCTGTTCCGGGCATCACATTTCACACAAGAAAAGGCTAAGATTGGCTACATCTTGGGAAATCTAACAGGAAGTGCTTTGGCTTGGGCTTCTCCCTTGGTATCGGCTAACAGTCCCATTCTTAATGATTTTGTGGCATTTGAGAAAGCATTTTTGGAGGTATTTCAGTCTCCCAATTTGGCTGTTACGGCACAGAATCAGTTGATGGATTTAAAACAAGGACCCAGTGATATTATCACTTATATAAGTCGGTTCCGTCAATTGGCTACGTACTCTCAATGGCCCGAAGTAACGCAAAAAACTCTGTTCAGACGCGGCCTAAGAGAAGAATACAAGGATGAGTTACTTCACATACCCGAACCTGAGACTCTGCCGTTACTCCAGGAGCAGGTCCTACGTATTGATCATCGCCTGGCCGAACGAAGAGGTGAGAGACGTCGGTTAGAGAGGTTCCTTCCCCGACCACTTCCTCAGGCTGGAGGCGCACCTGTCAGTTCGGAGATGGGTTTAGAACCGATGCAGCTAGGAGCACTCAGAGGACCATTATCGGAGGCTGAGAAAAGACGCAGGAGAAGTCTCCGTCTTTGTTTGTATTGTGGTACTGCCGGACATTTTCTCAGTGCTTGTCCATTGCGACCAATCAAGAAGGCGGAAAACTAAGAGGCCTGTCGCAACGGAGGAAGGCAGTGACAGGCCCTTCGATCTCTTCAGTCCTTCCCATTCCTGTGACGACCCATCCACCCATGACTCCGGTGGCCCTTATGGCTCTTCAGATCCGGGTTACCTGGCATAGCAAATCAGTGATTGTATTGGGTCTTCTGGATTGTGGAGCCTCATGTAATTATGTGGACTTTGAATTTTCCAAGAAGAACGGGATACCTCTGCTTGATAAGGATCATGCTACCCTGGTGGAGGTAATTGATGGAACCCCTTTGGCCTCCGGTCCGGTTCGCCAACATACTGGAATACTACAGTTACAGATAGCTGAACACCACGAACTGATTTCTCTTGATGTGATTAAATCACCCTCATACCCGATAATTCTGGGGTTGCCGTGGCTATTACATCATAACCCCATTATTGATTGGGCTTCCCGTAACCTGACCTTCGCTTCCAATCGATGTAGTCGGGAGTGTAACACCTTCGGACCTAGTACCGGATCTTCCACTATTGCCACTCAGACAGAAGGATCAGGACCGTTCCACGTGTGTACCTTGTCTTCGGTACCCTCCGACTACAACGATTACCATGAGGTATTTTCTGAACCTGTTACCATTCCTTTGCCACCTCACAGAGACTTTGATTGTGCCATAGAACTACTACCCGATGCAGTAATTCCTCATGGCAAATTGTATTCCTTATCACCTCACGAGAGAGAGGTCCTGCAAGAATACTTGGATGACTGTCTTCAGAAAGGTTATATAACACCTTCTAAGTCACCTGCGGGATTCCCTTTGTTCTTTGTGAAAAAGAAGGAGGGCACTTTACGGCCTTGTGTGGACTATAGGCAATTAAACGACATCACACGAAAGGATCGATATCCGTTGCCCTTGATACGCAACATTATGGAGTCTTTGCGGAATGCCCGTATATTTTCTAAGTTGGATCTCCGAGGGGCATACCATTTAGTACGTATCAAGCCGGGCGACGAATGGAAGACGGCCTTTAAGACCCCAGCAGGGCATTTTGAGTATCGTGTAATGCCGTTTGGTCTGTGCAACGCTCCAGCCGTTTTTCAACGTCTAATGGACGACATTTTCTCGGATTTGATTGGTGTATCCGTATGGGTATACCTCGATGATATTTTGATATTCTGCAAAGAGAAAGAGGAACATCCACGTCATGTGAAGGAGGTTCTTGGTCGGTTACATCACAATCACTTATATGCCAAAGCTGAGAAATGTCACTTTCATCGGAGTAGTATCGAATTTCTTGGATATGTTATTAGTGAATCCGGAATACACATGGATCCTGCCAAGGTACGGGCGATTCAGGAGTGGAGACAACCTTCCGACTTGAAATCTCTTCAGCGTTTCTTAGGATTCGCCAATTTTTACCGGCGTTTCATACCTGCCTATTCGGAAGTAACCGCGCCTTTGTCAGATTTGACCAGCAACAAGACTCCGTTCAGATGGACTGCAACAGCAACCAGTGCTTTCAAGAAACTGAAGGAGGCATACAGTACTTCCCCGATTTTACATCATCCTGATGAGAACAGGCCATTCATCGTGGAGGCAGATGCTTCCGATTTTGCTGTTGGGGCTGTCCTTCTTCAAGACGATCCACAGACAGGGTTGGAGGTTCCTGTTGCCTATTATTCCCGGAAGTTAACATCCAGCGAAAGAAATTATGCAATCATTGAAAAGGAGCTATTGGCCATAAAGGTTGCATTTGAGGAATGGCGTCACCATCTTCTGGGGGGAAGATTCTCAGTGGAAGTACGCACTGATCACCGGAACCTACAGTATCTACGCTCCTTACAGTGTCGTACTTCTCGTTTGGCTCGTTGGGCCTTGTTCTTTTCCCAATTTGATTTCACGATTTCCTACATCCCTCAGTCACGCAATTCGAAGGCTGACGCTCTTTCTCGCTCCCTGGAGAACAACGTTGAACTAGATCATCGAGCTCAACAATTACTTCCTTCTAAACACTTCTTGTTGGTTATATCTCAATGCTTGGATACCATCCTACAGGACACTCAAAAGGATCCCAAGTATTCCTTACTTCTCCAACACCCTTCAATTAGGGAGAACGGTGGCCTACTCTTCTTTCACAATCGGTTATACCTCCCCACTGAGGTACTTCGGACTGCCGTCCTGCAAGCATTACACGATTCTAAGATTGGGGGACATCGCGGCATTCGATCCACTCAGGAACTGATTTCTCGCCAATTTTGGTGGCCAGGATGGGCTAGGCAGACAAGAGAATATGTGGAATGTTGCCCAGTGTGTGCCCAGGTCAAGATTCCACGAAAGAAACCTATTGGACTTCTCCAACCCACCGAGAGAGCACCATATCCTTGGCATACTATTGCCACCGATTTTATTGTGGACCTCCCTCCCTCGGAAGAATATACATGCATCATGGTGGTCATCGATTGTTTTTCTAAGCTAGCCCATTTCATTCCATTCCGGAAGGTACCTTCAGCCGGTAGTATGGCTCAGGCCTTTTTACATTCTGTTTATCGCTTACATGGGCTTCCTGAGAAGATTATTTCAGACCGTGGATCTCAGTTCATTTCTGCCTTTTGGAAGCAACTTTGCCGTCACTTGGGTGTCCAGCGTGCTCTCAGTTCCGGCTATCATCCACAATCCAATGGCCTGACTGAGCAGACAAATCAGACTTTGGAGCAATACTTACGCTGTTTTTCCAATGCTTCTCAATCCAACTGGGCAAAACATCTGGATCTGGCTGAGGTGGCTTATAACAACTCTAAACACTCAGCCACTGGAATGAGTCCTTTCTATTGTTCCTCGGGTCTTCATCCCAGGTTGATTCCATTTCATCCTGTTCCTTCCAGTACAGTTCCTTCCGCGGATCAGATGGTTGCTGACATCCAGAAGAATCAGATCCAGGCCACGGGAGCTCTCGCCAAGGCATGTGAAAGTATGAAGGCACAGGCTGATAGGAGAAGGAGCAGTGAGCCAGCTTTCCAGGTTGGGGACATGGTATGGCTCTCTTCTAAGAATCTACCAGTACACAATCTCCCGACTAAATTAGCACCCCGTTTTCTGGGACCTTTCCGGGTGATCAGACGAATCTCCTCTGTGGCATTCAAGTTGGATTTGCCGCAGTCTTGGCGGATTCACCCCGTCTTCCATGTGTCTCTCTTTAAACCGTTTCGGTCTGATCCGTACGGTCGTTCGCATTCTCGACCCACGGCCATTGATGTGGGAGGCACTCCGGAATTTGAGGTGCAGGAGATTTGTGACTCCCGTTTCTTCCGGGGTAGGCTTCAATTTTTGGTGGACTGGAAGGGTTACCCTGCTTGTGATCGGACTTGGGAACCTTGTGTGAACATTCATGCCCCCCGTCTACTACGGGAATTTTTTCGTAGGAATCCCTGGAAACCGGGTGCTCCGGGTCTTTCTGGTGGGGAGCATAGTGTTAGGACACCTACCTGTACTGGCCGGCGGGGCTCTGGGGGGCGTGCTGGTTCCTGGCGGCTGTACCCACGTCTCAGATTGTGGAGACGACGCGCCGCCCCGGGCACATTTCCCCGGCGGATTTGCTCTGTCCTGGCCCGTGTGGGGCACGGTTGTCGTTCACGCAGCTGTTCGAACGTGTTTGCGTTCCAAACCTCGTTCGCGAGGCGACATCCATTCGCGCATGCGCATTGCAGCGCGGTTCAAGCCTCGTTTTCACACAGGACCGCTACTTAAGCGATCCGAATTGTTTTCCCACCGCGTCTCAACGCGGTTGGTTCCCTTCCGCTTCGCTCCCTGGTTCTGAGGTTCTTGGGTCCTGATCCTGTGCCTGGGCTGTGTCCTTCCTGCCCCTACCCTTGTCTGGCTCCCCTTTCCCTTCCCTTACCTGTCTTCTTGTGTACTCTGGTCTACTTCCCTGGGGAATCCTCCTGCTTCCATCCTTGCCTGAGTTGCCCACCTCCTGCTGAGTCTCCTGTGGTCCTGGTCTGCTTCCCCGGCTCTCCTGCATTGGTACCTTGGACTCACTGCTTACCTGTACCTGTACCATAGACTCTTTGCTTACCGGCATTGGCACCTTGGACTCCCAGCTTACCTGTACTGGCTACTTTTGTACTTTCACTATCCTGGATAGCTGCTTGGGATACTTTGCCGGTACCTGCCAGAAACATCTACGACCTTCCCAGTCAGTGCTTGCACTGTTCTGACGCCACGTTAATATTGGGAAGCGTCATTCGTGGCGTCAGGAGCCGGCCCCAGTTCAATCCTGTATTACAGGACGGGTCCGGGGTTGGTTCTTTGCGTCGCTACTCTTCATTTGCGAAGACTTCATCAGCTACGTGTCTACCTCTACCACGACCTGGCTACCTCGGCACGCAAGACTTCTGGAGATACAGGTATGCCCCGTCCTCGGGACACACAACTTAACAGTCTGGCAAAGTCAGGCCCTTGACTTTAATCGCATACATCTGATACCCATTAACTCTCCCCACACAGATGAAAGGTGGAACACAGAGTTATACTCTGAGCAAGGTGGAACATGAGAAGCAGCAGAACCTCTCGGGCAAAGGCGAACCTACTGGAGCAGAAAAATGGATGAAGGGATGACAACCAAAGGTAAAGGAACCCAGGAGTTCCCTGCAGGAGGTTGTTGCCTCCAAAGGACCATAGGAGATACGTGGAGAAGGTCAAATCCTAAACAAGAAGACTGCATTGTGTTTCAAAGGCACCAGCATCCCTCCTGGGTGAACGACAGAGATGGAGAGGTGATGCCAATCCTGTGATATTGACCATGACTTGTGAATTAAAATGGTGCAGACAAGAAAGGAATGCACACAGCCAGTGATTTGGTGAGCAATATGAAAGACCCATGTGTGTTAAGGAAAGATTGAAATGACAACAATATATCTTACAATTGAAGCCTGCACGCATGTGGATGGGACGCAAAGAAAGGCAGACCTGTGGTGAACTTTAAAATTACTGATAACTTTGAAGCCTGTGATACAGAGTAGCGAGTTGAAGGGAAAGTTGAAGTGGCCCTGCGGAGGTCTATAGTAAAAGGCTTGTACATTCGAAAGTCTTCGACAACAGGAAAAGGTCTGAGCCCGACTGAGGGAGATGAGAAGTGTGATAAGTTAGGGGAAAGGAATCCCTTTCGAATGTGAATAAAGCTTGGGGAAGGGAACCCCTACAAATGCTGTGATCGAGAAGTCCGTTCCTGACAGTGGGAGGCCTATGCAAACATTTTGTTTATACTTTGAGTGGTCCACCCAACAGAGGGACACCTACGCGACATTTTTGTGTATACTTTGAGAGGTCCAAGCCCGACAGAGGGAGACCTGTGTGAAAATGTTGTTCATACATTGAGAGGTCCAAGCCCGATCGAGGGAGACCTGTGTGAACATTTGGTTGATCTGTGAACCCTTTAGTTGAACAGTGAAGGAACTTTTGGAACGCTGGAAAAGTGACTTTAACGTGGAAGGCGAGGCAGGCATCTATCCACGTTTTGAGCTGTTTTGTTTTGGGAACCTGAGCCAAAGTGTGTCATCCTGTCTATGGGGACTGCCTTACTCTGTGCTGTCCAACGTGGGCAGGTGAGCTGACTCAGCCACTTTAATTCTTTTAACACCGATTTTCCTTTGCATACATATTCCCCTTTGCACACTTTTTTGTATAAGAGGTAGGGTAGGCATTCGGTCTTGTTAGTATAGGCCATTTTGATTTGACAGAGACTGACTAGGACTGTGTTTTTTTTAATTATTTGATATAAGCGACTACTCCCATCTTAGCTATAGGACAAAGTAGGAGTTTTTCCAAACCCTGAGATTGAATACATGTTTTACAAATTACACCTTTTGTGTCAGTGTGATACTTGTGATACCATGCCTCTCTTATGTAAGGTGTCAGGACTGGGATCTGACTCAATTGATAGAAGTTGAGAACCCATGCTAGTAATTGTCATTCCACCAGAAGGGGAAGATAGGATTGTTGAAGTACTTGATTCAAATCGAATATCCACCATTAAGGAGATCTTATTCTCCCTACTCCAAATTCCGGCTAGTCAACAAGATTTGTTTTTCAAAACCCATCTGTTATTAGATACCCTACCGGCCGCCCACTATCAAATACGACAATGGGACCGAATAGTCTTAAAAATAAGACCCTCCCACATTTCATTAGACCTAGCGCCCTAAACCCACCTTTTCCCGAGCCTTTTTTTTTTGGTGTCAAACCTCCTTTATCAGAACCAAGCTACGAAGGGTCAGAAGACCTTGAAACCTTGCCTGAATAAGTTGAGACTCTTTCTTCTCCGAGTAAGAAAACATAATGGAGAGAACCCTAACCTCTCCCGAAAAAATGGGCAATATTGAGGCAGCCGTAGCTCAACTAGCCGCCGACCAGTTTCAGGCCGAGATTCGTTTTCAGGAAAATTTGATAAAGTTGCTCGAATTACAAGCTAGACCCCCATTAGCTCAAGGGATATTACAACCCTAACAGGAAGGGGAAGACCTAGGGAATTATTTTCTGAATTTCAAGCAATTAGCAGAGCATTTGGGATGGGGAGCACATTTTAAAAAATGCTACTTGGAACCTCTATTGAAAGGTGAACTACAAACTGCCTATCAGTTACTTAATCTTGCCTTGGGAGCTTCCTTCCTATCCATCAAAGAACGACTCCTCAAAAGAGTAGGCCAGACCATTCATTTTTATCAACAAAAATTAAGATCAATCAGATTGAACCCCGGTGAGACCCCCCTGGAAGTAGGGGAATTAATTCAAAATACTGTCTCCCTTTGGATTGACAATTAAACACTGGAGGAGCTAGTAGAAATGATCACCTTGGAACAGTTTACCAACTCTCTGCCTTCTTTCTCACAAAAAGCAGTGTTGCAATTGAATCGACCCACCCACAGCATTGCTCTTGAGAACACACAAAATCACTCAAACACGGTAAAACATTTCAACTCTATGCATAAAAACGAAGACATAAAAGATCAAAAACCAACCTACCACTCTCAAAACCAGACATTAGAACGAGGAGGAGGACCTTCTAAACCCAGAGATTGGACCCCGAAAGAGAGGGCACAAATAAAAAAATCCGACCTTAGGACTAAACACAGCTAAGGAGAGAGGAGCCCAGAGGAATAAAACCATTGTCACCTGTCTAATTCTCATGTAGAGAGACAGGGCATTTGTCCCGGCATTGTACCCAAATTCAAAGAGAGGAGCCTATGGAAATAGGATGCCTAAAGGAGAGGTATGGGAAGAACAAGAGGAAGACCTGGAAACCTTTAGCATATGCTTATGCCGGTCCTCAGCCAATTTCACCTATGAGAGAGCTCTGTTCAATGGGAAGGTGGTGAAGGCATTAATTGACTCTGGCAGTAAACAGACCACCATAAGAGCTGATTTGGTCACTCCAGCAGATCTAAAGAAAGTGACTTTAGTTAAAGTTAGCTGGGTACACGGCTCTAACGAGATATATCCCAGGGTACCTGTATACATCCATATCAGAGGGGAGTCACGGCTGGTGTCATCAGCCATTATCCCTGGACTTCCGGTAGAGGTCATTATTGGTAGGGACTTCCTGGAATTTTCCACCTTTCTTCAAGAACTTCCAACTCCACCTAGGGAGTTTGTACCACAGGACCGATGACAATCTGATTTCTATTCCCAGATCTCTACGGTAGGGAAATGGATGGAAACAGACCCCCACAAATTTGTCATTGGTATAAAAAACCCTCGATCTCAGTTCATGGGCTATTTACAGGGGACTAATGTTAACTGTCAGCCCCTACCAACACAGCTGAAAAGAAACCCCATAAATATGCAAGAGTCACTGGATACATTTTTCCCTTGTTCTCTCCAAAGCTCAAAAATGGAAGGACTTCAGAGAAGAACAAACCTATCCACCTTGGATAGGGGAAGGGTATGTGAGAAACTAAAAGGTGTCTCACCCGCTAGTCCTCAGGGACTTGTCATCCAGCTGGCCAGGACCCAGCCATCGCTTTTGGATCCAGTTCCTGGGGGTTGATCAGTGGGGGAGTGGGTTTGAGGTGACCAATGGTGAGATGTGGTATTCAGCCCTTTCCCGTACCCTTGACCCCACCTATTTCATAGGATTCTCTGATGTCTCAATTCCCCCTTTTTCTACACAAACACTAGGCAGAGGAAGAGGGTGACTGAGAGTAACAAAGCTAACCCTTATATATTCCATTGGACATGTCCCACTAATCGGGTCAGGCAAAGTCAGGCACTTGACTTTAATCACATACATCTGATAACCATTAGCTCTCCCCACATGGATAAAAGGCGGAACATAGAGACACACTCTGAGCGAGGTGGAATACAAGAAGCAGCAGAACTCCCGGTGCAAAGGCAAACCTACTTGAGCAGAGCGATGGATCGAGGGACAAGAACCAAGGTTAAAGGAACCCAGGACTTCCCTGCAGGAGATCGTTGCCTCCAAAACACTGTAAGAGATATGTGGAGATGGCCAAATCCCAAACAAGAAGACTTCATTGTGTTTCAAAAGTGCCCTGTACCCTCCCAGGTGAACGGCAAAGTTGGGGAAGCGAGGCCAAGCCTGTGGTATTAACCTTGACTTGTGAATTAAAACGGTGAAGACAAGAAAGGAATGCACACAACCAGTGAGTTGGCGAGCAAGATGAAAGACCAGTGTAACGGTGTGGACCGGCGAAAGGAAGTAGCCCACTCTAATGTCTCTGCTAAAGGTGACATGTTTTGTTCTAAAGCCACAAAGTGAATAAACTTTAAAAAGCGTGATGATCAAGATTGAAAAAGGGGAAGTGGAAAGTGAACATTGAACTCTTGTGCTTATGATATTGAACTACATAGACCAAGAAACACTGGGGCAAATAACACAAGAGTGCGAGTTGAAGGGAAAGTTGAAGTGGTCCTGCTGGCTCTATAGTAAAAGCCTTGCACATTCAAAAGTCTTTGGTAACAGGAAAAGGTCTGAGCCCGACTGAGGGGAACCAGAAGTGTGATATGTTAGGGGAAGGGAACCCCTAACAAATGTAAATAAAGCTTGGGGAATGGAACCTGTGCAAGTTTGGTGATTGAGAGGTCTGAGCCCGACAGAAGGAGACCCATGCAAATGTATTGTTTATACTTTGAGAGATCTGAGCCTGACAGAGGGAGACCTATGTGAACTTTTTGTTTATACTTTGAAAGGTCCAAGCCCGACAGAGGGAGACTTATGTGAACTTCTACTTTGAAAAGTCAGAGCATGATCGAGAGAGACATGTGTGAACTTTTGGTTGATCTGTGAACCCTTTTGTTGATCTGTGAAGGAACTTTTGGAACGCTGGAAAAGTGACCTCAATCCACGTTTTGAACTGCTTTGTTTTGAGAACCTGTCATCCTGTCTACGAGGACCGCCTTACTCCGTTCTGTCCAATGTGGGGAGGAGAGCTGACTCAACCACTTTGATTCTTTATATTCTAACAAAGATTTCCCTTTGCATACATATTCCCCTTTGAACACTTTTTTGTATAAGAGATAGGGAAGGCATTAGCTTCTGTTTGTATAGGCCATTTTGATTTGACAGAGACTGACTAGGACTGTGCTTTTTTATTATTTGATGGTAGCGACTACTCCGATCTCAGCCATAGAGCAAAGTAGGACTTTTTCCAAACCATTAGAATTGAATAAGGGTTTTACAAATTAGATCTTTTGTGTCAGTGTTATACTTGTGATACCATGCCTCCCTTACATACCCCAGAAGAAAAACAGTTACAAAAATCTCCCAAATGACTCAAATAACCATATCCTCACCCCTCCTGCACCCCATTAGCAAACTTGTGGTCTTTGTTTAAGAAAAAGAGAACAATCACATCAAGTGTTTGCAATTCTAGATAAAAGCACAGGAGTTCAGAAGAATCAGAAAACGGGGAGAAGAAGAGTAGAGTAAAAAAAAAAAGAAGATTAATCCTTTACCTGTTGAGTTGGCATTTTATTGTGTATTAAAATCACACAAAAACAAAGGAAAAGTGCAATAAGACAGTGGGCCTCATTGCAAGTTTGCCGGTCCGGGAATTACGGTACCGGTAAGCTTGCCGGAGCCATAGTACCCGGACCGGCAAACTACGAGTTGTGCTCGCAGGTGCCTTTCTACCAGCCAAGTCTGACCTTGCGGGCAGAGCGGCCCCCGCGAGCACAGCATGTCGAATGCACAGGCACCATTCTGAATGGATCCGACATCCCCATTGAGCCCTATGGGTCTCAAATGGGAATGAGAAGTAAACGTTTCTGGCCCATAGTAATGGGGAAATACAGGGTCAGCCAGGGTTGCTCTATTTCCCCATTGCCAGGGGCCGGAAAAATGTGCACGTTTGGCGGCAGCCTGACGGTTTTACCGGCAAGGCTACCGCCAAACTTGTAATGAGGCCCAGTGAGAGCCAATTTGCCTTTAAATGTGCTAAATAAATGGACAAGATATAATACTACCTTGAAGCCCATCATAGACAAACTCAAGTTCATCATAGAAATGTTCTCATATTACCAGAGGGTTGGGAGGAAAGCTGTGGAATACTCCCCCCACTGTTGGCCACTGTGGAGTCATAATTCTGTCTCATTAGAAGGTATAGCATTCTATGTGAGAAGGATGTATATTTGTATTTATTTAAAATGTTTGGAGGTTTATAAAAAACATACAAGCACAACAATATCCCATATCAAAAGAAACTTTGCATCATATTAATCAGAGTAATAACATATGTCCGACAGCGTTTTGGGACAGAAATAAATTGTTTTTAGTACCCCGGTCACGCAAATATTGCGGGCCGGGATACTAATAGCAATATGACCCTCGCGGCGGGGGCATTACCGACTCTGGCAATGCCCCGGGGCCTTCGTTAAGGCCCTTGCTTCGCTCGGGTCATATTGCTTAAACATAGATACAAGACAGAGATGGCCATTTCGCTCACAATACATCCAGAGCAGGGCACATAAGAAAATATGACATTCTACTTCAATCTCGTAAATACACAAAATGCATGTCCAATGTTTCAAAGCCAACCCATTCTAATCATCTCTGTGAACCTGCATCATTAAGATCCCTAATATAAATGTTATGAAAAATGATCTAATCCAACGGTTGAATAATTTACATATGTATTGTTCGTTTACCGCATTATGTCAAACACATGTCTATTCAAAGTTTGTAATGATTTATTTAAATGCAATCCATATCATAACCTACTTGATACAATTGATATTATACAAAACAAGCAAAGTTTGGTAGCAAATGTATATAGCCATTTACATTTGTAAAAGAAGCTTCCCTAGAAATACAATTAAGTTCCAGTAGCAACAGTGCTTCTTGAGTCTAGGGGACAGATATCTTGCCATGAAAGCCTCTCTTAAGACCTATATGTAGTTGCCATCGGCTGCATCCCTTAAAGTATTCATATAGTTTAAAATCAAACTGTCCATTCTCTAATCCACTCCAGGCAACCTCATTTCTAAACGGATATCCTCGGAGCAAATAGATTTTCTTAAGCAAAATAATGTTTAAAAATATTTTCCAAACAATTTAGCTATAACCTCGTAGCATTAAAGAAAGCATTCATTCCATGCAATAGAATAGGGACAACTTTTAACTCTGACAATTTTAAAAGCGACATCTATGTTTTGCTTCTAAAGGTATCATCCAAATGCAGAATGTTATTAACTACAAACAAAGCCTAATTTTTCATCATTTCGTTAAGCATCATTCAATTCAATGCATTATTAAGTTAAAAGCTAAGATATTTATTTTTATTATCAACTTCTAAAACATCAACATCCTCTTATAGTTTCTACATTTAACTTGCTCATTAAACATAATTTTAGCTGATTTGTTCAAAATTCATGTTTTGTTTGAACAAGGAAAATAATATTAAACCTATCGGAAGGCAGTTTGAAGCCTGTTTGGGGTTTGGTCACAAATAACAATATCACCTTCTTGCAATAGAACTATTTTTGATGCCCTTTTGGGGGAAGCAGATCTTCATTATCCTATAAAGTTAAACTAAAATCTGCCATACATCAATTAAAAGAATGTATTTAACAATACAGACATACAGTAGAAAACAAGCAAATATAGACTCTCATTGCCATAGTATTCACTTGCATACTTTCACATGTGAAAATGTATGTACCCATACTCCCATTGTGAGCACCCCACCTTAAGTCGAAACATCTCCAAAGACACAATGTTGTAGCCCAAAGAGATTATTTACATTCTGTGGGAATCCACCATTCCACCATTTCTCTATTTGTAAACAACACAATCAGTGCATCAGCTGTCTTCCAAGAGCTGGGACACATCCACATCAGTTCAAGAATGGAAACCAATCCACTATAAAATCAGAAGATTTGATTTCCAGAACATAGATCTAATCTTTTCCATGGCATATGATGGAGCAGTTCAGCTCTCAGGAGTACAGGAAGAGATAATCCTTTGTATGTCAAACTCCAAAGGTCCACACAAAAAAGGAATAAGGTAAGTGCAAGGTATTAGTGTTAGAGTAACAGTGGCAAATAGTGTTTGCAAATAAAATGGTGCTGGCGAAGAGAGGTAAATAAGGACAACGTGAGGAGAGTGAGACAGAAAAAGTGAGAAACGGAAAATGAAAGAGAACCTACATTAATATATCTAAACAAATGTATTCAATAAATAAAGGTTTTCTTCAATGAATTCAATTAAAAAAAATAGCAAGTCAGTCTTGGGAAGATGAACTTTTAGCAGGCTCACTTCACTTAAGGTCACCTCGCAATGGATGCCAATCTTTGGGCATAGAACCGCTGTTGCTGCTATAAGAAAACTATCAAATATGGCAAATAGTTCATTAATGTCCATTTGCTTATTTGGGAAACAAAGTGGAGCCACTATCGGATTAGGATGGAGATTAGGACACTCTGTATCTTTAATGTAGTCTAGCACCTAATTCCAAAATGTCCGAATAATTCCACAAGACCAGCATGTCTGATATTAGATCATCTCGTCACTACCTCTCCGACAGTGACCTGGTGATAATGCTGCCTCTTTAATTGATGAGTTTGTGTTTAGTGTTATTGTGACAACTACACTACACGCGTAGATGTGTAACAATACTGTGGAGGAAAGGGAGGAGACCCAACTCAAGATAGTAACTGTGCTAGTGTTCAGTGGCATTAGTGGGGCAGTGGAAAGGTGGGGAGGGGAAGCAGGAGAGCGGAGGCATGTGGTGTGTGCTAGTTGAGATATTTGCATAGCGTGGTGGAGAGGAATGGCGCAGTTGGGACATGGTGTTGAGGGAACCATTTATTGTAAGACAATAAAGGGTGCTGGGATGCTTGGGCGGGAGTGAAGTTCTTTGCAGCCCTGGTCTTTGTGACTCTTAGCCTGTTGCACTTGATGCTTTTCACAATAGAGATGGATACCTTCCACTGCTTGCCGCTACTGGTGCAGACTTCTACACAGGACTGTCCTGAGGTGATTGATGATGTGCTGTGGCTTCATTCCATTATGAGGCTACGGGCACTGCACCCTGAAGATTGTATTCCCAGGTGCTTGATGTTCGAATGCTGGGACCCTGGTTTCTTCTAATGCTGACTTCCCTCACCATTGAACTAGTGGTATGTAATCACCTGCCATCAGAAGACTCCTCTGCAGCATAAATAGTGCTCCTCAAATGAGGATTTCTTAGGGGTTGGGGGGACGTTCATTGTGTTTGTCATATTAGCATGCGCAGAAGTCCTTATTTACCTCGTCCCAGCCAATGAGAATGGTTGTGGAGTAAGGCAATACATACTGATATTGGATATTATCCTAAAATAGTAAGGACACGCAATTGCAATAGGTCTGCTTTGAATGTTCGTAAATTGCAGGACATTTAGTATCAAAACGCATAGTAAATTCTTTCCGCATCTGCACTTCACCAATCATCAGCTCCTATTTAGACACACAAAAGGGAAACACTCTGTGAATACCTTATACACGAGATTTTGACAGGGTGACCTTCTATATCAAAATGCAACAGGAACTGTTTTATTCATCCTTTATCACTTTCGAGGACTCTTTCGTTTAAGATGTAAACACATGTAAACCTGCAAGTAGCATGTTAAAATGTTGTACGTCGCCGTTTCAGATTCTGAAAATCACGCTACATGATTCTGATGAAGGACGCCAAAAACTTGATTGCCAAACCAAAAATGACTGGGGAGGACACCTTCCCCTAGCTCCTTGGTGTTACCAGCAGCAACGGCTATGTTGGACTATGGCAAAGGGAGCTGCACATGTTGCATCCACTTATCACTTACAAGAGTTTCTCCAGTCAAATTTGGGCAGGAGTACATGCTCAAGGATGGCGCCAGGCTAAAGTCTTTTTTGGCATCATATGATAGAAGATATTGTTGTGTTTTGAATGAGAAAGATAATTAGGCAGATCTATTAATGCCAGGATATCTTATAGCTGTCTTGGGAAGACCTTTGAGTGGATCTTTACATCAAAGTTAAAAAGGAAGCGGTTGTACTTCCTCAACTGCTGTCATGGAATCCTGACTTCTGGCTGCACTAACATCACTGGTAGACATCATTACCAAACACATGGAGTTAAACCCCCAGCTTCGGAACTGGAAACCTTGTACCCTCCCTTTAAGGGAATTGGTGCACACTTGCCTCCAAGAAAGTAGCTTTGATTATTTATAGTGTTGTCACCTTATCATCCCATAGAGCTTCATGTTGGTAGGTGTCATGGGGTTGGATGGTAGAAAATAAGGGCTGAGATCAACAGTACAAAGACATATCTTCTCATGGCAGGAGAGATTGGAGGTTTTGGCCTGTGAGGGAGGTTCAGAAACCAGCTGCTACATGTTCCCAGAAAAGATACAATTTCTTAGGTGTCAGGTAGGGTGCAGCCAAGGTGAATCTTTCAGTGGAGCACACATAGTCGGTACCAACCACACACAACTGTACAAAACCGTGGAACACTTTTCCGAACTTCCTAACTTTCAGGAAACAGCTCAAGATTCTGCTTTTTAATCAAGCGCTTAAAAAGAAAAAAATAAATGAAAAATAATAGCAACCAACTAAAAACTGTGCACATCAAACCTTTGTGCTAATTTATGACATGCCTTTTTCTAAAATCTTTGCACTTCCATCTTCAGGAAATCAAGCTGACTCATTGAACCTCTCGTGCGCCTTTAATCTCAGTGAAATCTACCAGCAGGAGCAAAGAAGTGACAACCCCCTTGGCCCCACTCCCCAAACCCCTCATCCCTCAACTAACTCCTCACTACTGAAATCGTGCATCCTTACACCTCTCACACTCCTACAGATGACCCCCTAGGTCGAATGTACGTAATAGATTCAGATTCTATCCATCTTCTATCAACAACCATGCTGTTAATTTCTGCACTCCACAATCCGGGGGATGCCCATCGTCGGTACCAACCACAAACAAAGTAGAAATTTTCATATCGACTTTGGCGGGGCAGAAGATGGAGTCGGACTCACATTGGACATTTATAACTTGTTTATTTAAACAATAAGAAAAAGGCCATTTTGCTGTGGGAATGTTCTAACTAAGTGTGCTTGTCTGTCGTCAAAAGTCAGAAGTGAAAGTATTCTCAGTCCAAAACCAACTTCTATCTGACCGTACCACTAAATCTAATGACTGAAGATTTCCAAAATCTATACCTTTGGCACCATCCCTTTAGCTGCATGTCTTGGAGTTTTATTTCACGGTTTTTCCACTTGCTACAAGTCTGATTTTGCCACTAACTAGAAACAAGTTAATAGAAGCTATTGATCCTGGTTCCCAGTGTCTCTTTCTCAAGCTTCTGTAGTACGTGCTGTATATTCATAGGTCGGCTATCCTTGAGCGTGCAAGACCTATCAATGTCTTTCTTTCTGTCTTTCTGTATGTAGTCTTTTACATTCCTTCAGCTGTATATTAGTCCTTCAGACTCTTTATACTTGAAGCTCTTATTGTTGGGGTTTGGTATTCCCTTGACGATGGTATGGCACCACAAATCCTGGGGGCCTCTCTACTGGTTTCCCCTTTCTTTGTCTTTGATTTTGTCGAGATTGATACATGAACTTAACTCAGAGCGGTTTTCAAAGTCTCCTAGTAATGGCTTCCACTGTTCCTCTGCAATTCTATTTGGTAACGTTCTCGCTCTTTCCCAATATACACATTTGTGCTTTCTCAACGATCTACAGTCCTCTTTGCAGTTCCATTCAATTAACATATGTGGCCGCGGTTGCCTCCTCCTTTTGTGTTTCACCCCAGTACCTTTACTTCGTGTGCGTGACTTTTCGGGGCTTGGCGTTGGCACGGTCGCTTTACTTGACACTCTGTCTCCTCTTCCTCAACTCCACCGTGGACTCACTCTCGATGTCTTGCGGTGTCGATGTGCTCAGCGTATGGCTGCCAATGGGAGGTTTTGTTTGTCCCGTCCTCTACGGTTTAGACATTTTTTATCGGGCCCCAGGCCCACCATGGCTTTTTCATGGTCCCGCCACCACATGGGATGATACCCAACATTCCTTCCTGACACCAGTTCCCCCACTGTCCGTTGTGCTAGCTCTGCAGCATATTCTTCTGGCTTTCCTTCCTTGGTGGGCTAAAGTGGCTTCTGCGGCTCCACACTGCTCCGTCCCTCCAAGACGTTGCTATGCCAGAGGCCTTCCCCATCATATGGATCTCTCTGTCTCTCCTAATCAGTTCCTACCTGTAACATACAAGTTCATGTTGAAAGGGGCGTTCAGTTTTCCTTCAGGTGTCGTATTGGAGCCAGCATAACCTGTAGCCAAACAAAAGAAAGGCACATTACTTTTAATTGAAGGCAATCCCATACAGGCAGAGAGTGTTGCTTGCATAGGAAGTTCCTTGTGGGAATGAGAGTCCTTGTACCCTTTAGGCGAATCACTCCCAGTGAGGTCCCACTTGCCCAGACCTCTAGGGAGGGTCTTGAAGAGCGGGCTCACCCCCCTAGTCTCACAGGGGGCGGCTCCCCTGGGGAGAAGGGGAGAATACTCTTGATTTGTCACACGACACACAGGCAATGGGTAATTCTGACCTGCATCCATCAACACCCAATGTATCGAGGTCAACATTATTGGCACAAGAGCACTATATAAGACCACTTTACATTACTTTACAAATCAAAAGGTAGGCCTTGACTATGTCAAATGGTAAAGATTAGAGAAGATGGCATGCAAGGACCATTGATGGTAATAAACACTTTCATGTTGTGAGGACACATGGTTATTGGGACTAGAGTAGCTAATAATTGGACAGACAAAAGTTGTAATTGTTTTAGTGCTGAGGTTTAAAGCCTGCATTCAGCTGCATGTGACATTTGTGACATCATCTTCTTTGTCTGAGTGTTAGCAGTGCATGGCGGTGGTGTGAGGTATGGTTTGATAGCTTACCATAACTGGCAAATTTCATGGGTGTTTCGATTTTACTTGTAACCATAACGTCCGGTCTGGAGATGATCTTGTGAAAATAACAAACGACATCTGCAGACCTAGCACATCCAAAGACATTAACTGTGGCACATTGTCAAGAAAAGACCTTATTCCTGATGGTATGTCATATCACAGGCACATGGAAGATGATGAGCTCCATTCCGACAACGATGAAGCCTCTGTCGGGAGATTGTCGAAAAGAAATTGGAAGATCATCCGAAATTTCAACAGCGACTACATCTACTATTAACCAGCAGTTGCCACATAAATGTTCCATATTTACCCTTTAGCTCTCTCTCTCTCCTTGCTTGTGTTCCTCCCCCCCCTTCCTTCCGTCCCTTTCTTTCCCATAGGTAAGGAGATGTTATGATGTTATACACACTCTCAATGTACTTGTGTTCCATTGGAACGCCCGCGCGCTCCTACGCTCTCACCTGAGAACGTACTCTGTCATTCCTGCACTGGCGGTCCTCGCCTCCAGGGGC